>NC_133307.1:22884270-22962333 GCF_012295235.1 Primulina huaijiensis
ACCATGCATCAATATTGGAGAAGGAAAGTTTGTGCACCATTCTCGGAGGAGTTTCATACGGCGGATTACCTTGCAAACTTAAGGAAAGCCAAAATCACTCCCTCATCATGCAGCAAGATTCTCGGACTTGTATCTTGAACAAAAAAGAGTCCATGTTCATCTGAGAGGGAAGCACAGCAACTAAGGAAGGAAGATTATGGAAAGGGCACTTCAGCCGAGTGATACAGCCCTATATATATCGTGGCCAACTAGAAGGGAGATCACATCATATAGAGCTTGCAAATTTCTGAGCACCTCCTCGCCCTTTCTCGAAAGTTTCCAGCGACCAAAGCTTCATCCAGAATCTCGAGATTTCCGCGGCGGTCCGAACAAGCTGTTGTTCATTGTTCTGTTAGCAATTTTCGTCAATCCTCCAAGCCGGAATTCAGCCCGAAGTTCGAAGCTTTGCCGCAACATTTTGAAGTCTAGATTCCACCACTTCCGAAGCTTTCCAGTAAGCCAATCTCTGTCCATTTCTTTAATTTCCGTAGGAGCCCTCTTGCAGCAAATTCACAGAGCTTCGCTGTCATCTTTGAATTGTGCGNAGGAGTTTCATACGGCGGATTACCTTGCAAACTTAAGGAAAGCCAAAATCACTCCCTCATCATGCAGCAAGATTCTCGGACTTGTATCTTGAACAAAAAAGAGTCCATGTTCATCTGAGAGGGAAGCACAGCAACTAAGGAAGGAAGATTATGGAAAGGGCACTTCAGCCGGGTGATACAGCCCTATATATATCGTGGCCAACTAGAAGGGAGATCACATCATATAGAGCTTGCAAATTTCTGAGCACCTCCTCGCCCTTTCTCGAAAGTTTCCAGCGACCAAAGCTTCATCCAGAATCTCCAGCGACCAAAGCTTCAGAAATCTCGAGATTCTGGATGAAGCTTTGGTCGCTGGAAACTTTCGAGAAAGGGCGAGGAGGTGCTCAGAAATTTGCAATTCTGCTGGAGCCATTCGGTAGGGTGCTTTTGATATTGGTGCAGCATCGGGTATCAAATTAATTTCGAATTCTACTTCTCGGTCCGGAATTACTCCAGGGAGTTCTTCAGGAAAAACATCAGGAAAGTCTTGAACTACTGGAATTTCCTCTAATGCAAGCGTAGTTTCTTCATTTACCTCGCTTATCATTGCTAGGTAAACTTCTTCTCCACTTTTCATAGCTCTCCAAGTCTGAGAAGCTGATAGGAGGGACTTTTGTTTCTTGACTTCGCCGTGGTAAATGACCTCTTCTTGGTTTGGAGCTCGAAGTTTGACATTCTTCATTCGGCAATCTACTAATGCATGATTCTTGGACAACCAATCCATTCCTAGAATGATGTCGAACTCCACCATGTTCAGTTGTATCAATTCTGCTTGGAATATGTGCTCATTGATACAGATTTTATACTTTTGGTGTACTCTATGTGTTTCTATTGTCTTACTAGTAGGAGTTGCTACTCTAAAGGGTTCGACTAGTAATTCAGGGGTAAGCCCTAGTTTTTTAGTGAACCTTTTAGATATAAATGAGTGAGTAGCACCACTGTCAAACAACACATAAGCTGGCATTTCATTGATAAAAATGGTACCTGCCACGACATCGTTTGCATCATCTGCTTCTTCTTGAGTTATTGCAAACACACGAGCGTTGGGTTTATACTCCTTTGGCTTGTTGGGGTTAGCATCAACATTTGGCTTGGTCCCTCTCTTTAATGGCTCGGGACAATTAGCGATTCGATGCCCTAATTTCTCACAATTGAAACATGCCCCAGTCTGTCTGTGGCATTCCCCAGAATGACGACTATTACATTTGGGACACATCTTTGGTTCTTGGTAGGTTGTGTGGGACGAAGCACCTTTGAATGACCCATTGGATTGATTGGGTCTCTTGAATGGTTGTTTCCCTTGAGGTGACTGTCCAGTAAGAGGTCGCTTATTCTTGTTCTCGTCCTCCCGACGCTTGATGTCTGTCTCAGCTCTTATTGCTGCTCCCATTAAATCAGCAAAGCTTGTAGGTTGGTAAACTGCTAAGGATGACTGGATACGACTGCTCAATCCTTTCTTGTATCTGTGCATCTTCAGAACTTCATCTACCATGATTGTCGGGGCATAAGTTCCAAGGTCATTGAATCGGGAGGTGTAATCTACCACTGACATGTCTGGAGTTTGCGAGAAGTTCTCAAATTCACTCAGTTTCTGTCTGGAGTTTGCGAGAAGTTCTCAAATTCACTCAGTTTCTGTAGTCTGACTTCTGCTAGGAAAAAATGTTTGAGGAAGACATCTCTGAATTGTTGCCAGGTAATTGCTCCGGCATTTGTCAGAGTAGGTGAGACTGTTTCCCACCACTTGCTCGCCTTATCCTCCAGGAATGGTACTATCACCTCTACTTTGAGTGCCTCGGGTATCTCTAACAGTCGCAATTGGGTTTCCACGCTTTTTAACCAATTCTGGCTACTTTCAGGGTCGACGTCTCCCTTGAACACTGGGCAACGGTTCTTACGAAGGGACTCATAATGATACTTGATCCCATGTTGTGCCGGTGGTGGTTGAGGCTGCTGATCACCGTTACCATTGAAGTTTCCCAAACCCTGGATAGTTGTTGCCACTATGGTGGCTATAGCCATCAAATCTACTTGGCTCAGGCCCACTCTGGGAGGTGGATTGCCGTCAGCATTTGGATCTCCATTATTATCGTTGCGGTTGTTAATGTTTGCGTATCGCGGGTTGCGATTGTTTCGTGGAGGTCTTCCGGCCATTTCCTACAAGTGAACAAGTTCCTAAGAGTTTGTCGCATTTCTAAAGAAGACAAGAATCGTAAATAATGTAGAGTAAAGATTGGGATTACTGGATAATAGGCAATTATTTTATTGATATCCAATTTCAAAGTGACCATCCAATTTAAACAAGATACTGAAAACAAAACGCGGAATCAAAGGTACTGAAAGCAAGACTGAATCAAATGTTTAGTACTGGAATAAAAGTGCAACATGTGTAAAACTTTCTAAGGCTAGATATCATAGACGTCTATTCTATCTCTCCATTTCCCATGGCTACGTCGAGTGGGGCTTCTTCCTCCTCGGGATCCTCCTCCGGCTCCTCCGGGTTCATCAAGTCTTCAATCTGCCACTGGAGATTTTGATTCTCTAATTTCAACTCAGCAATCTCATCAATTTGGGACATAATTTTTCCCACAGCCTCACTCAACTCATTTCTCGCATGCACACAGTTTGCCTTATTCTTCTCGATGAGTTCCTTCTTCTTCACTTTCCCTTTGTCCACCTCCTTGGACAGCCTTTGATTATTTTCGGACAACTGCATAATCGTAGTCCATGATTCTTCAATTTTCTTTTTATCCTTCAGTCGTGCTTAACGTTCTTCAGACAACTCCATGGTGAGTCGATCCACTTCTTCCTTAGCCCACTTGGATTGACCCACCGCTATTTCCAAAGAGTCTCGAAGCTCGAAATTATGACCTCTAGTGAGCTCGAACATGTGAAAGATCTCATCAATCCTCTTCTCTGCCGCCATCAGCTTGGTAGTCAAGTTTTCTACTTGTTGCCTCCACTCGTGGTTACTAGCTCTCAACCTTTTGATAGTCTTATCCTGATTTTCTATGGTCAATTCCTTCAAACGTATAGCAGCCTGAGCACGAGTGTGAGGTTGGGGATAGTTCCACTGAATCGTCTCCCTATGAGTAACTGGGGCTACGTTCTTACGAGCAGTGACACGGATACGAGCCATTTCCTGAAATAACGAAAGGAAATGTTTAACAGATTCTAAGATAACAAGTATGGGGAAAAACGGTCAAGGAACATTCTTGTTTATAAAAAAAACAAGGACTATTTTCAAAGGATTCTAAAGAATGAATCATAAGGATATTGATGACAAAGTTGGTTAAAAAATGATTTAAGCTTTTGCCAAAATTTGACTTAGTCAAATTTCCTATGGCAGTCTCCCATCCGGATTATGAACCTGGTGTGCTCTGATACCACTTAAATGTCACGCCCCGAGACCGGGGTTAGTCGACACCGGCGTTGTCTCACAATCACATAATTGCAAAACAACAAGCCTCGTAGTAATTCGCAATAACCAGTCTTTTTCATAACCAGTAATCGTCTTTACAATAAAATGCGGAAGCGAAATACATGATGATAAAATTAAAGGACAGAATAAATTCGACTGGTCTCGAATGGATTTGCTTTATCACCATCCCCAAAAATAATCTTGTTCTTCATCCTCGATTTGTTCCTCGTTCTTATCTGGGTGGGAATGTAAGGGGTGAGTATTTTGGGAAATACTCAGTAAATGGGGGCCGATCGTGCATAACAAATATCGAGGATATACATACGAATAAATTATCGTAATTTCAATATTAAGCATGTTGAATCAAATACTAACAAAATACAAATATAGCACTGAAAATCATCTCATTTTCTATGGTTTTACTGATCAGTCCCCTATATGTTACTCCTCTAAGGGGCGAGGCCAAAGGAACGGTTATTATAACCCACCGCATCAGGGCCTAAACAGAGAATATCAAAGTTCGGAATTTCCTTTACCATTTCTAAATCGAATCATTACAGTGCATTTCAAATAATTCAACATGCTTTCAAATATTATAAACGATTATCAAACAACGAATAATTCAGGGGATTTTATACCAAATGGAAACGAATAGATTATGCCGATCGAATTTTCAAAATCATATTTAATTTATTTTCTACATATATCATGCTAAAATAATAATAATAATAATAATAATAAGTGTGCGCAACTCTTTTATATAATAATATAAATATTCAAAAATCTACCTTAAAATAATTAACTAATGAATCATATTTATTATAGAAATTTAAATATTAATAGTCAACTAAAATCAATATATTTGTGCAATTTTATATAATGGCAAAAGAAACCCACGTACTCTCCAAAGAAGATAATCGAGAATTGATGAGTTTGTGGGGAGGATTTGAAACTTCAATTGGCTACTGGGCCAGGGACAACAACTTGCTGTTGCACAATTCAAAGATGACAGCGGAAGCTTTCCAGTAAGCCAATCTCTGTCCATAACTTTAATTTCCGTAGGAGCCCTCTTGCAGCAAATTCACGGAGCGAACCAATCTCTGTCCATTTCTTTAATTTCCGTAGGAGCCCTCTTGCAGCAAATTCACGGAGCTTCGCTGTCATCTTTGAATTGTGCAACAGCAAGTTGTTGTCCCTGGCCCAGTAGCCAATTGAAGTTTCAAATCCTCCCCACAAACTCATCAATTCTCGATTATCTTCTTTGGAGAGTACGTGGGTTTCTTTTGCCATTATATAAAATTGCACAAATATATTGATTTTAGTTGACTATTAATATTTAAATTTCTTTAATAAATATGATTCATTAGTTAATTATTTTAAGGTAGATTTTTGAATATTTATATTATTATATAAAAGAGTTGGGCACACTTATTATTATTATTATTATTATTATTTTAGCATGATATATGTAGAAAATAAATTAAATATGATTTTGAAAATTCGATCGGCATAATCTATTCGTTTCCATTTGGTATAAAATCCCCTGAATTATTCGTTGTTTGATAATCGTTTATAATATTTGAAAGCATGTTGAATTATTTGAAATGCACTGTAATGATTCGATTTAGAAATGGTAAAGGAAATTCCGAACTTTGATATTCTCTGTTTAGGCCCTGATGCGGTGGGTTATAATAACCGTTCCTTTGGCCTCGCCCCTTAGAGGAGTAACATATAGGGGACTGATCAGTAAAACCATAGAAAATGAGATGATTTTCAGTGCTATATTTGTATTTTGTTAGTATTTGATTCAACATGCTTAATATTGAAATTACGATAATTTATTCGTATGTATATCCTCGATATTTGTTATGCACGATCGGCCCCCATTTACTGAGTATTTCCCAAAATACTCACCCCTTACATTCCCACCCAGATAAGAACGAGGAACAAATCGAGGATGAAGAACAAGATTACTTTTGGGGATGGTGATAAAGCAAATCCATTCGAGACCAGTCGAATTTATTCTGTCCTTTAATTTTATCATCATGTATTTCGCTTCCGCATTTTATTGTAAAGACGATTACTGGTTATGAAAAAGACTGGTTATTGCGAATTACTACGAAGCTTGTTGTTTTGCAATTATGTGATTGTGAGACAACGCCGGTGTCGACTAACCCCGGTCTCGGGGCGTGACACCAGCAATTTATAGGTACATAATTTTAAAAACTGATATTTTTCATGGTTTTTCGAGTATTAAAAAAATCTAAAAATACGGACCAATGTTAATTTTTTTAAACAGCGCCCAAAAAATTATGAACCAATATTAAATAAATAATAAATATATAGTAAGTATTTATTGCATGCGGTAGCTTAATTAATATCATCCATTCATAAATTGTTCTATACTATAACTACGTAGAACCACAAGAAGCAAAAAAAAAAAAACCCTATAAAAATCCATCAAATCCCCACGAAATTTCATTCACACTCAACAACATATAAACATATTTGCTCGGCTTCCTTTTGAGGTTTCTCTCCAACATCGATCGGAAGCCATCGCCAGTGAAAATGGACATGAAGATGATTGCATGCCTTGCCGTCATTGCGGCATCGGCTGCCTCCATGTGCACCGCCACGGTGGTGAGCGCAGCGGCTGAGGCACCAGCCCCGTCTGTGTTAACTAGCGGTGCTATGGCTGCCTTACCAGCCGTTGGATCCTTTGTTGGGGCCTCCCTGTTGTCCTTCTTCGCGTTGTACATGAACTAGCTATGTTGAATATATAATAGACAAAGCAAATCTCATGTATGTTGTGTGAAATGATTTTATCGTTGCATTTTCGGGATTCTCATTATTTTTCATTTAATTGATGTACCTTGTGCAAAGGCACATGTTATTAATTGGGCAATAATATTATTTTCATTATTTATTAACGAGCTACGTACAAGTTATAACTTCCTTTAATTTTTGTTTGAAAATCGATTTAGTCCAAATGATATTTCTCCAAGTAATCCGCAGTCAATCCGTGGTATAACTATATTAAATATGTAATTTGTAAGAGATAATGTGTAAATATCTCATTATAAAAAAATTGAATGTTAATTTATAAGAGATAATGTTTGAATATTTGAATTTGTTGACAGAGTATTTTCTTAAAATTCAATCAGGTATCATGAATCCACATCAAATTCTTTTAGTATAAGATTTTTTGCTTGATATAATAGTATAGATTATCAAAATCTAAAACGCATAAACCCAATATCTAATTTGTTTAAAATAATATTTTAAGTTTTAGTTAAAGCATCACATCATAATGTCTTTGATAGTTCGAATGGAGTGTCATCCGAGTTGGAGTAGTAGGTGATCGTTTGACTAATGGTCAAAGTTCTACTTCCTTTACTAACAATTTCTCGGACGACCTTTTCATACAAAATTTTATCATTATAGTTTATATATATGACCAACGTGATTTGCATGCTTGTGTTTGATAATCAAATTCTTTCTTGATATTGCATATATTGAGAATTGCTTTTCGTAGCAACCCAACTTTTAACTTAGTTGAGGAGTCATTTTGGACAATGTGGATTAAAGATTAAAAAAAGATTTGTTACGTATAATTTCTAAAGTATTTTTCTTTTTAAAAACAGTTCAGGTTCTAATAAACTAGCGATTTTTTTATTTAAAAAAATTAAAATGGCAGATTAATTTTTGTTGATTTGGAGAATCTTTTTCCCAATTCGCAATTTTCGCTTCCAACATTCGAAACAATAGAATATACGTATCGGTGATGATTATCAAAAGAGCAGTACTAACTACTGAGTAATACTTTTTGTCTCCATGACAACTTTTGAAGCTAAATAAAAATAGTCGATAATGCACTCGATAAGTAAAATTGATGATAAAATATATTTAAAAATAAATTAGTAATACAAATTATCATCAGGTAAAAAGGATAATTTCAATAATTTAATGAATATTTGTAGAAAACGTTTTAGAAATTATAATTTGCAAAATACACTACAAAATAATGATGCTTATATAGATTGCTAAAATATAAAAACAGTTTCTCAAGAAAAATTCAATATTAATTAATAAATTTTTTTAAAAAAATGTGTGAAATAATCGAAATAGGTACAAATAAAAACGTGAAATTTATTGTAAGGTACGACGAGTGAAAATATTATAATCTTAGTTTTGAAAAAATAATAAATAAAAGCAAGTGAAAAAATAACGATGCTTATATAGATTCCTAAAACAATTACTCAAAAAATTTAATATTGATTAATAAATGTTAAAAGAAGGAGAAAATTTGTGAAATGAACGAAATAGGTACAAATAGAAAATGTGAAATTTATGTAAACGTACAAAGAGTGAAAAAAAATGTAATCTTAGTTTGGAAAAATAACAAATAAAAGCAAATGAAAAGAATGGAAACAACGCCTTTAAACAAACAGAAAACAAGAGGCCTTATTTTAGGCATGGACATATGTTCAATGTATTATCCCCTTTCAAAATATTAAAGTTTTGGCCGAATTTTTTTTATATATTAAGCATTTGAAAACAATTTAATTTTATTTTGCAAAAGCTAGAAAGTTGTAAATTTTAAATGAAGGCAAATTGGTCTCCTAGTATACTTTTTTTTAAAAAAATATCTATTTACCGAGAAAACATATATTCACCAAGTAAAATAAGGAAGCTTTTAGAACCCAATCCAAATCTCGATACAACTACAAATTACGCTACTTTAATATATTTAAGCATCGTTTGGTTTTGGTTTGTGTGATATAATAAATAAAAGATATATAATAAAAGTGATTATAAAATAAAAATAAATAACATATTATGATAAATTAGATGAGGTTTGACATGATTTTAATTTACTTGATTATTTTTGTTAATTATATTACGATTACTAAAATATCTTCGTCATATATTAATTATTAATATATTTTTAAAGAAATCTGATAAATCTTGTCCAATTAAATTATTTTAATATCTACGTGTCGGGCATTCTATATAAATACGTACGTACATGCGCAGCCTCCATTGCTTTCAAGATTGCAAAGAAACGAAGAATTAATTAAGATGCATTGGATCAGAGGAGAAACTTTGGGCAGAGGGGGTTTTGCCTTTGTCTCTAAAGGCACAACCCAACAAGATGGCTGCCTCAGTAATATTCCACCCATAGTCGCTGTCAAATCTTCTAAATAATCCCACTCCAACTCTCTTCTCAAAGAAAAGAAGCTGCTCGATCGGTTCAACCATTGTCCCTTCATCATCCGATGTTTCGGGGACGACCACCCTAGAAGATGGCCAGGAACTATACAATATTTTTCTCGAGTACGCATCTGGAGGTTGTTTGGCAGATATCATCAAATCTTGCGGCGGCAAAGGTTTGCCGGAGCCTGTTGTCAAAAATCACACGAGATCGATTCTCATGGCTCTTTCTCATATGCACGCACTCGGGTACGTGCACTGCGATATTAAGCCACACAACGTCTTACTGGTTAAAGGAGGTGACGAGAAAACGAGTGCGAACACTTTTGGCGAAGAGACTGCAAAGCTCGCAGATCTCGGAAGTGCTATTAACATGCGTGGCGGCGATGATGAGGATGTCGGGGGATTCAGGGGCACCGTTCTTTATGCGGCACCGGAGTCGATAGCCAATCAAAGATACGTACCTCAATCAGATGTTTGGTCTTTGGGATGCATCCTCTTTCTCATGTGGACTGGGAAATCGCCTTGGAAGTTCGACAACCGGACGACTCCCGCGGATGTGATGATGACGATCGGCTGTAGTGATCAGATTCCAGAGATCCCGAGTACGAAGAAGATTTCGATAGAGGCTGTAGATTTTCTCAAGATGTGTTTTGTCAAGGATCCAAGATCAAGATGTACTGCAGACATGCTTCTTGATAATCCCTTTGTCAAAGCTAGAAACGCTGCCCCTCATGCCGGAAAATGCAGCAGCCACCACCACCATCACCATTATCTCACCTCAAGATTATCTCACGGCATCAGTTCATTGGTCCCCAGCTGTTTTCATGTCGTTGACTCCGCTGCAGTCCGTCCTGTTTAATGTGATCAACGGCAGAACAAAAAAGTTGTAAATAGATCTATTTTTTTCTATGTATTTTCCAAATTTTAGTATAAATTTCCGATCGAAAGCATGTACATTGCCTCCAAGCGTACCATGCACTCTTTTCTATCATAGGCTGAAGCAGTCCAGTCCAGCCTTGTGACATTGTTTGTAATTAAATATAAAATTTTGATAAAACAACAACAGTCGTCCTACAAACGGTCAAATATTTGAATTATTATAATGTTTAAAAGATTTGACTTATACTATTTGTATTAGATAATTTTTTTGTAAAACGACAAGCATTTGGTCATAAAAAAATACTTAATTATGTTTCGGATCATGCTCAACTACCTCTTTGGCGATAGGTCATCTCCCAGCCTTTCAGCGAGGACTAATCATGGACCAGCTCTTCGGCGAGATGTAATATGTGGCCAACTTTTATGCTAAAGGTCATCCGCTAGATCTCAGGTCATCTCCGTTCAAATACATCAGTTTTAGGAAGATCTCTTGTTTCTAGTCGTTCTCGTACAATCCTAGTTGTATCGATGGACAATTCTAGTTGTATCGATGGACTCTCGTCACCTCGATTTCAATATTTGTATTCAGACTAACCTTACAGTGATCCCATACATCAAATATTGCACAAATACCCTATTAAACTGCTCAAGCTCAGGAGCTATATTTACGTCAAGATCACCCTGCCTCGGTTACGCCAGGCTATAAAGATCCTTATTCAACCTTATGTGAGAACCCGAATTTCCAGCAGCTAGCATTCTCGCAGCAACTAACAATATTCAATAGCAATGGAAAATTTCAGCAGAAGCTAACAATTCCAAAAGCAGTCAATAATTTAGAAGATGATATTTTCCAGCAGACGGATTTCCAGCAGAAGCTATTATTTCAGAAGCTGGTATTTTTCCAGCATATTAGAATCCAGCAGACAGAATCCAACAGAAGAAGAGCGAATTCCAGCAGACAGTTACTGAGTCAGCTTAGACTTGTAACTGAAGCATTAAAACGGAATAAAGGCTGTTAATGGCAGATTATGGTCATTAATAGGGAGGCTAACATTCAGATTTTGGTTTATAAATAACACCCCCAAGTCTCTGATTTGGTGTTACACAAATCTGGAGAGTATTACTTAAATTTTCGAGCTAAGAGAGTGCCTTGTTTGAGCTGTAAAATCCAGTAGCGATAACAACCAAATTTCCAGTAGACTTCAACCGAAACTCTAGCAAATTACGGTAAGTGGGCTTCTGTATAAATATCTTGAAATCGGTTTGATAATATCTGTTTTAAAGCATATTTTATGTTGATTTCTGATATCTGATTTTGAAGCACTGAAACTCCCTAGTGAACTAATGGTAGGAATATATATTCTGAACATTTCTGAATTCTGATTCTGATTCTGATTCTGATTCTGGCCTCACCCCTTAGAGGAGAGAACATATAGGGGACTGATATCAGTTTAGCCATGAAATTCACTAACGTGCTCAGTGCTTACTAATTCTGATTTATGTTCTGAATATTGTGATTTCTGAATTCTGATTCCTGTTCTGGACATAAGAGTTTTCTGTATATTATTGTATTTCTGTTTCTGTAAAAATGGTGTTTGAAAACTGGGAGTTATTCTCGCCCCTGCTTACTGAGTGACAACCATATCACTCACCCACCAAACTCATCTCAGATAAGAACGAGGAAGAAAAGTTAGAAGAAGAAGAGCAGATTCAATTTTGGGGCTGGTGATGAAGATCATTGTTCTCAGTTCTAATTTATATTTTATATTCAGTTGCATCTGTTCAGACATTGTATTTCTGGTTTTACATTTCCGCTGTAAAACGTTGTTAATGGAGTTGTATCAGACATTGAATATTCAGTATTATGAATAAAAACTGGTTTCTGAATTCTGTACTTCTGAGGCTTGTTGTTTTCGAATGAAAATTTGAGAGCAACGCCGGTGTCGACCAAACCCCGTCTCAGGGCGTGACATTGAAGTGGTATCAGAGCAAAACCAGGTTTCATAATCTTGGGAGGAGGAACTAGAAATAATGAGTTCTTATAGACTTCTGAAAATAAGTTCTGGAAGTTATTGAAAATAAACTACTGTAATAAACTACTGAAAATAAGCTACTGTAATAGGCTACTGAAATAAGTAGAAAAAAAAATTCAGTAGACTAAAACCAGTAGACGAAAAACAGTAGGATGAAACCAGAACCAGTAGATGAGAACCAGTAGATCTGAATGCAGAAGACTGGGTCAGTAGACTCGGAATGCAGCAGACTGGTTCTAACAGTGCTGGAAAGCAGCATACAGTGCTGAAAAAGCAGCAGACTGATTGCAGTAGCATCAGAGTTGCAGTAGATAGGGAATTCCAGCATGAGCATGCAGTAGACCTTGCAAATGGCATGGAAGTTGAGGTGTTTTTCGCGCAAACTTCAAACGGCCATAACTTTTGATCCAGGAGGAATTTTTACTATTAAAAGTATGCGTTGGAAAGGTCTCAACAAGGAACCCCAAAATCCTTCGTTTAGATGGTGATATCGTCATTTCCGTAAAATTTTTCCATTTTTCGAAACTTTGAGGAATTTATATTTCCAAACGGCTTAGTATTTTTGCACCAAATTTGGTACACTTCATGTTCTTGATGTGGAAGATTTTTCGTAAAATTTTCACGTAATTCTGAGATCGAAAAATTTTGAGCTATTTTATGCTATTGAATGTTATAGACTTACTGATTCTGTTCATTCCAGTAATTGTCTATAACTTGACCTATACTCTTGAGATCACTTCTGAACCTTGGCTCTCATGTTTTGGATGTAGGATATGGCTGACCAGAGTAGCTACATTAAGAGCTTAAAGAAGAAGATAGAGAAACTCAAGTGGCATAACTATTGCTTAGAGCTGGATAAGGATGAATTACAGCGTAGAGAAGAACACTTAAGACATGATGTTCAACGTTATGCTAACCATCTGCATGAGGCAGAAGAGAGGAATAGGAAAGCTCAAGAAGAGTTTGAAACCTCTCAAGAGACTGTAGTAGAGTTCATCGAGTTACGAGATAACTTGATTGAGAAGATCCAAGTGCTTAAGGATCAAAATCATCAACTTGTGCACCAGCATAACCAGTATAGTGAGTAGACTAATGCTCAGATTCATGAGTTGCAGAGCACTGTTGAAGTTTTTAGTGACAAGAATGCAGTTCTGCACGGTCATATTGAACATCTGCAAGCAGTAATAGCCAATCATGAAGAAGAACCTGAAGAGGATCCCGAAGAAGAAGTAGAACTCGAAGAGGATCCTATGGATTTAGATTTGGGAGAAGTGATAGATTAGACTATCCGTAGTAGTTCTTTGTAATACCACTTGTTCCAATTGCATTTTTGTTTTCATTTTCGAAGTTCTATTGTAATTGCACTTTTTTTGGGAAATCAATAAAATTTATTTTTATCAATTGGTTTCATATTTAATTTTGAGCAATTACTCAATCATTTGATTCTTTTTTTTAGTTCATATTCAGCCAAAACCTTAGAACTTTCATATTTATAGGATATGGACGGAAGACCAGTAAGAAACAATCGCAACCCTCGTTACAACAACCGTAACAACTGCAATGATGAAAATGCACAACCACAACAACTACCAGCAATTGGCCTCAGTCAGGCTGATTTGATGGCTATAGCCACGATTGCGGCAACCACGCTACAAGGGTTTGTTAACCCAAATGCTAACCAGTCACCGCCACCACCTCCAGCTCAGAATGTGACTAAGCAGCACTATGAGGCTCTCCGAAGAGCAAGAGTCCCAAACTTTGATGGAAGTTCCGATCCCGAGGTTAATCAGAATTGGATGAAGGAGGTGGAGAATCATCTTCGATTGCTTGAGGTTCGACAAGAAATCAAGGTAGATGTGATTACACCTTTTCTTGTGGATAGAGCAGCCAAATGGTGGGAAGGAGTATAACCAGCTATGTTAGGAACGGGACCTATCACTTGGCAAAGGTTCAGAGAGGCATTTCTGAAGCAGTACTTCCCGACAACAGTTCGAGTGCAGAAGCTATCTGAATTTGAAAGCTTGGTTCAAGAACCAAACATGACTGTGGTGGAGTATTCATCCAAGTTCCACTCATTCGGAACTTATTCCCCAACCATCATGGGAGATGAGGCCTTGAAGATACATCGCTTCAAGAAGGGATTGAACAGCCGCATTCAATCTGCTCTTGCGGTTATCGAGCCCAATAGTTTTGATGAATTGATGGGAGCCGCCATCAGGGCTGAGAATGACCTTAAGAGGCGTGAAGGTGAGAACAAACTCAAACGTCCTCAGTCAAGCCAGTGCCAACCGGGCCAACAATTCAAGAAGCCTAGGTTTTCAAGTAACCAATTCACCAGTTCTCCATCTAAAGGAACCACTCCTTCTCAATCAAACAAAGAAGGAGTCAAGTGCCAAACTTGTGGATTCACTCACACTGGTGAATGCCGTAGGAATTCTGGAGCTTGTTTTCGATGTGGAAAGATGGATCATCGCATTGCTCAATGCACTCTTCCAGATCCAAGGAATGGTCCAGCAGGTGGAACAACTCCAAACAAGTCTAAGGAGAACAAGCCAAATGCTCGAGTTTATGCTATCACTCAAGAAGAGGCTGACAACTCCAATGATGTCGTAGCTGGTACCATTCTAATCAATAATATACCTGCTTATGTGTTATTCGATTGTGGTGCTACGCATTCATTCATGTCTAAGAGATTTGCCAAGAAGTTAGGAGCTAAGTCTGATAACTTAGAAGAACCATATAGAGTAGCAACTCCTGCAAATCGAATTTTAAAAACTCGCACTCTATATCGGGATATTGGTGTTCTCATAGATAATCAGAGTTTCAAGGCAAACCTGATTTAACTAAACATGGTGGAATTCGATGTAATTCTTGGAATGGATTGGTTATCTAATAATCATGCTTTAGTAGACTGTCATGGAAAGACGGTAACCATCAAGTTCCACACCTAGAGAAAATTTTATTTCATGGCAAGACCAAAGAACGAAAGACTCTTCTTTCTGCTTCTCAAACTTGGAAAGCCATGAAAAGTGGAGAAGAAGTTTACCTAGCCATGTTAAGCGAGGTAAAACAAGAAGCTGCACTTGCACTAGAAGAGATTCCGGTAGTACAAGAGTTTCCGGATGTCTTTCCTGAAGAACTCCAGGGCACAATCCCCGACCGTGAAGTGGAGTTTGAGATCAACTTGATTCCTGGGGTTGCACCGATCTCAAAAACACCATACAGAATGGCCCCAGCAGAATTAAAAGAACTCAAAAAGCAACTTCAAGAGTTGTTGGATAAGAAGCAAATCCGACCAAGCGCATCTCCGTGGGGAGCTCCTGTCCTGTTCGTAAAGAAGAAGGACGGAAGCATGAGATTGTGTATCGATTACAGAAAACTGAATAAGATCACAATCAAGAATAAGTACCCACTTCCAAGAATAGATGATCTGTTTTACCAACTCAAAGGAGCTACAGTCTTTTCCAAGCTCGACTTAAGGTCAGGCTATCACCAACTGAAGGTCAAAGCAGAAGATATTCCTAAAACAGTCTTCAGGACAAGATACGGCCATTACGAGTTTACGGTAATGCCGTTTGGACTGACCAATGCCCCCGCATCATTCATGGACCTCATGAATAGAGTCTTCAAACCTTACCTTGATAGGTTTGTGGTTATATTCATAGACGACATCCTTGTGTATTCACCAAGTAAGGAAGATCATGAGGAACATCTTCGCCTCACCCTCCAGACGCTGAGAGAAAAAGAACTTTACACCAAGTTCAAGAAATGCGAATTTTGGCTAGAGAGCGTCACATTCTTGGGGCACGTAATCTCAGCAGCAGGAGTATCTGTGGACCCTAAGAAAGTAGAGGCAATCTCAGATTGGCCTAGACCAAAGAATGTGACAGAAATTAGAAGTTTCTTGGGATTAGCGGGCTATTACCGGAAATTTGTTGAAGGATTTTCTTCAATAGCCATACCTCTCACCAAGCTCACACAGAAGAACTCTAAATTTCAATGGAGTGAAGAATGTGAGCAAAGCTTCGAGACCTTGAAGAAGAAGCTTACCTCCACTCCGGTGTTGGTATTGCCAACTGACGGCAAAGACTTCACCATCTACAGTGATGCATCTAAAGGAGGCTTAGGATGTGTACTCATGCAAGAGGGAAAGGTGATTGCATACGCGTCAAGGCAGTTGAAGCCGTATGAACAGAATTACCCAACACATGACCTCGAACTAGCTGCAGTAGTGTTCGCGCTAAAAATTTGGAGACATTATCTTTATGGAGCCAAGTGTGAGATTTTTCACTGATCACCAAAGTCTCAAGTATTTGTTCACTCAAAAGGAACTCAATATGAGACAAAGACGGTGGATTAAACTCATGAAGGATTACGACTTAACAATAAGCTACTATCCAGGCAAAGCCAACAAAGTAGCAGATGCTTTAAGTCGAAAGAATGCAAGTAAGGTAATCCTGACATCACTTTCAGCACAACCTTGTCTTAGAGAGACAATCAAGATAAGTCAAGAGAGAGATTCCGCTTTGGTGAAACTGAAAGAGCAAGCCAAAGAAGAGAAATCACCAGATTTTGAGACGGACAACAAAGGAATTTTGTGGATGAAAGGACGATTGTGTGTACCAGACGTCGATAACCTTCGACAAGAAGTAATGTCTGAAGCACATAAGTCAAAATTTTCAGTTCATCCTGGCAGTACCAAGATGTACAGAGATTTGAAGAAAAATTTCTGGTAGAATGGAATGAAGAAAGACGTGGCAATGTTTGTTTCTAAGTGTCACGTGTGCCAGCAAGTCAAAGCAGAACACCAGAGACCTGGTGGACTTCTTCAACCATTAGAAATCCCGGAATGGAAATGGAAACATATTTCCATGGATTTTGTAGTTGGTTTACCAAAGTCGAGACAAGGTCATGACGGAATATGGGTAATCGTAGATAGACTTACAAAATCTGCGCATTTTTTACATGTCCGCATGAACTATAATTTGGACAAACTAGCCACATTGTACATGAATGAGATCGTACGATTGCATGGAGTTCCAGCTAGCATACTTTCCGACAGAGATCCTGGATTTACGTCCCGTTTTTGGAAGAGCTTTCAACAAGCTATGGGGACTAAAGTTACGCTTAGTACGGCTTATCACCCTCAGACCGACGGCCAAACAGAGAGGACAATTCAAACTCTTGAGGATATGCTGAGAGCTTGTGCGCTAGACTTCAATGGTAATTGGAGCGAACATCTGTCCTTAATCGAGTTCGCATACAATATAGTTACCACATCAGCATTGGAATGGCACCATACGAAGCTCTATATGGACGAAAATGTCGATCACCACTGTATTGGGATGAAGTAGGGGAAAAAGCCATCGTTGGACCCGAACTAATCCAGGAAACAGTGGATAAAGTTTCTGTGATCAAGGAGAGATTAAAAGCTGCACAAGATCGACAGAAAATCTGGGCTGACCTAAAAAGGAGACCCGTGGAATTTGAAGTTGGAGAAAAGGCGTATGTGAAAGTGTCACCCATGAAGGGTGTAGTCCGATTCAATAAGGCTGGGAAACTGAATCCCAGATACGTCGGACCATTTGAAATTCTTGAGAAAGTGGGAACTCTTGCTTATAGATTAGCACTTCCACCCGACATGTCAAGAATTCACAATGTATTCCACGTCTCGCAGCTGAGGAGATATATTTCTGATCCAAGTCACATCCTGGAAGCTGGACCACTTCTGGTTGAAAGAAATCTAAATGAAGAGCTGAAGTATGAAGAAATTCCGATTCGAATTGTGGATTTCAAAGACCAAGTACTGAGACGACGAACTATTCCATATGTCAAAGTACAATGGTCCAATCACACCGAAAGAGAAGCTACTTAGGAATTGGAAGAAAAGATGCGAGCACAATACCCTCATCTTTTTGAGAATCATGTATAACCAAGTTTCGAGGATGAAACTTCTCATAAGGAGGGAGGGATGAGAGAACCCGAATTTCCAGCAGCTAGCATTCTCGCAGCAACTAGCAATATTCAATAGCAATGGAAAATTTCAGCAGAAGCTAACAATTCCAAAAGCAGTCAATAATTCAAAAGATGATATTTTCCAGCAGACGGATTTCCAGCAGAAGCTATTATTTCAGAAGCTGGTATTTTTCCAGAAGATTAGAATCCAGCAGAAGAAGAGCGAATTCCAGCAGACAGTTACTGATTCAGCTTAGACTTGTAACTGAAGCATTAACACGGAATAAAGGCTGTTAATGGCATATTATGGTCATTAATAGGGAAGCTAACAGTCAGATTTTGGCTTATAAATAACACCCTCAAGTCTCTGATTTGGTGTTACACAAATCTGGAGAGTATTACTTAAATTTTCAAGCTAAGAGAGTGTCTTGTTTGAGCTGTAAAATCCAGTAGCGAGAACAACCAGATTTCCAGTAGACTTCAACCGAAACTCTAGCAAATTACGGTAAGTGGGCTTATGTATAAATATCTTGAAATCAGTTTGATAATATCTGTTTTAAATCATATTTTATGTTGATTTCTTATATCTGATTTTGAAGCACTGAAACTCCCTAGTGAACTAATGGTAGGAATATATATTCTGAACATTTCTGAATTCTGATTCTGATTCTGATTCTGGCCTCACCCCTTAGAGGAGAGAACATATAGGGGACTGATATCAGTTTAGCCATGAAATACACTAACGTGCTCAGTGCTTACTAATTCTGATTTCTGTTCTGAATATTGTGATTTCTGAATTATGATTCTTGTTCTGGACATAAGAGTTTTCTGTATATTATTGTATTTCTGTTTCTGTAAAAATGGTGTTTGAAAACTGGGAGTTATTCCCGCCCCTGCTTACTGAGTGACAACCATATCACTCACTCACCAAACCCATCTCAAATAAGAACGAGAAAGAAAAGTTAGAAGAAGAAGAGCAGATTCAATTTCGGGGCTGGTGATGAAGATCGTTGTTCTCAGTTCTGATTTATATTTTATATTCAGCTGCATCTGTTCAGACATTGTATTTCTGGTTTTACATTTTCGCTGTAAAACGTTATTAATGGAGTTGTATCAGACATTGAATATTCAGTATTATGAATAAAAGACTGGTTTCTGAATTCTGTACTTTTAAGGCTTGTTGTTTTCGAATGAAAATTTGAGAGCAACGCCGGTGTCGACCAAACCCCGTCTCGGGGCGTGACACCTTAGCTCTATATTTAAGTCAAGATCACTTATGCCAGGCTATAAAGATCATCATTCGACCTTAGCTAAGGAGCCCTGATCACAGCAGGATAACATCGCCTCGGTCATGTAAGGCCATATAAGGGTTTTCACCCGATCTTAGCTAAGGAGCCTTGATCACGTTAGGCTCACCTCGCCTCAGTTATGCTAGGCTACAAGGGTTTTCAATCGACACCCAGTTCAAGAGCCCTGATCATGTCAGGCTCATATTGTCACGGTTACGTCGTTCTATAAAGGTTTTAAATCGACCCCAGCTCAGGAGCCCTGATCACGTCAGTCTCACATCGCCTCGATTATATCGGGCTATAAGGGTTTTCACTCGACCTCAGCTCAGGAGCCTAGATCATGTCAGGCTCACATCACCTCGGTTACGTCATGCTATAAAGGTTTTCACCTCAGCTCAGAAGGTCTGATCACGTCAGGCTCATTTCGCCTCGGTTACAACAGTCTATAAGGGTTTTCATCATACCTCAATCCAGAAGCCCTGATCATGTCATGCTCACATTGTTTCGGTTATGTCAGGCCACAAGGGTTTTCCCGACCTCAGCTCAAAAGCCCTGATATCATCAGGCTCAAACTACCTTGGTTATGCCCGACTGCAAGAGTTTTCAATCGACCTCAGCTCAGGAGCCCTGATCACATCAGGCTCACCATACCTTGGTCACGACCAGTGTTTTGACAAGATGTATGTGGTAAGCGGGAGGCTACCTACCGCCTAGCACCTAGTAACTTAGGCGACGTTAAGGCTGTCGCCTAGGCGATTTTTTAAAATTAATTTTTATATTAATTAGTAAGATTATATATTAATATCTTTTAATTTTTTGATATTAAATCATTGTTTGATTTATGTTGAGAGAACATGGTTAGTATTAATCGAGATTCATAAGCTGCAATTTCCCCTCTACCATCAATAGGTTTAGACAGGGCGTTTATAACACGACCCAAATAAGCCTCACTCACTGGTATTTGAGCAAATCATATCTGGTTCATTAATTTTCTTTCTTCCACATATAGGAAATCAATTTGAATCTTTCCTAAAAATTATTGCAACCAATCAAGGTTTTTTTTTAAAAAAAAATTAGGATATTAAATCATTTTTAAAATTGATTCAATATCATTATTGTGATCTTCCTCTTTATCGAATGCAAAATAATCATCGTGAAGTTTTCTCATTCTAAATCACAAATGAAGATGAAGTTTTATATGTTGAGACAAGCCTACAAATCACATTTCTTGTTGGACTTTGTTTTAGTGCCTATAAAAAATTATATTTTTTTCAATTGAGTTTTTAATTAAAATTAAAAAACCAAAAACTTTAAAAAGAACCAAAAAAATAAATAAAAGCCCCAATCACATAGGACCACCTTGAGCTAACTAAGCCCAAAAGGAATCGCCTAGGTGGCCTTCCCGCCTAGCCTAACCGACTAGCCTTTTTTGTAGACGGTTAGTAGCCGCCTAGGGCCTAGACCTCGTCTAGGACGATTTTTAAAATATATGTCACTATAGACTATAAAGGTTCTCACCCAACTTTAGCTCAAGATCCCTAATCACATCAGTCGAGCCTGATTACACCAATCTATAAAGGTCTATAGAGAGGGAAGCTTAGGCTCAGCCTAAGCAAGTCATCAATTATTAGGCCAAAATGAGCATGAGTTAATGTTCCCCTATACTCAGTGGACTATTTGCTAGGTTAATAATTTACATGTTTGGTAAAGTTCCTCGAGTCGGACCGACCTATCTTACATTGATCTTTACAAGTTTAATAAATCCCAATTCTTAATTTAAAATAAAGAAAATCTAGGTTTAAACCGAAACCAAATTTCATATTTCGATTACGTTTGGTGCAATTTGTAAGTGAAATCCATTGCATATAAAATTTTTGATAATCAATTTTTTTTTTTTTTAAAAAAATATCCAATCAAATCGATCCAACTCCTGTGTCCGGTCATCCAAGGTTCAAGTTATCTTGTTTTAATATATTTAAAATTTGAAATAAAAACACCCGAACATTTCCCATAGTTAGAATTATGTAAATATATTTTTATGTATACTTTTCAGTTTTTAAATTTTAATAATTTGAATAATATGAAAAGTAATTTATATTTACCAAAATATCATATAAAACAAAATTTTACATGAAAGGGGACTACGGATGTCAATGGATCCAAGTTTTACCCATACCCGCAATGGATCCGCTTCGTTTGGAGAGGGTTTGGGCATACTAAATGGGTTATGAGGCAGTTCTCGCGTCCAATTTTTCAGACCCGTCCGGATATTGGACGGGTCATGAATACTATAATACCCGCTTCATACACGGCCCATATATATGCATATAAATACTCTAGAGTTTTAGTTTTATTAATGTCCATTTGGATGTCAATATTTTTTTGAAGAGATAATAAATCTTTTTTTATGTAATTCATTATGTCGTGAAGATATTTTGTTTGTTATTATTAAATGTAGTAGAAGACATAAATTAGTTTTCTATTATGTTGTATTTAGAGGCTTGTTTGTTTTATAATTTTATCATATAAGAAGAAAATTATTGTTTTTATTTAAAAAAATTCGGATATCACGAGTTTAACCGACTTCGTTTTATATTCGGGATGGGACGGATCTTAAAATTATTTAACCAAGATAAAATAGATAATGGATCAAAATTTATTTCATGAGACTGATGTTAGGTCTAGTCATACACGCATATCTAAACGGAATCCCAATTTCTGTCTTCAAGATGAAAATGGCTTCCATACTACCTCGCAAGCTTTCCCCTAAATTCCTCCGCCGATGGTTCTTTCCGAACCCCTCCTTTCCCTCTTCCGACCAAAGTTATAAACTTTTCTCCAGTTCCAGAGTCCCCTACCCAAAACCCTGCTGCAATAATGCCATTTACAAGCACCAAAGTCAAATCAAGTTACCCAACTTTTCTGGAAAAAGCCCACAAAATCGCGAAGCGGTTGATTTTTGTCGAGTTTTTATTGTGCCCAGATCGATTTCTAGTTCTCCTTTTAAAGCTCAAGATGCCCGTGTTTTTTCTAACCAAGTGTCCGGCTGTAATGTAATGTATGATAAACCTAGATTATTGTCTTCCAATGTAGACCAATCGTCGTCTTCAGCTGAACAAATATCCGACGCCTCTGTTAAGAATCCGAATCAGAACCAGGAATTCAAGCATCAAGAGATCACTGGGCCGACCGTCGATCGGGATTTATCAGCATTAGCGAATGAAACACGCGAAGTTCTTGAGATGAAGATGAAGACTATGTACAGTCTAAGTAAGGCTTTGGTTGGATTAGGCCTCGTGCATCTTGCGTTGGGAGCTTGGACAGCATATATTACACGAGATTCGCCTATTCCAGAGGTGTTGATACAGAGTTTCTTGGCTTTTGGGATGCCCTTCTCACTTGCATTCATGTTGCGCCGAGCGTTGAAGCCAATGTACTTCTTCAAGAAAATGGAGGAGCAAGGTAGACTGCAGATTTTGACCCTTACTCTTCAGATTTCCAAGAATTTGAACATTTATTTTGTTCGTTTTCGCGGAGTTTCTTACTTGTGTGTTGCTGGAGCATGTGTTGGTTTGATCCTTGTAGTGTTTTCCCGGTGAAGCGCTTGACACGTCTTTATAAAATGATATACATTTTTTTCCTGAATTTTCTTGGAGAGTTGTATTGTTTTATCGATAATGAATTATTAATATTTGGTCAACTCGTTGATGTGTGTGTTCTTATAAATTTAAAATCAATGTTGCACAGTTAATAGAGATGAATGATCAACATGGTAGCGATTTTGAGCATTTATTTATTCATCTTAGTGCTTGAGCGACCTTTCGTAATATTTTTTTGGAGTTTTTTTTTTTAAAGCATTGATTGTAACATCCACAAGTCCGTAAAATTGTTAGCTTTCTTGCCTTAAAAGGCATCAAGCTACCCTCAAGGGTGAATTTCGACTTCTTGAATCAGTAATCGATGGTACAATTTCTAGATGTTAATTTTCTTATGATGCCACTTGATGCTAATTCTGGCATTTCTTTATGTTTCTTTACAATCATTAGTGAAATGTATACTTCTAATAAAGTAAATGAAAATGGTTGGCACTATTCTTAAACATCAAACACTTGATTTGTCAAATTCCAATGTTTCATACAGATAGTGAAATACCACTAGATTTATTTATTGACAAATTCGTAATATTTCTCGCATCTACTTAAAATTGTGAAAATATGAAAAGATAAAAATATGAAAATATCTTTCATGTAAGAATTTTCTATTACATACAGCTTTATTATTGACTCCAATATTTTTATTATATATGTTTTTTTTTTATGTATAATTTATCCTCCCATCAACAAATTTTAATTTTAATTTTTAAAAAAGCTCGTGATACTAGCTGGCGCTGTTGGCGGACGATTGCCACGTGTCTCAAGCAAAATAATTTAAATTAAAATTATTGAAACCCACCCCGTGTGTGGAAATACAATCTCGATTCATCTTCAATGATTGTTTTTATCGTATTTGCTACGGTACCAATCAGAAGACGAAACGTGTGAAAAACCACGTACACCGGATCACCCGATAACAACTCATTTCATCCTCTCCTTTAAAAATGTAACCTATGTTCCGCTTCTACGTCTCTCTTCCTGTTCGCTTCGAGGTTTCCTCTCTCGAATTACTTTTGTGTGTATGATTATTATAATTTAATCACCAATTATTTATACGCTAATCTATAATCTGCTTGGTACTGTCACGTTGGACGTTGATTTGTTGTTTGTCTATGTTTTAATGTTAATTAACAGGGGATTTGGAGCTTGTACTCTGACAAATTATTCCCGTCTGTCTCCTCTGCGAACAGGTTAGTTTGATGTTAAGAGACATGTCCTTTTTTTGTGTTTTTGTGGTATTGATGTTTTAGTTAATCGTTGATGTGTACTGATGTCTGATAGTGTTTGATTTGGGGACTTTGTTTAATCATTTTATTGAACCCATTCTTTTAAAAAAGAACTGTTGAGTTTTCGTTGTAATTTTGCTTAATTACGATACTCGTGCATGTTTACAGCTGCCATCCATATACAATTGACAGACCTAGGTTTGGATTTTAAGATTTCATGTCTAGTTTATTTTATGATTATAAGTTTATACCCCTTATAATATATTTTATATACGGCTCTATCTGATGTATTGGGGGGAAAGGCTGAGTCCTTTTCCATTTAATGGGATTTTAATTTACTTGTCTTGGAAAAACCTGGGGCCTTTTCCATTTACAGGGATTTTACGATATTGGATTTTGTTAATACTTGCTGTGCGTGAAAGCAATTGTCTAACTCGGTTGAATGCTGTGGAGTTATTTTGACTCAATATTTTCATACAAGATATGAAGTGAATAAGATGTTGGATGCTCAAGGAGACAAGGACGAGAGTAAAATGTATGTTTGAAAACAGTGTAAGAGGCAGAACAGGGGGCATTTCAAAGAAATTATTGTTCTCCAAAATTATCTTTATAATGTTGGAATTTTCCTTTGAATTTTATTTTGATGAAGAAATAATTTTTATGTGCAATTGAGGTGTCTAGTGTTCCCTGGCTTAAGCTTGAATCGGAAAGGTGTGCGCACTAGTATCAAGGGCACAGAACATGCTAATAATGCACCCTCTTGTAATTACATTTTCAGCTTATTGGAGTTTTTGTTGCGCAGCAACGATTTCTGCTTTTACCATTGTGTTTTCACCACCTCTCTGCACTTCAAAATGTCAAAGAAGATTTTGGTTTCGTTTGTTAAACTTTCATGAAAGCATGGATACGTTACTAATTCAGTGATGCTTTTTATTCATCTCCACTTTGTCTCAATTATAAATTGTTAAGTTAAGATGATCGGGAAAGAGGAAGAGCCAAGAGTGCAGGAAGATTAGGGGAAGAAGAAAGGAGTACAAGAGGACAACTGGAGAAGGAAAAGTGGAATTATTTAGATTGATAATAGGTCTTAGATGTAGGAAAACAACAATATTTGGAGGATCCTTAAAGTTAGTGTGTTCAAATTTTAGATCTTGTCTCCTTGAGCTTTCTGGAATGAAGACGTAGATCCTTTTGCGAAGTACATACTCGAAAAGAAAGGGGAAGATATAGAGGAGATGAACAAGTGAGCTTGTAAAAGGAGTTCTAGGAGATGGCAATTGATATAGAAAAACATCAGATATTGGCTTGCAATATGGGTGCGACTACATTTCAAAAAAACAATGTCTACTGCATTGCACATTGTAATTTAAACCATCTTGGTTCAAATCAAATGCGCAGAATATTTTGTCTTGTATTGAAGTAAGATACTGGTTGTCAATGAAACCAGAACAATCCTAATGAGAAACTGACTTGTCTTCTAAAGGTAAATTTAATTATTACTAATGAATATTTTAAGCATTATTTGTCCTCATTGAGTCGATTTTTTTTTAATTGATGGTGGATTTTGCAAATAATAACTATAAGTGAGCCAAGTAGGCATATTCTGGTTTTTTTAAGACATAATGGTATACTGATTTTTTAAACCTTGTCGAAGGAAACTAACAAAATGGAACAAAATGAGACTGGTTGTCAAACCCCTCAAGCTCCCATCCTTTGTGTCAACAATTGTGGATTCTTCGGAACAGCAGCAACTATGAATATGTGCTCCAAGTGTTACAAAGACCTTGTTTTGGAGCAAGAACAAGCCAAATTAGCCACGTCTTCCATTCAGAATATTATGAACGGGAGCTCAAGCACCGATGCATGTGACCTGAACGTTACTGCGGTAACTGATGTTGTGGCTGCTTCTCCGAAGATTGAGGTGGCGTCAAAGCTATCATCTTCTGCATCAGCAGCAAATGAAGAATGCAAGGAGGTTAAAGAAGGCCCAAAAAGGTGTGGGGTCTGCCAGAAGCGTGTTGGTTTGACTGGTTTTAATTGTCGATGTGGCAGTATTTTCTGTTCGGTTCATCGTCACTTCGACAAACATGAATGCAGCTTTGATTATAGAAGTGCTGGTCAGGAAGCTATAGCTAAAGCCAATCCTGTTGTCAAGGCAGAAAAGCTCGACAAGATATAGAACATGAAGCTGGCAATCTTGAGTTTTTGCTGCACTTTGTTTCCTGCGGGGGCGGGGGCATTTGCGGTTGGTTTGTGTTGCTTCTCATGCGTTTGTAGGGCGTTAGTGTCGTCCAATGCTATAATGTTTTTGGTGTCTTTCCGACATTGGGAAAAAAAAAAGACTGTTAGTATTTGAAGCAGTGATATAATGTTATGGCCGGGTATTGGTAGTTGATTTGGCCATCTCTTATGCTGGTGGTTTTCGTTGACTTGTATAATCTGCTAGTTGGTTGGTTTATTTGAAGGTTTTCTTTTATGCTTGCAATTGTTCAGTTCTTTACTTTCTTTGAATTTAGCAGTGAACTTGTGATTGATTGTAACTGGCTTAAAGAAATTAAACAATAAAGTAATATTTACGAATTTTGATTAGTTTGATTATTAATACTGAGTATTTAATTAATAAAAAATAATTTAAAATGTTATATTTAAAAATATACCGTTTATCAGAAATATACTTTGGCTTCAAAATATTATTTTTCGCGATTTACAGATTTATCATTAATTATTTATATTTATTAAAGTTTATGATTTATTAATTGTTTTTTCTATTATTTGGATGTGTAGCAGGCCATATTAAAATTATTAATCACACTTCAGTTTCATTTTTTCTTTTACTAGTTCCAAAACAAACATCCCTTCATTTTTCTTTTGAATCCAACAGAGAATTCCTATATTATGCTATATGGAGTGTGTTTCACACATTCAGAATAGATCTGCCCCAAAACCATAACTGGATGAGTAACTCGATGAAAGCAAGGCCCCTAACTCTGAATAGGTCTAGATATTAATAAATCTGGAGAACATTCATGCAAATTACAGCATCTTAAGCTTCTCTATAATAGCAGTTCTACATATTCCTGCAACTTTTGAAGGAAAAAGATAGCTGAAAGCAATGCATACAAGACTTTAACTTCCGAGAGGAGGAGGAGCCGAGTACAAAAAGAAAATGTCTATGTGCCGTCTGGCTGAACAAATGGATTGGCGATTTCATCTGTTCCATCTGTGGGTGAAACAAGCATCACAGCAGTACCTCGACACACCTGCAGTTCACCAATCGCACATTGCAAGAGTAAGAAAAGTGTGCAGCTTAATTTTTATCCTCGTCACAATATCAAATAAAAGCTCTTCCGACACATCATGCAGTCCACTATTGTGCTGTAAATTTACGGAACAAGGTAGGTAGAGGACACCCAAAGTTTTGAACTGCAACTAAAAAATCCAAAACTAGAAGTGGCAATGAGCATGGACCAAAAGCTAATTGTGGCACAATATGATGTTAGGAACTTCGGAAGGTCGTCACATTTCTTTATACACATGCACTTCATCCTATCAAATATCACAGCTTGCAATGGTTGATCAAAAGAAGTGAATAAGATCACATGTGGATCGGAAACCTCAGTTCGTATGTAGAGTAAAAATAATGTGTATAAGATGCAAGAACATACTATCAAACCAAGGCGCCTGGTTTGATCAGTGGTCTTCAATGGATCATCAGGATCTGCAGTCCAGGATTGATATTTAGTGGTGATGCTATTCATCTACGAATCAATAAGTAGCAATCATTTCTGACTTAAGAAGATATACAAGCAATCTATTACATTTCATGTTATTCACAAAGCAAACGGCACTGAAAGCAATGGAGATAGGAAGTCATAGATGTGTTTTATTGGTTTATGATAAGCAAGATCGGAAAACATAGCATCATCCTTAGGGTTCACCAAAATTAAGGCATGGCTGCTTTCACGTCTCTTGACTTAAAAGACGGTATATGCATCAATATGACAATAGATGGCAAAAAACAATATAATATCCAGATAATTTCTTCCCTTCAAGATATTCTCATCATATGCAAGACTTTCAACCTATAAGAGTGGTAGTTCTTGTATAGTAATGTGACCAAGAGGTCCTAGGAGATTTGAACCATTCATCTAGTGGAAAGCCAATGCAGAAACACGCATAATTGAAAATAGAGGGAACACAATCCACATATGCCAACAACAAGCGCAGAAAATCACCTCTCAGAAATTCTACTGCTTCGTCCAGGACAAGATTCAGCAATTGGTCATACCCTTTGAGAGTTCCCGTTACTGCAGGGAAAGTTATAGTTCGTGCATATAGATAATAAAATTAATAATAATAACCACATATAACACTAAATCATGGTTCATGGAGCAGTTGGTTTTCAGAAACATTGGTCTCAGATTCCATGAATGCAGGCACATGAATGTGAATTTCTTTAAAACAAAATACATAATGTTTTCTCAGAAGAAAAAATAGCTTGCAAAAATAAAAGACAATTCTATTGTCCTCACGGCGAGAAAATGATAACAAAATTGAAGAGTGCACTGCCTGTAGAACCCAAAAGCCATGCATGATAAATAGCATATGGTGGCCAAACTAATTGGAGAAGGATCCTGGTAGAGTACTTGTGATTTCAACGGATAAAGACGTGCTGAATATTAATCCTAGAAAGGAGTCGAAAAAGAACGTAGAAAGATGGTCAATAAGTGTAGATAGTTGAATGATTTAATTTATCGAACTGTTTTATACACCTCTAGCTAGAACAATTATCACAGCATACACGGGGTTTTTGAAATATATACCTAATCACCGACTTAGTGTGATGCGTTTGACTCAAATGTTTTTTCCCCTCAAATTGTTTCAAAAGATATGGACATAATAATGTCGATAATTTCAATTAAAGATTCCGGAAGGTGTCATGGCAAGATCACATCAAGAAAGGAAAGAAACGGTTGTAGGTAGATCACACTCGAGAATAATGTTTAAAGGCGGAAGATGTAGCTACAGAATTAAGACATTAAGCCACTTATCAAGAACCGAAAACTTTCCGAATATCTGATATAAGCAAAAAAAGGGACAAACAACTGACCTTGTCTTCCACCAGTGAGCTTGACTTGAACACCTTTGTCCACAAATTTGGCTAAATCCAAAACTGTTTCTTTTCTGCCAGACTGAAATAAAGAGATACAACAATATACATAACACATATTTTCTAGAACCACTTTAAATCAAGGAACTAAACCTGCGATCGCATGTGCAGATACTATATATCAAAACAGACCAACAATATTAAAACGAGGATTAAGACGAAGAGTGTACCATGTTCAGCAAATCGACTAACTGAGAGCAACGAAATGTGCTACAGCCTGTGTCGACACGATGATAAGCCTGCGACCATCGGAAAATTGAGTTAACAGGATAAAATTGAAGCAAAATGTTCTGAATAGATTTACCGGAGGAAAATGTAAGCTTGCGATTTCCGATATGGAGTGAAATTGGAAAATGGACAGATTTGTGCCCTAATCTCCGAAAATAATGATATTTTATTTACGTAAGCAGATCCCTTAAATTTGTTGTAATTACAGTAAACCCATAAATATTATTTCATTGCAAATACGTCCCTAACCCTGTTAAAACTTATATTTATTAATTCACCCCTATTTGTATGTATCATAAGATTTTTAAAAAAATTGTACCTTTCCACTTAAAAATGTTCAGTATTCAGTATTCACCATTCTAATTATTTCAAAATATCAACTTCAAAAAATTATTACATTCGATATTTTAGATTACATAATATCAAATTCAAATAAATGCAGTAAACAAATAATGAGTTTTTTAGTTGGTGGGATATTTGTTATTGTTGGAGAATTTTTTTTTAAATTGATTTGTGAAATGAAATTATGAGATAAAATGTTGAGGTGAATAATTGGTTAAAATCGAAATGATCAAAAAGAAATTATCAAGATCGAACAATAAATTTTTTTCGACCAACCAAACCTACTCATTTTCACCTTTGAAACGAAATCGATAATTTCGGTTGTTGATTTTTTTTTTTTTTAATTGGTTAAAATCGAAATGATCAAAAAGAAATTATCAAGATCGAACAATAAATTTTTTTCGACCAACCAAACCTACTCATTTTCACCTTTGAAACGAAATCCGATAATTTCGGTTGGTGAATTTTTTTTAAAAAAAAAAAATCCAAGCTTTTCAAATTAATCGATGGGAGAATAAATTGCATTGAGCAGTTTTGATTCACGAAGCATAATAACAATTAGCACGCGCGCACACACGTCATATCAGTTTATCGAATTTCAAGAATAAGAAAAATCGAAACAAACTTTGATATCTTTGTCGATTACTTAAAGTTACACTCGTATAAATTAGTAGAAAATTGAATAAAATCTCAAATCCAAGCAAATTGAGCGATTGTTCTTTATTTATTCATTTTCAGTAATAAACTTATAAACATTAGAAAAAACGAGAATCAAATTCTTTTTTAAAAAATATTTACCTCGATTTCTCGTTTATTGTTTTATTTATAGTTTTTATGTATTTAAAAGTTATGGTTAGGGCAATAGCATACAATCTTGATTTTTAGAAAAAATAAAAACATTTCGTTAACTCATTAAAATATTATAATAATAAAATTCTACAATTATAAATTTTTAGATCCAGTTATTTATCAATAAAGTATCATATAATTCACTCTAAATTAAATTATTCTATCTTTCTTTTCATTAATATCCGTAAATTATAGCTCGAATTTAGTTTCCAAATATGTATTTAAATTGGGCCTCGGAATTTAGAAAGCCTTTTGGGCCTTAAAATAATAAGCCAGCATGCAAAAGTAAAAGGCTAGAGGCTAGACCTATATAAACCTCAGTCGAAATGACGTAGGGCCTGTCTCTTGCTCCAGGGAAGAAGAAGGCGGTGCATTTGTTAGCTGGATCGGCAGCAACAATGGTGGAGAAGGGCGGTAAGGCCAGAAAAGAGGAGGTCGTTGAAAGAGAGTACACCATTAATCTGCACAAACGCCTCCATGGATGGTACGATTACTCTCTCTATGACTGTGTTTTGAAAATTAAGATTAGAGATTTAGATCTGTCAGAATTAAAGTTTATTTATTGTTGCTTGTTGAAGGTATGAGGCAAAGTTTGATGTTTGACAACATTTCACCTTTGCTCTTTCGTTTAATGAAAGTCAGTGTTCCGTATATTTGTCGTTTCGTTTTTTTACTATGGTTTAATTCAGGTGTTTTTGGGCGATGGTTGATGTTTTCTGTACTGTTTCCCCTTGATTGGTGTTATTCCTTTGCTCTGTATTTTAGTTTCTTCTTCGAACTGAGGCCTTTATTGAGTAGATTGGATAAAGGTGAATGGGTAGAGTTTATGTGGTTATTAATCTTAAACTTAGTCCGATTTATGCTAAATTATTTTAATGTTTTAGTAGCATTTCGATATAGTTGACTTTCCTGCATGGGTCACTGTTTCCATGAACATTACTGAGAATGAGCTATATAAATACCAGGAACGGAAACGGTAGCACTTGATGATATGTGAACAGCATTTATGAAGAATTAATGATATTAGAACAACAAAGTTGAATACTTTGTCTATTTTTCTTCCCCTGCTGTAGTCCTGGTGATATTGTGCAGTTACTCTAGTTGATCATCTAGCTAGACAGATAACTGAGTGGTGTCCCTGCCCAAAGTGTGTCCAACGCTGCATCAAATTATTTCCACTATCTAGGTCCATATTCCTTGATGGCTACGACAAAAAAATTCTACTATCTAGACATATTCCAGTATGATGTGTAGTTTACGGTATTTTATGTGTTAGATCCCAAATTGATATTATTTTTATTATTTATCATGTTGATATCTGGTGAACGAGCAAATTTTATTTTTTGTGCTCTATCTTGCTATGTCTTGTGTCATCGTCACATTAGTGTGGGTGGAGAAACATTAACACTGCTTATCTCTCTCATTTTACCTTGAGTTGCTGTGAATATGAGTATCTGATTATACTGTGTTGCCTTTGTAAAACCTGGGTATGCAATCTGAGTGCAGCACCTTCAAAAAGAAGGCTCCTACTGCTATAAAAGAAATACGAAAGTTTGCCCAGAAGGCCATGGGAACCACTGATGTTAGAGTCGATGTGAAGTTGAACAAACAGATATGGAGTCGTGGAATACGTAGTGTGCCTAGGAGAATCCGTGTCCGCATTTCCCGGAAAAGAAATGACGATGAAGATGCTAAAGAGGAGCTTTACTCTTTGGTGACTGTTGCTGAAATTCCTGAAGGAGGGTTGAAGGGTTTGGGCACCGTTGTCATTGCAGATGAATGAACTTTTCCATTTTTAGCATTTACTGAAATTTTGATGTTCTTCTTCAAAGGTTTATCGTGTTAAGATACGGCCGTCTTTTAATGGCAAACGTCATTTTGTTACCGATGTTAACATGCTTTTTTGTTTGGCTTCAAATGTTTGTTTACGTTCGATATTATCGAAAGGTCTTAGGGCCACTATAATATTGGATTGGACTTTGGACTTTTGATTTACGAGAGTTATGAAGTATTTGCAAATTTTTTAAAAAATATATTATGGATTCTTTCATGCTATCTCTTAAAAAAGTTTTTGAATTTTTTTTTCATATGTATTTTAGGATTGACGGAAATTTTAATTTTATACTAATATTTTAAAAACAAATATGTAATGTTTAGACGAAGACGAGTATTGCTGCGATTCTAAATAGAATCATTTATTTTAAAAAAATGACAATCTTGAAATTACACGGACTCGCCCTTGATTTGTTGGTCAAATAATTAGTTCATTATATGCCAGATATATAACGAGAAACCTAAAACGATAAATGCGTGTGATTAATGGTAAGACTAGAACATTATAAAGTCATTCTTAAAAATGCATAATCTTGCTAGTACGGGATTTGAAACTTTCCCCAGTAAAAGGTTTAAAAAATGAAGGTTCCTCCAGATTGACGAAAATGAAGAATCCATGGTAAATGTATCTTGATCAGGCTAAAGACAGCTCAAAATAATAAAGGCTAAGTTTGACTTCAAACTGAAGTGATTCTGACAAGCTTGAGCATTGTAGTAAATGTAATTTCAGGTGTTAGTGGGAATTTGGTGAGGTAGGACCCAAGATTCATGCTCATCTCAAAAGCAAGTCACATGGGAGAACAGAGGATAGAACATGCATATGTTCTGACCCCTGTCTTCTCCTTTATTAAATTCTGCCATAATTTGATGCATATGTTTCCAACCTTTGTTTAATCAACACTCGTCACCATTTCTTGATTTGCTACAACCAAGTCTCAAATATCTTGATTAATTGACACTCTACAAACGCTGAATCTAAGTCGTACATGATGTTGTTCTTTCCGGCTATCGCAGTTGTATCGAGATTTTTTTTAAAAAAAGTGTTTTTTTTTTCCTTTTAATATTGAATCGTGGCATCAAATGCGTGTAAACAAAACGGTAATGATCTTTTGATGATTTCGTTTGACTAGAAGCTACTGAAATTTAGCCATTTTTTCAAGAAAACAAGCTCCCATTGTGTAATGATAACATAATTCGATTGCGCATAAAATTGTCTGCGTCAACGGTACCCTTTTTTTCTGTATACGAGACTACTGTTCTTCCACTTTCGATGCCTGAATGCACATATCTCAACCAGTACATTGGATAGACTCACTAAAATTGTAAGTAAAGTTGATTCAACTAAATGTGTAATTTCTCTGATTTATTGCATGTTATTTGAAGTTTGAGCCATCATTGTTGATTTCTTATATTAAGATTATTCATGCACTCGTCAGTTGCACACATTATCTTAATGAAGAAACAATGGATATCCATGCAAAAAAACAGGACGTAAAAATGTGTACTTCAATTTGTATGATCTCTCCTCAAAGAAATGACACGTTTTTATGTGAAAGCTTTTACAATTCCTTTACTTAAGAGTAATCAAAATCACATTTTTAGATAAAAACACAACTCATGATATTGTATCGTTACAACCACATAATTACACATTTAAAATCAAATGTTTTCTTGAATTACAAATCACAAATTTAACAAGTGCGCAAGGGTGAACCGCATAAACAATCGTTGTTGGCGAAGGAGGAGGCCTCAAGACGATCGAACGGCGACCCTGTCGGAATCGGACCGCAGAGGTGGTTATGGCTCAAATCCAAGTGACCTATGTACCTAGCCGAAGATAGTGATCCTGGAATTGAGCCTTTCAAATTGTTGAATGATAAATCCAGGGCCGTGAAGTAAGTTTTCGGGCCGAAGACATCGGGCAAGTTCCCCTCTAACGAATTCCGACTCAGATACAAAATGTTTAGGCCTGAGCTGCTAAGTAGGCTCGTTGGTATTTGGCCGGAGAGTCGATTGTTGTCTAGATTTAAGGTTGATAGAACCCTCATTGAACCGAGTTGAGCCGGGATAGAACCGGTTAGCCCATTTGATGACAAATCCAAATCTGCCAGCCGGTGAATATTGGCTAAAGAACTGGGGACTAAACCGGTAAGCTTGTTCCGACTGAGTAAAGCCCGGCTCATCATTGCCAATTTTCCAATATCTTGTGGGATCACGCCGGAGATTTGATTGTTGCTGAGGTCAAGATGCATCAAGCTGTTAAGGTTCACGATGGAAGCCGGGATCGAACCGGAGATTTGGTTGTCAGCCAAATTCAACACTCTAAGTCGGTTCAGCCGGCCAATATCCGCCGGAATATGGCCGGATATTTTGTTCCCGATAAGGTCGAGGATCCGGAGGTGCGGAAGAGAAGTGATGCAGGTTGGAATCTCGCCGGAGATTTCCTTCCAATCAGCGAGGACTAAGGTGGTGAGGCTATCGAGCTGGCAGAGGGAGGAGGAGATTGAACCCGTCATGTATCCAGAGCGACCGCTCTTCTGGATAACCTGGTCCTCAGACTCTCCACGAAGGATAATGTCCGCAACCCTTTTGGTGTCCTGGTCGCAGCTGACGCCGTACCATTCGGTGCAGCAGTCAGCGCCGGACCATGTGTTGAAAACGCCAATGTAAGGCTCGGTGAGTTGCGACTTGAATTGAAGCAATGCTGCCCGATCCGAAGGCGAGCAGCCGTTCACGGCGGCACTGACGGACATCAGGACCGCCAATGTGCTGACCAAGAACTCTCTGGGCAGCTTCATTCCTCTGCAAGTGAACGTACGTGTGATTATGGTGAATTTGTGAAGTATTGGAGATATGGATTCGCAAGTACTGCAACGTTATATAAAGTGGCCGCGGGGACAAGCATGCCCCTAGCGAAAAGGTTAAATTACGAAAAAGACCTATAATTTTTTAGAAAATATAAATTTTAAATTTTTTTAAAAAAAAAAATCTTGTTATTACGTTAAACGAAGAATATCCTTAAGTACACACTTGAATGGCGTCAAACATAGACAATCATCATACGTGTAACAATCGCACATTTAAACAAATATTCTAAACATGGGAGCAATTTAATTTAAATATGGAGTTATTATCCATTAAAGAAATACAAAGTTATATATATACAAATATAATATTAAGTTATATTCAATATTTCGTACATCGATATTTACATTAATTATATTGTGAGATTTTGTATTCAAAATATTATGATATTTTGACGAATTAAATTTTTGTATCGATTTTTTTGTGTGGTAAAATATAATATATATTTATTAATGAATTAAAAAAACATGGGCTAATGAATGGGGTGGATGGTTTGAAATGAATAGGATATAACAAAGCATGTGACTAGAAGCTAGCTCACTGCTGCCATATTTTCTGTATTTGATACATTATTAACCACTTTATGTTGACATGGAATCAAACGAATACAATGTAATAATGCATCCAACATTTTGAGTTGTAATGTGGGATTTTTGTAGATTCAATAAATGGAAACTGAGAATTCATGTTCTTGTCTATATCATAATAAAAGATGGCTTAATTGGCTTTTAGGTATTTGTCAAGTGTGGCATGTGACTGTGATTGCACATAAAAAGATGCATTTTTTCGAAAAGCATTAGTACATGTGAGACAACGAGACTTCAGATACCAAATTAAATCGATTTGATCATGAATGGATTGGATGATCGGCACTCACCCTTTTTTCCTTAAAAAAATAAATTAAATGTTCACAAAACATTTATTTTTAAAATTTGTCTCTTCATGTCTCAGATTCGACGACTATCATCACTGTACCAAGACGAGTCTTTCCAGCATGTTTATGTCCCCACTCACACGTACTCTAGGAAACTTCACGCTTAACTTTGAAGTTTTTATGTGATGAGCTACCGAAAAGAAGATGCATCTTATTGATATGATTAGTACATATCAAATCTTTTAAGACCTCCTCAACTACACAGTCTCATACCTGAACAGTTTCGGAATCCCTCTCCTTCCGGTGTAAGATCGGTTCATTCATGTTTCCTCCGCCTAAAAACCTATCAGGAGCCGCTCATTGTCCGTGCAACCTCGTGGCACCGACGATCACCCCGTCCTCTTCGGCTCCGGGCCTCACACAACATATATCAAACTGAATAGTAATGTATATTACCAAAGACTCCTTTTGTAAGGTGAATGAATCAGATCAATCCATGTTCCAATTACTAACATCCCTAAGTTACTAAACCATGCGGTGTGTTGATTTAGAAGTTGAATCTTGGTGATTATTTTCTGAGATTAAGACAAATAATTTCCACTTATTTTTCTCAAAACACACATTTCCATCTCACTTCCACGTACGAAACTTTGGGGAATTTTCCATCAAATCATGATAAATCAATGTTAGATCAGTGGCTGAGATTTCATCTTGCAAATAGGAAGCAGTTATGATACATTACTTTAGGTGTATAAAAGTCTTCCCATTCAATAATAGTAGAATGATTGATCACTGTATTCTTGACTTTTCAATAAATGAAATAAGAATTCTCTTCTCTTATATACTTCTTCTTCCTACTCTTTTACGTAGCACACACAAAGAAGGAAACAATTCCATTTTTGGTGATCATCAGTGAATCACGCCTGAACTCCAAACAACAACAATTGGTATCAGAGCGCCAGGTTAGTCACGGCGTGTTCTTCTTTTTGGAATGGGGTCTGCGAAGTACGACATTGAGAAATTCACGGGAAAGAATGACTTCGGTCTATGGCGCCTCAAGATGCGAGCCCTACTGGTTCAACAAGGTCTCGAGGAAGCGCTGGAAGGAGAAAATAAATTTTCATCCACGCTATCGGCTGAAAACAAGAAAAGCATTCTTGATAAAGCCCATAGCGCTCTGATTCTTTCTTTAGGAGACAAAGTGCTACGGGAAGTCTCTAAGCAGAAGACGGCAGCCGAAATTTGGCAGAAGCTTGAGCACTTGTACATGACAAAGTCATTGGCCAACAGGTTGTATCTAAAGCAGAAATTGTATACATTCAAGATGACGGGAGGAAGATCTTTGGAAGATCATCTTGATGATTTCAATAAGATCATCTTGGATCTTGAAAATATTGAAATCAAAATTGAAGATGAAGATCAGGCACTCCTCCTCCTCCGATCACTGTCCAGCGAGTTTGATAATATATCAGACACATTGATGTATGGAAGGGATTCGATTACGCTTGAAGAAGTACAGGCTGCCCTTTTCTCCAAGGAATTAAAGAAAAGATCCGAGGAAGTAGACGAGTCAAGAAGTGAGGGACTCAATGTTAGAGGAAGAACTAAGAAGAGGGATTCCAGATTAAAGAACACTTCAAGATCGAAATCTAAGGATAAAAGGAAGTGTTTCGTGTGCAAGAGAGAAGGTCATCTTAAAAGGGATTGCCCAGATCGAAAGCAATATAATCTGGACAAGAAATGTGATCGCGGAGATGCTGAAGTAGCCTCTGAGGGGTACGAAAGTGCTGAAGTTCTCTGTGTCTCAGCTGAAAGGATTAATCAAGAATGGGTACTGGATTCAGGCTGTTCCTTTCACATGTGTCCTCACAAGAATTGGTTCACCACGTACAAATCTTGTGATGGAGGACAGGTACTGCTCGGTAACAATGAGTCTTGTAAAGTAACTGGCATCGGATCCATAAAACTCAAGCTCACAGATGGGACAGATAGGGTTCTAACAGATGTGAGACATGTACCAGAACTGAAAAGAAATCTAGTGTCTTTGGGAATGTTGGATTCCCATGGCTTTTGCTGTAAAATTGAAGGTGGAGCCCTTAAAGTCTTGAAAGGTTCATTGATAATAATGAAAGGAAGACTCGAGAATGGGCTATACTTGCTGCAAGCCAAAGTGGTCACTGAAGAAGCAAGTGTTGCAACAGAAGCCAACCTCACTAAGGGTCAGATTTGGCACATGAGACTTGGTCATATCAGTGAAGTAGGCCTCAAGGAATTGAGTAAACAGGGTCTTCTCGAAAGTAATCAAATATCAGAATTTGAGTTTTGTGAACACTGCATATATGGCAAAGCAAAGAGACTCAGATTCGCCACTGGAATTCACAAAACCAAGAGTATACTTGAATATGTTCACAGTGATTTGTGGGGAGCTGCAAAAGTGCCCTCACAAAGTGGTGCTAGATATTTTTTATCACTCATAGATGATTACTCAAGAAGAGTTTGGGTTTATATACTAAAGCACAAAAGTGATACATTTGTGCATTTCAAAGACTGGAAGGTTTTAGTTGAAACCCAAACTGGAAACAAAGTTAAGACACTTCGGACTGATAATGGCTTGGAGTTTTGTTCAGAAGAATTTAAGCAATTCTGCAAACAAAATGGAATCCAGAGGCATCTCACTGTAAGAGGAACCCCACAACAAAATGGCTTGGCAGAAAGGATGAACCGAACCATTATGGAAAAAGTGAGATGCATGTTATCAAATGCATCCCTGCCATTAAGCTTTTGGGCAGAAGCTGTATCCACAGCTGTACACTTGATCAATAGGAGCCCATCTACTGCAATAGAGTTTANCATTTGTTAGGACCAATGGAATCCGGATATCTCCACACTGGTATGATATTGTCCACTTTGGGTTTTTAACCCTCATGGTTTTGCTTTTGGAACCACCCAAAAGGCCTCATACCAATGGAGATATCATTCCATCTTTATTAACCTATGATCTTTCTTTAGATCTTTCGATGTGGGACTTTGGTTGCATCCCAACAATCCTCCCCTCAAACGAAGTTCCACTATTATTCTCATGGTCCGAGCCTCCCCTCAAGCCTTATTCGTCCTCCAATCGAGGTTACTCCACTTCACCGCGTTGGAGCGCACGCCTTACATGAATACTGGGAGCATAACCCACCTCGAGAGTTTAATCAAGGATTTTTACCGGGAGCCTTCACTTCCTTCGTTTAGGTATCGAGGATTCTACCCACACGGCTCGATCTAAACCTGGCTCTGATACCATTTGTTAGGACCAATGGAATCCGGATATCTCCACACTGGTATGATATTGTCCACTTTGGGTTTTTAACCCTCATGATTTTGCTTTTGGAACCACCCAAAAGGCCTCATACCAATGGAGATATCATTCCATCTTTATTAACCTATGATCTTTCTTTAGATCTTCCGATGTGGGACTTTGGTTGCATCCCAACAATCAAGAACATTCCAAAGAACTGAATCACGTGCCTCTTATCAAATGTTACAGAGATAAGCCAATGGCAATTTGAATAGTTAAAAAATGATGTTCTTCAACAAATAGCAGTCAAAATATTTGATACTCTGCAACATAAGCAAAAATATCTTCAGTTGGAAATGGTGTCTCTACGCATCTGCAGTTGCTCATAATTTAGCTGCCTTCACGCATTGCCAACACTAAGTGACAAATTCCGACATCTAACGTAGGTTTCTACCATCGGAATTCGAATGGTACCTCCACCGAGCGATTTACTTTTGCAATCAAGCAGAGCTTCTGGAGGCAACCCCGCTTGTTTCCGGGCAGAATACAAGCCAATCACCCTTGCATACAGAAGGATTTTTACTCGAAAATCGTTGAAGACTTTAGAGATAGCCAATTATTAGCTCAAAATATGTAGATTTTCTTGAATAAGTACACTGTTACAATCCCTTTTATTAAAAAAATAATATATAAGCAGTAAAAAGGCATATATAATTCAATCCAGAGGTTAACACAGTCTACTCTCAAAACATGGCCTACCATGCACCACTTCAGGCAATTAAGCAACTCATTATTGTATTTGAGTAAAAAGGTCGACAAGAAGTACTTCGTAGTTCGTAGGACACAAATGACCGATTGATTTATGAGAGGGGACAAATGATAATTGTCAAGGTGGTTGTTAGATTTGTAATAATTCCATATAAACCCAGAGGACAATAATGTAATGGCAAAAAAGTTAGGTGGATAGAAGTACGAGTGTGGATTAATTTAGAAAAGAGGCGGAGAGGGGCTAAATATCGTGAAAGAGTTCGACCAGGTCGATGATGTTTGGGCTGGAGGGGAGACAGAAATACAAAAGAAACCAGTCGTTTCTCAAAATGATCAAGGGCGTGGGAATGGAAGAAATATTCTTCTTCGCACGAAGTTGGCAACCGCTAAACAAGGAGGAGGTGAAGGAATTGAAAATATCATGTTCTGTAAATCGGGAAATCCCCAGAGAACGACCACTTACAAGAACTGATGACCACTGGGGATGCACTCACCCATGTTCATTCCATCCCCACCCCATTTTTTTTTACCGAACACCAGAAAGACATAGTAACTACTTGTTCAATCTTTTCTCAAGCAGAACAATTCAGAAGCAAGCTAACTTCATATTAGACTCGCTGAGAGAATATCTGTTCCTCTCTTGGTGAAAGCTAGCAGCCTCTTTTCTCCATCCTGCATAATCAACGACAAAGTTGTCCTCATATAAGAGAAATAACACATTAACTCGAATCATATAACTGAGAATGAAAATAAGAAACCACTTGCCTGAAGTATTCCCGAAACTCTGATCATGAAGAGTGCACTTTAACTACCACAAATCTTATGTGGATGGTTAATTGATTGAATTATATTTGTCAAATACAAGCTGTAAATTTTTTAAAAAATAAGTAAGTATTGCTTTGATAATTCAAGGTTTCTAGATGACACTGAAAAATATTGATTCTTGAGGATACAAACTTGAATTTGGAGATATTGTTCCTGATGGTGGCGATTTTAAGCTAAATCATACATAATTTGATCGCCGATGATAAATTTCAAGAAGTCAGTTTAGGGCAATGATGGATACGGCCAGTAATCAAGTCCAGCATGCTTTGACTTTGCATCATCAACCTGAAACCCCAGTGGCTGCAGGAAAAGAGGCTGAAATAAGCTTGGCAGCAGGTCTAAGTAAAGAATACAAAGAAATGTATCTAATTTGTTAGATCATTCATTTCCACAGACTCAACTCCAAAATTCATAAAAGGTTGCAACCATTTACCTCAACTAAGGGCAAATTGACAGCTGATGCGGCACAAGTTCTGGCAATACATCCGGTATTTCCAAGTATCTGTCTAGGATAAGAGAAATCTAAGAGCCAGCCTGGTGATGTGGTTGTCTGGGATTCAAAGGTAAGCTTTTGTTTCAAGTTTAAGAAAGAAAGCAAGTAGATCAACTACAGATCAACAGGTGATGTGGTTGTCTGAAACAAAATGGAATGACAAAGGTCGAACAAGGTGACCGGAAAAAAGGTCGAACAAGGAGGAAGACATGAACTTCATTGATCTATTCAAGATAACAGGAAATACCCAGATTAATTTACATGGTGAACAATACAATGTCATAAACGGGTCCAAATATAATATTTTCTGATGTGAAAAAGAAAAATCAGCACATGGATTAAACTACAATGGCTTGCTAAAATGAATTAAGAATAACAAGATATCATATCCTATCCAAAGAATACATCAATCACAGTGAAAGTAAGAGCCATTGACCACGTCTCTTCATACATTGTTAAAGTGATTTCTCCTTCAGGGGAAATCTTTTTTTCTATTGAAGTGTGAACATGCAATAGGTTTTTCAGTCTTATTTTTTTAGTCAAAATAGTAAATTTTTCAGGCATATTATAAGTATGGTTTAGGAAAAACATTTAGATGTTTGACCAAATGAGCTTTTTGGTATGAAATTTCGATGTAGTGAGTTTTTAGATATGAAGTTTTACTGAGTGGTTTTCGGTAATTTTCACTATAATATAAATCAAGTTTCATTTTGATTCATTTGGATTTGTGTGTATTTAATGTTCTGGCATGCTTTCAGAGAAGAGGCGGACCAATGCTACTGGCAGATTCTTGCCCAATTCTTTTAATATACGTAATTCATATACATAACCATGACCTATAAATTTAAATTTTGTTTTTTTCTTCAAAACACCCAACAAGCTCAAATTGCAAGTATTTATGAATCATAATATACTTATATAGTCCATATAGATAGTCATGACCCATAAAATTTAAATTTTGTTCATTTTTGTCAAAATATTCAACAAGCCCAAGTTGCAAGTATGTATGAATCATAACTCGTATTATTTCTTTAGTAAAAAAATATGTATTTGTTCTGACTAAATTAGTTAGTTTTTTGAATAAATTGATCGATGAAAGTTGCATGTGGTGCAATTTATGTAAAATATGTTTATATTTTTATTTTATACTTCTATAATTTTCGTTTTCATCGATAAAAATATTGAAATATACTATTTTTTATCGTTGTATATATAATTCAATAGAAATTATGGCTCGCACTGTTTCAAGAAGACGATTTAAGTTTCATTTATGATCTTCGACGTTGTGGCTTTGTTATTATGTTATAGGTACCGATGAATAGTGACTTTTCTGAGTCGGTTGTGATTATATGAGCAGTACGAGAAACTGATGATGCTTGGTTATCATCACTGCGTGCCCAAATCCATTTGTATTGCTTCCATACCTTTTTTTCTCTGAAAGAGGCTCAATTTGTCTTTCAGTTCATGCCATTCTGTTGGATTTACAGAATAATCCACGGTTAGTATTATTAAGATGTTTACAAAGTGAAACATCGACTTCTAAACAACCAGAGCTGTGTGTGTTTTTCCTACACGAATGATGGCCATGTCCAGTTTTATAAAACCAAACGCCAATTCTTATATTGCCTCATGAACTTTATATTTTTACATATTTGAGAGTGGATTTGTTTTATTACGGTATTGAAAGGTAATAAAGTTTTAATCTACTTGTGTTGATGATTCAGGAATCAGGATTCATTTATCTGTTTAGTCTCTGATATTTGTTTAAAGATTTTTTTAAGAATAAACCATTAAATTTTTTAGTTGAAAAGAAGTTTCCAGCAAGACAATTTCTTGTAATCAAAACCTTCGGCTTGAACATCTATTTGTTTTCCAAGGTGCTAAGGCTTTTAAAGACCATAATTGTTCGTTCTTGATTTTCTGTACTTCATCATGCTTCTTACTTTTGTACCATAGATTCGAAAATTTAAAAAAAAATGTTTTTAGGTTAAAGGTGGTCTTTTCTGTGTGGATATCACACTCTTCGGTTGTTTTTGTTATATATTAGGTTTTTTATTATTAAGAATATGTTTTTAAAATATTCTATCAATCAAAATTTATTATGTATCAAGCTTACTTTGTCTTTATTGAAATAATTTCAGAACAGGTTATTAAATATAAAAAGAATTTACGATTCTGATATAATTTTCATGAGAAATGTTTCTAAATTCTTGCTCCAAAAATCCATAACGTACAAGGGTGTGTATGAGCCTCATGTATATAATTTTATATCATTTCGAAGTGCAGTAACTATTTGTTTTTTGTCGATTTTTAAAATTAAAAACTTTCGTCCACGTCGAAATTTCGATAAATAAACCAGACGAATTTTGAAAGTTTATCCGTAAATAAGTTTTCAAAACGTAGTTCATGCATAATCCTAAATAGGAAATGGCATGAACCAAATTATACTAAGTTTTGTGTTGATATCCATTTTAAGGCTTCTTTAACGTTAGTTAAATCGACAAATACGTAAAAAATCTCAAATTCGATTTATGATTCGTTGCAGTTGCAATATATTAAACTGGAATAACCCAAAAAGACAGTAAAAACTAGAAAACATAAGCATCAAATGTCATATTACTACGATGATACTAATATAATAATAAGTGGCCAGAGAACTTTTAGCAAGGCCATACTTATTCATGCACTTCTTCTCCCCGCTCTCTAATCTTCTCATTTTGCGATTTCACCTGCACAAAAAGACATTCAGATCAGCACAAATTACTCACAGTATTATATTAATCAGAGAGGGGGAGGGGGAGGGGGAGGGGGAGGGGGCTGGGGGATGTAAAGTAAAGTAAAGTAAAGTATTGTTTATACATGGTTCAAAGTTTGCAATGCACTTCTCAGGCAGCTGCTTGGCGAGTTCACGGTCGACTCCTGAAATCGGGGGACCATTCACAAGTATGCACAAGCAAGGCTGACCAAGTACCTTGACTGCAGCACAGCAAGACTCATTTGGTGGAATGGGGCTGAATGGATTCACTGCTCCCCTGCAAGGAATGAGCTGAATGAGAGCCGAAAAGAATGTGCCACCACAAGGATGTGCCTTGCTCTCTTGAACTTGACATGTTATCAGCATTACAAGCATCAAAAAAGGAAGAGTTTTGGAGATTGAAGTCTTCATTTTGGTTGGTTTATTGGAATGGGATATTGCTGAAAGGTGCTGTGGTTTCTTGATGCGTGGATTGGATGTGGGGAGTGTTTGGATTTTATAGAGGGTTCATTTGGGGTGGATGTGTTTTTGGTGCTTTTTATCTAACTCTATGTTACGGTTGATTCATGTCTATAGTGAGCACATTGTTTGGTTGATTCATGTCTATAGTGAGCACATTGTTTGCCACTACATTTATTTAGATCCAATAAATATACAGATTAGGACATATTGTTTGATATATCTTCTCAAACAGTTGTCTTTCAAATATATAATTTCGTCCAAAATAATGGGGGAAAACATTATAAGAATTACTTGATACAAAATGTATCAAGAATGAAAGGAAATATACACATTAATGCTTCTTTTGTCTAAATAACAATAAATATTGAAGGGTTAACAAATATAAATGCGATTCCATATCTACAAAAGGGAGAGTAAGGAGTGCATAAAATGCAATATCAAGTACTTGAATCCAGATTTGCATCATAAACATACTTACGACTTAGATATCCTTCAGGTTATGTTTGAATTGAAATGTTACAGTTCAGGAATGGATTTGGAAGAATGCGTCGACTCCAAGTCTACGAATTGAGGTTAGGTAAGAATCAAAATATTTCATTTGAGAAAAGGATTTGGAAGAGTGGAATGACTCCAACAATCAAAGATTTAAAAGATATTATGTTCATTCAAAAATTAATTTATTGTTTCAGTTGATGGATTTATAATCAATGAATTTGAAAACATCAAATAATTTATGTAGATTAATATTAAATAATTTAACTTCAAATACACCAATTCAATCCATCAAAATGTAAGCTTGAAACCTGTCTGACCCCTTAAGGCAAACACATAAATTCTTGTCAAACCCAATGGTTCTGAGAATGCAGTAAACCCAGCTTTCAATTTTACACCGGTTGGAATTCATTATATTTCCCATTATTAAAAACTAAGAAAAAAGGCCTTTGCGATCGATCACCAATTGATCCAATCCAAAACACCTGTAGTCCAATCTGGATTCACAGATTCTAATCAATATAATAAGGAATCGCAGAAAAGAAACAAGACCCAGATCATTCATAACGAAATAGCCTTCAGATTCTTACATTAAAAACCAGAGGTTTTTAAGCTAAAAAAAATTCCTGGCATCACACCCACTAGGAACAAAGATCGTCAGCCTGAACCAAACCGGAAACCAGACCGGAAAGACTCATTCTAAGCTCGTTCACCCCTGATTCTTCTAGCGAGCTGGATATCCTTAGGCATTATAGTAACCCTCTTAGCATGGATGGCGCAGAGGTTAGTATCCTCAAACAGGCCCACCAGATATGCTTCCGCGGCCTCCTGAAGCGCGGCCACGGCGGAGCTCTGGAACCTCAGATCCGTCTTGAAATCCTGTGCAATTTCTCGTACAAGCCTCTGGAAGGGAAGCTTGCGAATCAGAAGCTCGGTGGATTTCTGGTACTTACGAATCTCACGCAGAGCCACCGTTCCGGGACGGAAACGGTGAGGCTTCTTCACTCCGCCGGTAGCTGGAGCGGACTTCCTGGCGGCCTTGGTGGCAAGCTGCTTCCTCGGAGCCTTGCCTCCTGTGGACTTGCGAGCGGTCTGCTTGGTACGAGCCATTTCAAAGATGAAAACAGGAACAGAAAACTTTAAAAGACGAAAGAGAATTCGTAGATTTATTGCAACGAAGATGAATAATGATTGGGAGTGCGAGCGGATCCAGGTTTATAAAGAAGGTGAACGAGCGGGAAGGGTGAAAATTTTAGGTGGGTGTTTGAATTTGGGGTTTGAGAAGAGGGCGGTAGGCCGTTGATTAAGGGTTTGATTGGACGGTTAGGATTGGAAGGGAAAGAAGGAATTTGGTAGTTGATCCTAGTGATTGGTCGAACATCGAATGATGATTTGCCACGTAGGATATTCGTGAATTGTGTGAAGTCATTCTTTTAATTGAATAAATTAAATGNGACTTGATAATTAATTATTATTACTTATAAATTAATACGAGACTCTGAGTCTTACAATTTGTCTTGCATTTCCATTTGTACGTGAGTTTACTTTGGGAGCCACACCTTTATTTTTTATCGAGCCAGGTTTAAGTTTAAAGATGTTCGGTTCACAAGTTTGTTCGCGAGCTCAAGCTCGAGTTTGATTAGTTTTTGGACTAGTTTGTTGGACCATGAGTTTTTGTCACGTATTATTATTATTCAAGCTCGAACCCAATCTCTACTAGTTTTTTGAGTTGATTTGTTGGACTATGAGTTTTTATTAAACATTATTATTTTATTGAAATGTAAGCTATTAAAATTCTATAAAATAAGAATCATATCCCTTAAATTATCATATATTAGTTGATTTTTTGGCTAAAAATGCTTGAAGAGCTCGAAAATTACCTCACTTGAGACATGATAAACGAACTATTAACAAATTGAGCACGAGTTATTCGAGAACTTAGTAATTTTCAAACTACACGAGCTTGAGCCTAATACTAAAACTCGAGATCGGCTTGTTTTATTTGGTTATTTTCAATATTGCACCAAAATAGTGTGTTAATACCATTTTAGTGCTGCATGCCTTCTTTCAACGGAGACCTTCCGTGCAATTGCACTATACTAATGTTTAATTTTTTTATTTAAATTTGGATAATTAATATTCAAATTCGTAATTTACTTATAATTATTATATTATTAATTTTTTAAATAAATGTCTACTTTTTTATTTTATTTGTTTAAAATAATTATAATTAATTAATCAATTACTTAATTTAATGAATAAATATTATAGTATCTAATATAATGTTTAAATATGTAACCTATATGAATTTTATAATTGTTTATTTAATAAAATAATTAACGTAACAACACACTTTATAACTAAACATTTAAACACATGATTCAAATACAAATACAACAACTTGAATAAAAACATAATAAAATATAAAAAAACTGAATAATCAATAATCTGATAAATTAGATTCAGATCCTCCACAATCACTTAAATATATTCCAAATATTTCATAATTGTGTTGTCCATGTCCTTAACAAATCTATGTTATCTTCTTGAAGGATAACCAATGCCACGTGTTATTTTCGAGTCCAATTTTATTTTGATAATTTCCTTTTTTTTTCTATTTTGCAATGTTAACAACTAATATCATATTTTTATTGAAGTTCAGTAGATCCCTTATGCGATGCAATCATAAGATCATGATTTCCTTCGTTTAACGTGTACATTGTTTTCAAAACGTTAATTATAGTATTTTTTCTCTTTGATTTGGATTTTTTAACTATAGTAAGTAACTCAGATAAAGTGACCTGCATTTTCATACTACTTGAATCTCTGTGACTTTTCTAAAATTGTGATATGTATTTGAGTTGTCGTGCTCGATAGATTTGTTACGTCCCAAAACCGAGACGCACCATCGGCGTTGTTTAATAATTTAAAATTACAAAACAACAAGCCATTTAGTACATGGAAAAAAAAAAGCTAATCTATTACATAAATCATAATTGTTTTTACAATGCATAACACTTACAATTGCGGACGATAACATAAAAAATATAAAAATAAAAACGATGATTGAAACTTCATGTCTCGAACTTAATCAGCAACCCCGAAACGTGTGTTGTTTTTCCTCTTCCAATTGATATTCACCCTTATTGTAAAACCCGGGATTTTGTAATATCGTGATCATATCAGTTTAATATCAGGTTAATAATTTGATGGTGTAATCTTGGATATTAATATTTAAATCATTCAGAATATAAGATTTGTTTTAAGGTTATCTAAGTTGTGTAGATAATTTTATCGTGTACAGAATTATAAAGCTCGAGATTAAGATAATATTATCTATTTTTAAACTTGAAAATTTGGTAGGAATAAATTTATCTCAATCTAAGGAATTAAAGAAGGAATTTTGAAAATAAGCAGATAAGTATCTAAGATTTTAGTTGATACTGAGATACCGGGATAAAAGATCAAGCAAGAGATAATAAAATCCCTAGAATTCGAAATCTAACAATATATACCATGAGATTTTCGAAAATTAGGTGGGGAAAGAAGAAGGAGATTTCGAATATCTACCTAGATCACGGATATATCAAGATATTAGATTTGATTCACAGTTCAAACGCACGATAACTCTCGATCACGATAGCAGCCAACCCCTATAAATAGGAGGGCCCTAGTTTTCGAAAAATCACACCATATTTCATACCAAAATTTCGAAAACCTCCTCTAGTCTCCATAGGAATTTTCGAGCACAGCGAAGCGCTGCCGCCGTCTAGCCGCCGAAGAGGAATTTTCGAAAATTCCTGTGCAAGCAACCCTAATTATTCACGTAATTTTTGCATCAAGAATTTAAGGTAAGTGGGCAAATTTTAAAGTTTTAAATTTTTGGGTTATGTGTTTTTCTTTTAAAGAAAAAAAAATGCGGTCGAACACCGTCTACGTTTTTTTAAATCTTGTTACGTTTTTGTGAGACACTGTGAGGATTCCCTGAAAATGGGTGGAATTCCAACATATGGCCCTTAACAGTGGGATAGAACTGTTTTACGGCCTCGCCCCCTTAGAGGATTAAAACTTAGGGACTGACGTCAGTAAACCATGAAAGGTGAAAAATTGCAGTGTTAAAAATTATGAAAAGCATGCTGTAAATATATGTTATTTTCGAAAATATGAAATTTTTATGTGGTGTTCGATAATTCCCCCATTTACTGAGTATTCCCAAAATACTCACCCCTTACAACCTTTCCCAGATAAATCCGAAGAGCAGGTAGAAGAAGAAGAATCGGAACAGTTTTGGGGATGGTGATTAGTAGACAGGATTATTTTTTTAATTTTAGAAATTTAAAATTTTAGATCAGACGTTTCCGCAAATTTATTTTATTTCATTTGTAAAGACAGTTGTTTTTTTTGAGGAGTTATGAATAATAAACTGCTTTTCGGTTTATACTATGCTACGAGGCTGGTTGTTTCAATTGTGTGATTGTTAAACAAGGCCGGTGTCAAATCCCGAGTTTCGGGGCGTGACACTTATCTAGGGAGGAAAGTAAGGGGGTGAGTTTTTTAGAACACTCATTATGTGTGAGCCAATCGTACATAAGAATATCGAAATATACAAAGTTTACATGTCGCATAACATGTAGCAGCATGAATCAATACACGAGACAAATTGAATTCGAAACAAGACATCAAAACACATCATAATTAAATCATAAACTTTTACAAAACATTGTTATTCATTTCTATATCCATGATATACTGATCAGTCCATAATTGTCACTCCTCTAAGGAGTTGATGCTATATATCGGTTATTATAACTCACCACATCAGGGTCTTATCTCATATTGTCATGTTTCAGAAATTTTCTTATCATTTTTAATTTGAATCATAACAGTGCATTTTCAAGATTTCTTAGTATAACAAATGCATCATGTGGAGCGACACATTTACAGAATCAAAAGACATGAAACGAGTAATGTAAGATCAAGTTTTCAAAAACAGAAATATATATCATTATTTTAAAATATATATATAATAAGTCCACTTACCTCTTCCTTTTTTGTGCGGAATTAAACATGATTGAATGTTGCTGGAATGGTCAAACTCTAAGGCTTTCGAACTCTTGGACTAGGGCAAAAATTCCATGCTCAATAACTTCAGTATCTACTCGGTCTTGAACATCGGTTCTTTGCTCGATTCTTGGACAAAATTTCAGCTATTGGAGTGCTTCGAAATTTATCATAAAATAGGCACGAAATTTGCTGCTCTTCTTGCTCGAAAATTCTATTGTTTGAGTGATATGTTGGTGTGCTTTTTCCTCTTAATTCTTGAGGTATTTATAGTGGACTTGGACCAGCTGAATGATCATTGTTTTAAGGTCATTACAACCCATTTTAATGTCATTATCAGCCATGAATGGGCTGTTACAAGTTTGATTTGAGGATTGTAACCATTGGCCAAATGAGTATTTAGCTTGACATTTCAAATTTCAAAAAAAAAAATCTGATGCCAAGGTGTTTAAATTTCAAAAATTGTAAGGAAGTAAAAAGATTGTACAAGGATTTATGTGATAGATATACATGGAATCTTGGGTCTTCACAGGATTGATGTCACCCGTGAATTTCTCAATGTATTTCATAATTGGACATGCATGATCAAATTTGAATCTTTTGCTAAAATTAGTATCTTGCATGAACAAATTATTTGTTTGATTCAACTACACGACATACACAGATTGTAAATAAATTAGACTTGTAATATCAATAATCTTTGATTAAGAAATACTTATAATATTCTCTTTAGAAGTGCTATTTAGTTTGAGAGTTTCAATTTGGTAAAAAAAAAAACATTATCTTATTCTTTTCAACATATTCGAGTACAGACTTCATGAGACACTGCATTGATCCTTTATCGTGTACTTGTAGGGCGTTTGTTTGTTGGCATTATAAACTTATTGGATAATAGTCCAAAACTGATATTTGGATTGATTGATATGTATGATGAGATTTTGTGATATGTCAAGATACATATAACATAAGAAAATGTCTACTTCAACATTTTATTAAGTAGTTGTAGAATTGGATGTCATTGACTTATTTGGAATATATAGATTATTGTATTGAAAATTGTAAGTGTGATGATTTTGTGAACCATATATAGTTTATTTATAATGCAACAATCTAGATATATGTAATCTCGTCTAACGGTCATATTGTAGTGCAATGATCTAGATTATATGTAATCTTGTCCAACAATCATAATTTAGATAGGAAAATATTATTCAGTAGTCATATTGTAGATAAAAATATAATAAATCCAATTCATAATATAGACAAAATAATATAATCAACAGTCATATTGTAGCGAATATAATTCATCCAATAATCATAATCTAGATAAGACATTCTAATTCAATGCTTATAATGTATATATGATTATGTTCAATCACACGATCGTAACTTAGATAAGAAATATAATCTAACTGTCAATTTCTAGAAAAAAAATATAATTTGACGGTAATAATCTAGACATTAATATAATCTATCTAACAATCATAATTTTAAAAACCATTATATAACGTGATCGAGTTATCTTTGTTTCCCATAATACGCATCTTACATTATCACTAGAAAATGAATTATATATCATTTCTAATTTTATGCATCGTCATTTATCTCATCTTCATTTTTGGATACTGAATTTGAAAAACATATGGATCGGATGAATGTTTTTGAGACTTTTGAAAATAGATAAGATAAATATTGAATGTCATATATAGCTCAAGATCAAGAGCCGATTGCTTCCTGTATCATCCAACAAGAGCAAGAAGCTATACACAGAGGTTCAATTCTAGGTCATGTAGGTGATCTATCGTGAACGGAAAACTGTCGATCGTAATTTTCTCAATGATTACTTTGTTGAAAACTAACATATAACGATTCTGACGAGGATTTTGTATGTATCGAAATATGTAACATGATATAATTGATGTGGTAACAAATATGATGTTTATTTCACAAAACAAAGTGGTGTGGGGCGACTGGGGCTATATAATATTAAAAAAACAGTTGCATCGCAAATTCTAGTATATTATATGCCTGTGAATGCCGCTGATGAATACATCAAAATTGGTGAATCTATTGCAGTTCAACGTATGCAACACTTTTGTCGAGCTATATGAAATTTTTTGCATGGAAAGTGATGTTTCCATACCACTATATATTTGTAAACAATGAAGATTTACTATACTGTTGGCAAGTCTTGATTGTATATATATTGGAAGTAGAAAAATTGTCCCACGACTTGGACGGGTTCAATATACAGGTCATAATGGCTCTACAAAAATCATTTTATAAAGTTACAGCTGATTACGATAGTTGGATATGACATGCATATTTTGGTATGATCTTATCCAATAATGATATAAATGTTTTGGAGGCGTCCAATATATTTTTCAACTTTGCACGATGTATTGTTCCTTCCTCTCATTATACTAATGGAGGAAAAGAACATGACACGAGATATTACTTGGATGATGATATTCATCCAAAATGGTCAACTATTGTGCAAACTATCAACGATTCACGCTGTTCAAAAAAATATTTTGCAATAAAACAAGAGTCTTGCAAAAAAGATGTGGAACATGCATTTGACGTTATTCAATCACGATTTGTGATTGTAACATCCCCAACACGTGTTTGGAAAGAAACATCATTTACATGATATAATAACATGTAGTATACTGCAAAATATGATTATCAAATATGAACGTGACCTTAATGCACTCATTCAAGATACGAGAGAAGCACAAAATCCAGACATATAAATGATTAATGGTGAGATTATCATATTTCAAGAATTTATCATTAAATATAAAAAATTAAAGACAAAAATGCTCACTTCGCACAATTAAATGCTTTAATTAATCATTTGAATGTCGTATTTGGTGCATAAATCATACTATTTTAATGCATAACTTGAACCAAAATCGATTTATGGTTTAAGTAGCAAAAAACATTATCTAGAGTTTTGAACACATGGTAGCGATGGTTGTTTTGAGGAATTTCAAATGAATTATCTATTGACATGATCATACGAGATCCGTAAGCCCATATTCTATTAGTTTTCTATAATTATGAATGTATTAGCTGTAATGCTCAAGCTAAGCTTCTATCTATTTTACGGGTTTTAAAACTTTTGTCAACAATATAAAATTTAATTTTTTTATGGTAAAGACAGATTTTGTGGTTTCTCTTTTGATCACAGGGTGGAACATAACCCTTAAAGCTTTGTCACATTTTTGGCAGAATCCAAAATTTATTATCGAGATTTCCAATTCATCACACGTACTAATAGTGAGGAAAAATATGGTTATAGATGCTTTGGCTAACTCGACTTTTGAATTTAGTAATTTCACATTCTAATAGACGGGCACGTTAGATCAACATATCGAATATCTATGCAAGATGGAAAAGCTAAATCTACCTTACATTGTTGGTAAATTTTACATTACAATATAGTTCTCCTTATTTACTGACTAATATTTTTGTTTTAAAAAGAATAGGTAGGGTTAGTATATTGTGATTTTGGAAGATAATAAGATGTAACAAGTGAGAACTTTCTCACGTAAGTTGTGACTCATGCATTAATAGGGCATTTGACAATAGATAAAGATTCATTGTATGCCGATCGACACTGATTATGCCCGTCTCATTAGACCCATTGAAATGATACATTGATCACATACGAGGACATAACTCGGTATGATTTCTCATGTAAACTAATGCATTTATTTTGAGAATCCTATTTATATGTCGTATTTTATTCATATTCTAAAATGTGGAAATATATCAAACTGTGAATGGTGGGTGGGTGGCGGCAAAGAGCCATTAATGTGAATGTGTTGGTGGTGATAGCAGATAAAAGAGAAGAAAAACAAATTACACGCTTTCTTTGAAAGTTAGACAGCATCTTTAAATTTGTATCATTTTTAGATGTATTCTTTCACAATTCAGTTATTCCATTCGATTTTTTCTCTCATCTCCTAGTATTTGAGTGCTTAGTATGATCTACTTGTTATTAATGGAGTTTTTGGGATTGACATAGCCGTGATCGAACCAAAGATACAAAATTTAGTTAATAAGACACAATGTATTCATAATTTAGTTAATAAGACACAATGTATTCATAATTCTAGTTTGAGGAGGCATTTGGTCTATGGTGGCGGTCTTGTGGAAAAGTGGACATTATGCAATATAAGAAGTCAACCCTCACACCATGGGTGATGTCAAATGACTCTTGTTTTGCTTCTTGTTGTACTCCATTTGATAGCGTTTCATGCTGCACATTATGGTCTTACAAATTATCGTCGTTGTACATTGTTGGTATTATATATTATATAAATATAATATATTTTTCTTTTTCTTTTTAAGTATTTCGACATATATTATTTAAATATACTTTTGTGTTTTGCAAATTTCATTTTAATTTGAATTTGGTTATTCACCATGTACGAGGATCCCCACTAAGCATCCATGGCTGAATGGTTAAAGCGCCCAACTCATAATCCGAAACGAATGAAGGAAAACATGGATCATGGTTAAATTTGATATTAATCTTTTTTGAAAGAGAAATGTATTTTAGATAAATACAAAATTATAAATGACCCAATGGTTATTTTAGGGTGTTCGTTCAAGTATTATATATCTATACTATTATACAGATGAACACATCAGATATATTGTTTTTGTGAGACACCGATTTTTCTTCTAACTTTGCCCCCAACATTTTAGCATATTTGCACCTTTATATCCATATTTTCTCAACTTCTTTCAACTGATTCCATCACGTTCCTCTGTCCACTCTATCGGTTTTTTCATCCTCAATTCCATAAATTTGTTTTTATCAACAACATTGTTGTCCTATTTTACAGATTTTAGTTGAAGTTAATGACCATCTTACATGATATTTATGTATGATATATCATACACATAACGTGTATACCTCGAATAACTAGCAGTAATAGATAACAATACATTGCTCAATTTTTTTCGTGATCATTGTGTTTTTCTAATTGTTATTTAATTGGACATTTTATGACATATGAAATAAAATAATACTATTTGAAAATTGTATACAATGTATGTGATACGGGTGGTAAAATAATTTCCCATATTTAAAAATTACTTATATCTGACACATTGTTTACAATTAAATGATATTTATTATAATCAATTGTTATATGTTGATGATCAAGACTACATATATTATGTGATTTATTAATCGTATATAGTCAATCTAATCGTCTATAATCCACTCAGATCTACTTCCCAAAATTCGAATTAGTTGATCCGATTGGTTGATTTTTATTCTCTAACCATATTTCGTTTATGATAATGAACAAATGTTTCTTTCTTAACAAATGTTCATTAATAAGACATGGACTTTATTTGAAACACCTCCAACCTAAAAAACAATCGATTTATGTAAAAATTCCATCTTTAACGATGTCGATAGAATATAAATAGTAATTACCATACACTATATTGGAAGAGCAGGTCTTTTGTGAGACGGTTTCACGAATCTTTATATGTGAGACGAGTCAACCTTATCGATATTCACAATAAAAGTAATACTCTTAGTATAAAAAGTAATAATTTTTCATGGATGACCCAAATAAGATACTCGTCTCACAAAATACGACGCTTCTCATACAAGTTTATATCATATTTTGGAGATGCCAAATGGCAATTGTAATTTTGTTTCAAATTTGTTAGAAAAAAGTCTGAATGTCACACACACACACACACACACACATATATATATATATAATTTTGATAATTTTCATAATTATTACGTGAACATCATAATTTATAACATATTTACACTTGTGCAATCTGATGATACCTCGTTTGTGACAAATAATAATCGATTACTCTAACACTGGTCAAGAATCCACTCTCTCAGCCATTCTCTCCCTCTCTGCCTGCTCCCCTAAGTTAAAACCTCGGCAGCCCCCCAAACCCAACAAATCACTGCAGAGAACACAAACCGAGGAACCACGCCCTGCTGCTACTTAGGCAGGCAATCGAGCTGCGATTGTAATTGGGGTAGTATTCTGCTTCTATTTTTTTGACAGATTCGGATTTTCATTTCATGCTCGTTTAATACATGTACATGTATATATTTACGAGGGGTTTATTTTTTCGGTGGCTAGCTTCTGTGAGAGGTCTATTCTGAGATAAGCTAATGTTTTTTGATGACCTGGTTGTTTGTTTCCATTATTTGTTCACATTTGGATTATTTAATTAATGGGTTTTTCATGGTTATGCGTTTAGCTGATGTGGTCAAGGACTTGAAGTTATGTTAACGTTCTTTGAGCTTCTTATTGGGATTTACTGGTTCTAAATATGGGAATTGAGATTTTGTCAACTTTTTTTCTGGTTCAATGCGCATTCCTCGTTTGGAAAGTGGTGTTATTAAACTTCTGGAGTGTCCTGTCTCAAGCTCTATCTTTATGTCCAGTTGGCTCTGTTTGTTTTGATTCTTATTAATAGTGATTCACCATCAATGCATGAAACTAGGAGCTTGCTTTGAGAAATTGGATGATCCTTTTGTTGATCAGAAACATGTGTTTGTTACGTGATTTTAATTAGTGCATTTCTTGGCGTAAGGTTCGAGATGGCCGGAAAGTCGAATAGGGGGAAGAATCGCAAAGGGTCAGCCGAGCAACCTGTCTCTTCCAATGCCCCCTCGAATGATAGTCCAAGGAGCGCCCGTTCTAATGGTGATGCAAGCTCAAATGAATCAGCTGAAATAAAGTCCGAGGTAATGGATAAAGGAACTGCGTCCCACCAGCATCCTTCAAAACAAGGTAATGTTTAAGATGCTCCGATTCTTTTGGCCGTACCCATAATAATGACAAATTCGGCCGGCTTTTAGGAAAGCGAATTTGCACCACTTTTGATTTGAAGGAGCAGTTTCGGCTCTTTTCTCATAGAGGTTTATCAAATAATAATAAGAAAAGTTTTCGCAATGTGTTTTTAATGACGTAGAGTTAATTCCCTTACCAGAATCTGGGGACATTTGCGTTACCCCTAGAAAAATCCTTCCCCTTTTCTGGAGGCCCCTCTTATGTGTATATTTTCCTTCTCATTCTACCGTCATGTTTCCCAACTTGAATGGTTTTTTTATGCCAGTTGGCTTATTGCAAAGGTCTGCTCATACATGTACTCACACTGACACACATTAGGCACACACTTTATTCATGCATTCAACTTATAATTGACTGAATGATCGGTGTTTCCTTCTATTGCAGCTGAAGTTCATCTTTATCCAGTTTCTGTTAAAATACAAGGAGGCGAGAAGCTTGAGCTGCAAGTAAGCTGGCGTACTTTTTAGTTTGAATTTAGATACGTGGCATGTAGCAGTTTAACTGATTTCCTCCATATTAGCAATTGCTTCAGAAGTCGATGACTGCTGTTTTTTTAATCATATTCATATGATGACTTTTTTATCTTCTTCGACTGGCATTATAATTTTGTTTGAATCTTCTTCTTATCTAAAAATTCATCGGTGTTTGTAGTTACTGTGATGGATGTGAGGCAATTTCTTGTAGATGCTCCAGAGACATGCTTCTGTACTTGCTATGATTTGCTATTGCATACAACGGATGGTTCTGTTCATCATCTAGAAGATTATAATGAAATATGTGAAGTGGCTGATATCACTAGTGGGAGCTGCCTTTTGGAGATGGTTCCTGGTAATCTCTCCTTAATCTACCTCGTTTTGGCAAAAAATTAGCACCGACTTTCGAACTTACTGATGATTGGCATTTACCTTTCATCAACAAGATGTGGGTTGCTTACACATACGTTTAATTCGTATATAATAAATATTGTTGCATGGGATAGTACATCATCTGCTGTGGAAAATTATGTGAAGAGGTTCATTTTTTTCACGTTATACATTTGCCAGTCATTTCTACAATTGTTGCTCCTGGGTTCTAAATTAAATCTATTCTTTGCAGCATTATATGATGATCGATCTATCAGAGCACATGTACATCGAACTAGAGAATTGATTTCTCTTTCGACGCTGCATTCCTCTTTGTCCACCACTCTTGCTCTACAACATGAGATAGGCAAAAACACATCTGGAAAATTAGGTCCCACCCTTTACCTGTTCAACCTTTATCTGTGTTGGTTTCTCATTTTGGTTTTCTCTTTGAATTTAATTCTCATTTGGGTACTATTTTTTTCTATATATAGATGTTGCGAAAGCTGAGTTGCCCGAACTTGATAATTTGGGTTTTATGGATGTTGGTTCTGGTTCTCTAACTAACCTATTGTCATCACCTTCTAAAGAGATTAAATGTGTGGAAAGTATTGTTTTCTCATCATTGAATCCTCCTCCAAGCTACAGAAGGTTGCCCAAATTCTGAAGCATTTCCACACTAATAGAGCACATCGAATTATGAAGTTCGCTTGCTCTCAAGATTTGACTGTCAATTTTATTTCCTTCAGAAGTCCCATGCTAATGACTGATTTTGTTTCTTGCTGCATGTAGGCTTTCTAGAGACTTAATTTATTTGGACATGGTAACTTTGGAAGGAAACAAATATTGTATTACAGGAACAACTAAAGCTTTCTACGTGAACTCCAGCCTTGGAAATGTACTTGATCCAAGGCCTAACAAAACTGCTTTTGAAGCAACAACTCTTGTTGGGCTTTTGCAAAAGATAAGCCCTAAATTCAAGAAAGGTACCACAAAATGACTTCTGACCGGTCTAATAATTTGTGCCTCAAGGTTAAAAATCTAAGAATTAGTATATCATTTTCCTTTTCTTTTCTTATTCAAGCTTTTCGCGAAATTTTGGAGCAGAAGGCCTCTGCACATCCCTTTGAAAATGTTCAATCTTTATTACAACCAAATTCATGGATTGGCTCGTATCCTATTCCTGGTACGTTCAAATTTCTCTAACAGTTAATTTGATGCTTATAGGTCATTGAGAATTATGAGATAGTGTATCTATCGTCTTACTATTCTCTATGTTATTGACAATAAGCATCTTAGTCTTCGATTGGGCAGGTTGGAGTGTCGGTAGTTAATCTTTTAAATTAAAGTATCGTGTCTGACGTTTTTTGAACATGTTGACGTAGATCATCCCCAATTTATCTTCAGTTCTTTTCTCAATTATCTCAAGTCTCTCCTTGGAGGCTTGGACCATGTAGTGGAACTTCTCCTCATTTTTCACTTCCTTTTCCTTTCTTATGGAAAAAGTAAATTTTCACCTGATCTTTTGGGAAACATTTTGTCCAATTATAAATCAACCCAAAAAATCTAATTCTGAAAGGCTTTTGGGTTTGTGATATCTTTATATTTCAATTATCTTTCTTTCATACCCTAATGTTGATTTCAGCCAGGCAATGTGGAATTTGTAGGTCATCTATGTGCCAGATGTATAGTATTTGAATTTATATAATTTATTTGGTAGAATTTTGTTGTTGCTCATGTATGTGGGCCAAAATTGCTTGAGCATGAGTTCATGGTTTTTAGATGGTGTATAAATCCTGCTAAAGTATGGATCAACATATTTTAATCAGGACTGGACTTGATTTGGTGCGTTATAAACAGTTTTGATCGGTATGAATTTGTTTATCTATTTTATTTTTACTAGTCTCATGGATGGTGGTAATTTCAGATCACAAACGCGATGCAGCTAGGGCTGAAAATTCTCTTACCCTCTCTTTTGGAAGTGAGTTGATTGGCATGCAAAGAGATTGGAATGAAGAGTTACAGTCTTGTCGGGAGTTCCCCCATGCTACGCATCAGGAGAGGTGCACATTTGTTACATCTTTGCACATCCATTGCCTACCTAGGTAATCCTATAGTGAGATCAAGTCAATTTGTGTTCACTGTATATATTGCTATTGTAGGATTTTGAGAGATAGGGCTCTCTACAAAGTGACATCAGATTTTGTTGATGCTGCTATCAATGGTGCAATTGGGGTGATTAGCAGATGTATTCCACCTGTTAATCCAACTGATCCAGAGTGCTTCCATATGTAAGTGTTGAGTTGTATGTGTGTGCGTGCACACGCTTTCTCTCTAAGCTTTTTGTGTGTTTTCTCTCTCTGTAGTCTTTCGTATTTGAGCTTTTCCACCTCCATTTTCCCGGAACTTGCATTTAGGAATAACTTCTGTTTCATTGAAACTTGATTATTGTTTTTAATTAGGTATGTTCACAACAACATATTCTTCAGTTTTGCGGTTGATGCGGATCTTGAACAACTGTCCCGGAAGCAGTCATCTGAAAACTCTAAAACTGAAAACACAGCCTCATTGCAGAGTTTTTCTGAGAAGAAATATAACAATGTGCCCCAAGGAGCTACTAGATTTTCTGATGCAGATGAGTCTGCTGTCTGCAATACAGAAAATAATGACATCGATGCCTTATCCCCTGATATGCCTGCAGAAGCCCGGTTAGCTGAAAGCGAACAAGCTACGTATGCAAGTGCTAACAATGACTTGAGAGGCACCAAGGCGTATCAAGAAGCTGATGTTCCAGGGTTGTACAATCTTGGTATGGCAATCATTGATTACCGAGGTCATAGAGTCGTAGCACAGGTGTGTGCGCTCAAACTTATCTTGAACAGAGAGCTGTAAGTTTAATAGTATTTTAGATGTCAAAGTCAACTAGAATAGAGCGTTGGCTAGATTTTTAAGGAAAATGGAGCTTCCTACCCTATCTGATGATCATCTCATGTGTGCTACCGTTATCATGTTTACATGTGAAGATTGTAGTATCTTTTACAGAATACATTGATGCAATAAGATGATTTTTCCCTTGGCGTGATAATTCTTTTTTGGGTTGTGTTATATACTTCCTTTCCTCTTCTTCAGAGTGTGTTGCCGGGAATTCTTCAAGGTGACAAGTCTGAATCCCTTTTGTATGGTTCTGTTGACAATGGCAAGAAAATATGCTGGAGTGAAGATTTTCATTCCAAGGTATAAATAAGCTGTCATCCTAGTGTTAGTTATCCAACCCCGTTGAATACTTAATGTAGAGTTTTTCCGAAAATCCAAATCTTTATCCACTCATGGAAATCAGGAATCATATCTCAGTTCCTGCTTATATTGCTCTAGAAATGCCATTGGCACACATGTGGAAATTTGTTATGCCAATCAAAAGTACAGCTTTCCTAAAATCTCCAAAGGCAGGATACTTTAGGTTATGATGTTTAATGACCATTAAGAGTTACATGACGTGCTTAAAAGGTTTATTTGCTCTAACTTCTACTCCAATAAGATTTTGAATTCGAAAAAGATTTATTGAAATTGGTACTCTTCTGACCCCAACATTTATCTGTGTTAATATTCTGATTCTTGAGATCTGATATTAACTTTTGCTTAGTTTGATGCAGTATGTTGCCTGACGAATTTTTTCCTTATTCAAACTACTTATTTGTTATTTATTTTTAAAATGTCTGGAGTATCTAGATCGTCTTTTTTTTAAATTATTATTATCACTACAATGTTTTCCTTTTGACGGCACTTGTTGAGGGCGTGTGTTACTTAATTCCAAGATATAATTTTTGTTTCCTAGAATATTCGCGGTGGACTTGAGTTGTATTCAGGTCTATGTAAAGTGGTAGCTTGTTTATTATTTGGTGAATGCTTATACATTCTGCTGAGTTATCTTATCTTTATTCTATCAAGTTGAAATTCAAAAATGTTTTGCATGACTCGGTAGTTTTCATATTAATGTCTTCATCTGAAGTATACCGTCTTATCTTTATTTATCTTGTAGGTACTAGAAGCTGCCAAACGTCTTCATCTGAAGGAACATACTGTGCTGGATGGATCTGGTAAAATTTTCAAGCTAGCTGCTCCTGTTGAGTGTAAAGGAATAGTCGGTAGCGATGACAGGTGAAACTTTCTCCTTTAATATTGTGTTGTAAATCCTCTATTAGCTTCTGTCAGGGATATTTCAATTCCTTGTATCTTGTAAATTCTTGTTCAAGACCTGTAACATTTTCAGGCCACGCGTTGAAGCCGTTTTTTTTGTTATTTGAATTTTCTTTCCTTTTACTTGGTCTGGAGGGGTGAGTACATGTGTTTTTTAGGGACCGATCCGTGCAGTTATGACTTTACATTTATCATTACTGCTTCATTACTTTTTATGCTTTATTACATTTTAGGTTGTGATGTTGTTTTGTGTTCAGACATTATCTTTTGGACTTGATGAGAGTCACTCCTCGTGATGCAAATCATACCGGGCCAGGTTCCAGATTTTCTATTTTGAGACCTGAACTGATAACTGCATTTTGCCATGTAAGATCTTGAACTAATGACTTCCTTTTGCCTTGTAGGATCCTGAACTAATAACTGCCATTTGCCATTCTTGATAGATTAGAATTTTTGTTTTATCAGCATATCTTCTAAAGTATATGGATATCGTGGATTCCTAAGCTTTTGGATGATTTAATTGAATAGGCTGAAGCGGCTGAAAATTCTGAATGTGGGGTTGAATCTGAAGAAGCTACTGTTGCCTCTGAAAAATCAAGCATTAGTAACACTGAAGAAATGGATAAAGTCAACGGAAGTGCAACATCAAATAGTGAAACACTGGTAAATGTTTTGTGGGAGTAACCTTTTTGATGCTAAGAGTAGCCTCTACATAACGTAAATATGTGTTAACCAAATTGATGTGTCCTATCATGTTGTATGGGCACATGCCATCTGGCAGCCCTGCTTATAAAAATCAGTTGAAGCAAAGGACCTTGACCTTAAAGTTTTCTGGTCAAAATTACATAAGAAAATGTATTATGCTATTACCAAAGTTTCAATAATAAGTCTTTGAACAACCTGTATGTACTGTAAGTACTATCTGTAGCTTGGTATAAAATCTCTATAAGGAAAATAATTATCCTTTATTATTCAATTGAACATACATGGTACAATCTGAAATATAAAGAAAAGCCTAACTGCATATCCCTACAATATCCAATCATCTACTCCTACTTTAAACTTTAAATAAATATCCTAATTATATTATCTAAGATCTTCAACACTCTCCCTCAATCTTGGCGGTATATGTTTGTCATGTCAAGCACTCAAGCTTGGTCTTTAGTTGTTCAAAATGCGGTCGATGGAGGGCCTTTGTCAAGTCACGTGTTGTTCTTTTCTAATGCTTTGATCTCATCAAAGGCGGCAACCTTCCAATTAGGATCCTTGAGTGCATCCTCGATTGAACCAGGGACCTGTACTTCATCTAAACTAGACACAAAAGAAGATATGCAGGAGATAATGATTTAAACGAGACAAAGTTATATATCGGGTGTTCAGTACATGTCCTATTTCCTTTTCTTAAAGCAATATGTCTATCATCAATGTTGCAGTTATCGATTACGGGAGACTTATTGTCCACTTCAGCAGTACCTTGGTCTTTTTCATTGGGGACTGGCCTCGTAGAATACTCTTGGATTGGTTTACTTTGTGTTGCTTCTTGTTGTCTTTCCATTTGGATGACCTTCCTTCTTGAATAAACCTTGAGTGAGGTGTTTAGGGAAGTTGGTAGGTGGTTAGGTTTTGGATTGACACGGTTTGGGTTGACAAATGAATTGGGATCCCAATTAAAGATTCATTGTTGTTACTCTCCCCCTGAATAGAGAAATTGGGGTAGAACGGTTCGTTTTCAAATAAGATGACATCAAGAAAGTGATATAACTTTTTGGTGATCGGTGAGTAGCATTTGTAGCCCTTCTGGTTAGGAGACTACCCTAGAAAGTTGCATTTGATGGCTCACGGGTATAGTTTCCCACGATGTTGGGAACAGATATGAACGAAGGCAGTGAATATAGTTTAGGATATGTGTTTGAGGAAAATGTTCAAGTAGAGCCTTGATAAGGGTTTTATAGTTGAGGACGCGATAAGACATACAATTAATTTGGTAAGAGGCGGTAAGTACATCATCACCCCAAAAATGGCTGGAGACTGTGTATGTGAACAAAAGAAAGCAGGTAGTTTCAAGAAGGGGGCAATTTTTTCGTTCATAAACCTCATTTTGTTGAGGAGTGTTGGCACAAGAACTTTGTTGGATAATCTCATGGCTAGCCGGATAAGTCCCCAACAAAAAAGTAAAATAGTCACGACTCACGAGCACGATCAATGCGGAGGACTTGTATTTGGGCATAAAACCGATTTTGAATCAAGGAATGTAACTGTTAGAAAATGGAAGTTGTTCCAGACTTGTTTTCACGAGGAATACCCATGATATGCGAGTTTGATCATCCATAAACAAAAAGAACCGAGTACCCGTCACATTTTTCATTTTTGATGGCCCCATAGGTGTCATTGTGGATGAGTGAAAAAGGCGTCGATGGTTTGTATGGTCGTGGTTTGAAAGTGTTACATGTGTGTTTGGAAACTTAGCAAAAATCACATTGAAGGAAACACGGTTTTTTATTACTGAAATAGGAATTTAATCAATTTTGCTAAGTACAGATAATTCGGATGATCTAATCTATAACGCCATAATAAAATATCATTCTCTTTATTGGAATTGAAAGCATACCAGGAAATGGGAAAATTTGGTCTTGGAATGCTCAGTGGTTCAGCCTTGAAGCGAGGCTCCATATGGAAGAGAAACAAGCCAGCACGCAGTTCAGCACTACCAATCGTCTTTCCGATGTATTTCCTGAAAAAGACAAGAATCAACAAAGAATTTAGCAGTGCAGCGGAGGTTAGCATTAATCTTGCTAACAAACAATAAATTAACAGTATGATCAGGGAACAAGAACACAAATTGTAAGCAAATATCATGGGAGAGTTGTACATAACCAACACCCAAGATTTTTGAACTAGAACCATTGGCAATTCGTACAGATCGAGAGCCTCAACACGACTTGTAAGTGCTAAAAATGAAAATACTATCTGTCAATGTGGCCCGAGTCAACAATCCATGTAGAAGACAAATCTTGATTCGAGGAAAATGCAATGGAAAATCGCCTTGGTGCGTTGCATTACCTGTACTCAAAAGTGTCGTATATGGGACATAATTCTGAGCAGTAATATGGCCAAACAAACGCTGAAGGGAATCGAGCTGCTGTTGGGTGAAAGATTTTGCGAGACAGGGGAAACAACATCGATAGTAGCCGAATTAGCACGACGTTCCCTATGTGGTTTCCAGTCCGTCGGTTTGCCATGAATGTGCTAGCTAGTGTTTGAGGTGTGATTTGATTTCTTGAACTCGTCACACCATAGATTGCCATTCCCCATGTGTTGACTGTTTGTGGAAGTCGAATGTGGCGAATGACGTGCATCACCGTCGAGACTGGATGAAAACAAGGGTCGAGTAGAAGCAAGGTCAGAAGCATCACTGGTAGGAGGACGGGAAGAGTCCGACATCAACTTCCGGGACTCTCCTGATGGCGGACCTCGGAGAAAGCGGCACGGAGTCCTGGCAGTGGTTTTGTGGCCAAGATGTGGCCACGAACTTCATCGAGGGATGAGCAGGAACTTGAATACATGTTTTGTCTCCATAATCTCCTTGAATTTTGTTTCACCAATTGCGCATTTCCCGTCGTAATGTCATATGATTCAAACAAATCCAGCTGCTGCCAGAGTTTGGTGAGGGCATTGAAGTAAGTTGTGACCGTCCTCGCCTTGGCGGACGTCATGTAGGCAGCCTTCCGCGCTGAATAATTCATAAGCGTTGTCACGGGCATAATACGTATTGCGGATTGCATCTCATATTTCTTTTGCAGAAGAATTTCTGGGACCGTGGAATTGATAAGCCAAGACATGAGCATCATGTTCTCGGCGTTCTAGGATTTGAATTTTCCATCAGTAGTGGCTGGTCGTCTGGAGGAGCCAGAGACGAGATATTCTTTTCCTTTATTGCATATAAACATCACAACGGACTGAGACCATTGTAGATAATTTTGGCCATTGAGTTTGTGGCAGCTAATGATTTGAGCGGAGAGAGATCGGGTGTGGTTGGATGCGTCGGAGCTGGTGGTTGTTTATCAGAATCTAATGAAAATGCCATATTGCCGCATTTTGTCATTGCACCATTTAGTTTGGTATGAAATCTGTATAAGGAAAAGAATTCTCCTTCATTATTCAATTGAACGTAAATGATACGATCTAAAATATACATAAAGAAAAGCCTAACTGCATATCCCTACAATATCCAATTATCCACTCCTAGTTTAAACTTTAAATAAATATCCTAATGTTCTTACATAAGATCTTCAACATTATTTTTCGTGATTGGCCAAACAGAAGGATAAGAACTTGCATTTAATGATTATAACAGTTGACAATATATGTATGAAATGGGTGTACAGTAATGTCATGTAGATTTTAAGTTGATTTTCCGAAGTCTTAGCTATTTGTTGCAAAATTATAGAACCTCACAACTGCGATGAGCTCTGGACAGACTACAATTTATGGTTTCTATGACCTAATTTTACTACATTCTAATGTGTGTATTTTCAGCTGCTGCAAAATTGAAGAACATCATGATTGTGATAACCATTGAAGAACATCGTGATTGTGATAACCTCTGAACAGACTGCAGTTTAGGTTGCATGGCCTGGAGATTATTACCTAATTTTACTATTATCTAATGTGTTTACTCTGCATATATTCTAGTTTTAAGTGTAGCTACACCTATTTCTGGTCACATATGCTTGTAACGGGTTGCCGCAGGCTGTGGAAAATGGTGTGAAGAAACATTTTCAAGAAAGTGGTTCTCATTCTGGAGGTAAAGATGCAAAAAGTGAGATACTATTCAATCCCAATGTTTTTACCGAATTTAAGCTTGCTGGGAATCAAGAGGTATCCTGTAATTTTTTTTATCTCACCTTATTTTACCAAATATCTGGAAATTTTGTTGATATTCCACCCACAATATTTCTCAGGAGATCACCGCAGATGAGGAGCTTGTGCGGAAAGCAAGTTTACATCTTAAAGATGTCGTACTACCTAAATTCATACAAGATCTTCGTACCCTTGAGGTTTCACCAATGGATGGGCAAACTTTAACTGAAGCTCTTCATGCCCACGGGATTAACATTCGTTATATCGGAAAAGTAATAATAAGTCCTGGATGGGTCCTCAATTCCCTTTTATAGTCGCATACATGGGTTTTTTCATTTTTGTAGCTTTAACTGGGAAACAAGGTTTATGGTGCAGGGATCTCTTGCTAGCTTTGACTGGCTGATTTTTTTTTTGATTGGTGCTACAGGCTGCCGAAGGGACCAGAGATATGCCTCACCTTTGGGATCTTTGTTCTACTGAGATTGTTATCAGATCTGCTAAGCGTATTATCAAGGTGATCATCTATCCGATAAGAAAAAATTCCGGATTTTTATGTTGTGTTGTGTATGGTTGGTTATCCATGATTGCAGCCACTAACGAATATTTGAGGGCCAACAACTTTGTTGTCCTCAAAACTCTTAAAATCAAATTATTTTAATTAATGAGCTGTCAACCGCATCATTTACTTCCTAAACTACAAATTGTGTATCCGTATGCTGTTCTCACCTAGCCAAATCTAACTTCGAACTGACTATGTATTGGGTGTAAGTTTTAAAATTTGTTAGGCACTAGTTGGGCGCCAGACCATCATTTAGGCACTGTTAGGCGGATTTCATGATATCAACATAATAAGATGAAGTTCGGTATGTTAGAGTAAGCCGGTATTGCATTTTTTGTTGGACTTTGGTTAGGCCTATAAAAAATTACTTTTTCATTTTTTTAAATTTAAAATAAAAGCCCAAAAAACTTTTTTTTAAAAAAGCCCAAAAAAATCCAAAAAAAAAATAAAATCGGCCAGCTAATAACTAGCACTTTTTCGGTGCAGTCGGTCAGCGCCTAAGCTGATATTTAGAACAATGATTGGGTGTTTCTTGTCCAACTTTTCTTCCATTAAACAATTAGTTAAATACCATGGAAATGAAACTTATTCTGAATGTCGAAAGAGATGGTTGACAGTGATTCAATTAGATTCCATTTTAAATTAAAAATAATAAAAAGTACATTGAAATTTATTAATATGGAATTGCTATGTTGTATTAAAACAGAAATGAAGTCATAATTTTATGTAATGTTATTAAAGCACTTGTATGTAGTAATTGCTGTTTATGAATTTTGCGCAGCTTATAATTTAGACTATTCAAAAATATTTGTGTCCTTTTGATAATTAATTGAATTGTATTCAAAAGAAATGTGCAAATCATTTCCTTCCTTACCTGTATATTTGAATAAATTTTCGTGTCTTACATCTTTTTAAATGGAAAAAAAATCTTCTGAAGAAAAACACTGGACCCTGGAGATACCTGCATGCCTCAAAACAGCTTATACTGTATATTTCATTCTCAGTTTGGCCAGAATGAAAGAGAGTTGCAGTAAAACAGTTAGTTCAGAACTGTTTGGTGAAGACGTGAAGTCTTGAGAGATTGCGGGTAAAATATTGTTCAACCACGCTTTAGATCCAGGCTGTGACTGATAGGCTTCTTTGTGAGGAACTGTTGATTTAGCCAATACTAATTAACTCCATTATTAAATGGAAACTACTCTTCTTTCTCCTTGGTTTCCTTTGGAGACTTGGCCTAAAATGTGGTATACTGTTAGGTAAGTGTTACTTTAACATCATGATTTTTGGTTGAAAGTTCTAGGGTTTTAGCGCAGTTAATAACATGCGGCAAACTTCTGGGAATTGGACCTGGCATTTCATTATTCGCTTAAATTGCAGCCTGGCTTTTCTTTATTCATCTTACATGGTGTAATAGTGTAGTAATGGATTATGACGCTGAAGTATGATGCCAATTATACATCTAGTGGAACATTAATTAACCTGTAGTCACACATTGTGCAATTCAACAATCAGGGATGCAACATTGACCTTCCTGTCTCGTTACTAGGCGTTGCAAATTTTGTTTATTAATTCTTCTTTGTCGCTAGGGTTGAAATTCTGCTTTATGCTCAACTTTTGCTCCTTGGTGGTACTATTGCGTTTTGAGATTAATTGCTTTCTCATTCTTTTATTTAATATAAGTCGCTGTTCTTTAGCTCTCGGCACGGTTTCTTTTGAAGAACCCATTATGTATTTATGTATTTCTTTTACTTTCCTTCTTACAATGTATGACATTTTTAAGGTGCCATTGATGTTTGGGATGCTTTTGTATTCTGAACATGATCTGATTCTCATGAATGGTTAGGAGTTGAAGCTATTACCAATGCTAAATTTCTTTTATCTGTAAACTCTTTTCAAAGGCTAGATTTTTTGGTCGTTATATATGCGATAATGAAGTTCACCTAATTACTACTACCTATTCTTTTGGACCTGTAGGACATCTTAAGAGACACAGAGGATCATGATCTTGGACATGCAATATCACATTTTTTCAATTGTTTTTGTGGAAATGTCCAGTCTGTTCCTGCTAAAGGTGTTGCAAATAGCACACCTCCGAAAAATCAGAAGGTAGGCAAACATTATCTTGATCTTCTGAATGCTTGTCATGACTTCTTATTCTTTTCCCTCACTTGATCTAGAAATTCTATTTAGGTGTTTCCTACGTCTTTTGAAGATCAAATTTTGTTGTTGTTGTGTGTACATGAATCGTTATTATACATACAAATGTTAGCTCTATATTGTTTTTTTTGGCACATTTGTCAAATTGTGTTCCAGCTATCCTGACTTCCATAATTGGAAATTTCGAAGCTTCATATAGGGCATCATGCTTCTGGTAAGTCGCCCAAGGCACAAACCAAGTTTAGAGCGTATGCCAGGAAGAAGCAATCCTTGTATTTGAGTATTACCTCTGAAAGTTTGTGGTTTGACGTTCAGGAATTTTCAAAGCTCAAATATCAGGTATCTTTGCCTTGCTTGATTTTATTTTACATCTCTCTTGGTGGAAAACATTTTTGTTGATATTATTTGAATGTGCAGTTCGAGTTGCCAAAAGATGCGAGGCTGAGGGTGAGGAAAATTTCCGTAGTCCGAAATATTTGCCAAAAGGTAACGATTTTTTACGATGATTGTGAATTTGAGTTTCATTCTACAAATAGTTCAAGTATCACAGTTTATTTATAGGGAGATGGAAGTGATTGCATGCTATATGCTGACTTGTTCATTTACTGTTCACATAACTATTTGAATCAATCCATGCATTTCCAGGGCACAGCTTGTGATCAATGAGGAAAAATCCTGTTCTAATAGAAATATAAAGCACATGCGTAATTATCATAGGGGTGTGGAACCTGTCTAGTTGTATGTGTTATTTTTTTGCTTTGGAAGCTCTGAGCTTGACTTCCATAACATGGGATTTTATTCAAGAAAGCAGAATTTGTAGTAAATTGCAGTAAAAGTTCTATGCCATGGCCCTTATCAGTGCCTCTTCAATTGGTTGTATGTATCCATTGTTCTCATGAAATAGCAGTGAGCCTGTATTATTCATACGATTATTATTTTTCTTAATAGGTCGGAATTACCCTTTCTGCTCGCAAGTTTGATCTGGACTCCCCAATGCCTTTCCAAGTGTCAGACATATTGAATCTACAACCTGTGGCGAAGCATTCCATTCCAGTATGCTCAGAAGCCAAGGAACTCGTCGAGACAGGAAAGATTCAATTAGCAGAGGTAATTAACATGTCAGCAGAAGTGTAACTTGTATGCATTTAAATTTGCAGTACCAGGTATCATGTGTGTTCTCAGATCAACATTATTCTATGTGATAGAACATTTTCTTGTGATAACTTGTGTAAAATTTTCGAAACTGGTTGAAAGTCACCCATCTTGATACTTTTGATTGAAAAAATTGTACTTTGTTATGCTCTATCCTTTTGTTGTTCAAATGTGTTGAGTAATCAGAATTTCACAGTTTTCCTGAAAAATAATTTCAATCTCTCTGTGATCAAGAGCTCTTGTTGGACTTGATACCATGAAAAATTACAAGTTTTTTACTGCTTTTTCAGGGAATGCTTAGCGAGGCATACACGCTATTTTCTGAGGCTTTTGCTATACTCCAGCAGGTGCGATAATTTATTTAATCTTTGAATGGCCTGTTGCCACTCATGTTTTATGCATTATGATCATGTATGAACATAAAACGCAGGTTACTGGTCCAATGCATCGAGAGGTTGCTAATTGTTGCCGGTAATTATGGTTGAACTATATCTATATATATATATATATTTCATGTTACCTTTATTAATCAAGGCATCAATACATTAGCCTGTCATTTACTTATGCTAGTTCTACCAAAATATTTAACATCGTGTTTTATCATCAGCTAAGCGTTGCAAGAACAGGCGGGATCGATCCTGATAAACTGTTAAATGAGAGATCAAGAAACACCAGGCTTTTAAGGTTTGCAAGAAAACCAGGTATAGCTGAAAGCCTGAAACAAGTGGCGCTTCCATAGCAAAAGGCTAGGGTTGCTGAATATTGGCGTGAATCGCACAGATAACCCCATCTGTACGTTTCTATGGTCCATGAATATTGCCATTTGAACTCCCTTGCTGCCAAGATGCATGCCTCCTTGAACTCACGATCAGACACAGCGCCAGTAATAGGAATCCGAACATTTGATCACGTGGGACCATCTATCTTGAATATGAATATTCTCAATTGATTGAAAATTAAAAATAAAACATTATAAAAATGAGAGGACAAGGATGAGGGATCGATCGAACAAATATTCCAAAAAATGGTACTAAGTTTTTGTAAGAACATTGTAATCGATGGTCAACTCTGTCAAATGATTTCTATAAAAAAAAATTATATGTTCGATTATTGTATTTATCAGTTTGAAATCATACTATTTGAAGGTATGTACTTTGCTCGATAATAATCATAAATTATTCTGTGGACAATTCATCATTCAACCCATTGATGACAGGGTTAATTGGAACTGAAGAATAATATCATGATATGTCTAGATCAGTTGTTGATCTAGCCAGTAGACGCGTGATATCTTTTTGTCAAATCAAGAAAAAATCATACGAGAGATTGTCCTTATTATTAAATTATATTTGGAATGTTAGAATTGGTTTTGAAAAGTAATCAGACTTTTTGTTCATTTGATTACATGACTTTCAATTTTATATATTTGAGTTGATTTTTAGTTCTTGAGTAATTTATTAGTTTATTAAATTTAGGATTTTAGATTTTTCAGGTGTACAAATTTTCCTTCAACCCATAATTTAGAATTCCAAATCAAGTTTAATATATTACATAGACGTGTTTACTGAACTAGTGATGATATCATCTCACAAAAAAACCCATTAATAAATCTGACTCACTTGAAAAATGTATATTTCGAAGTTATACTCATTGAATTAAGCAAGACCTAAACAACGATCGGTGCTTTAATCTTATACCCACAAGTGCATCAGATTAATATCCGTATATATATTTATATAAAAATTTTGAGCATCTTTTATATATTATTTTTATATAAGGGAGTTTTTAACTTTATGTATATATAGTTAGTAAAATAAAAAAAAAATTAATATTAGGGAAAAAATTATATTTTTTATTATTATGGAAACCTTAGTCGCTACCCATCAACACCCATTTGGTAAATTTTCGGGTTAACGTAGTAGTATTGCAAACAACGCTAGCAGGTAAACCGTGATGAGCAAACTCGGTTGGACATACTCGTCCGAAAAAGTGTTGACAAGAGAAATCGAACTCATAACTATTAGTCAAATGCTCAATTATACTATCAACTCGGACACATCTCATAGGCCAATGAAGGCATTTTTTTTACATGTGGCCGGTGTGCGTGTATTCTCTATTACATGGGGTTCGAATCCATAGCTTTTCCATATTGATTATTTTAGATAAATTACATTTGACCAAAAATAGTAAAGAGTACATAAGCAAATATGTTCAGTGACACACATAAATAAATAAAAATATGTCTATACTATCTATATTATATATATATTATTACGTTTAAAATAATTAGAGTAACTAACTTTTGGTGTCATTTGCCTATTTTAATAATTATATATATATTAATAAAATGGTAAAATTTTAATGTAAGCTACTGTGACTTAGTAGATAGAATCCTTATTTTCTAATTATTAAGTTTGTTTTATTCCTAATTTCCTTTTTGGGTTTTTTTTTCCTTTCTTTTTTATATTTATTTTTTTCTTAAATCATAATATCTTATTATTTTTTATAATTATATTTTGATTTTTATTTAAATATAAATCAAATAAATTATAAAAAAACATCTTAGTAGTATATGTGATGACACGCATCAACCAATCATAAATCATGTTAGTAGTATATGTGATGACACGCATCAACCAATCATAAATCATTCCGTGCTCATCAATTCACCCAACAGTTACATTTGTTCACTATATATACCCCACCAACTCCAACTTGTTCTTTTCATCGAAAAGATTCTTCATTTCAAAAAAACAAAGTTGAGACTCTCGATTGAACGTAAAAAATAAGCTACCACCTCACCCATTTCGAAAGCACAAACATCAATGGGTTTCTTGTCAAATCTGCTGTGCTGCTTCTGTAATTCGTCGCCACGCGTATCTGATACAAGTGCTCAAAGAACCATGAAAGTGAAGAATAAAGAGAAATCACGTCGTCCTCCGATTCCGGTTTCTTACTTCCCAGTTAACTCGCAAATTTCGCGCTTGTAGTTAGTTCGTGCTGTTTGGCTATAATAATTAATTGTATGAGCTAGTGGCGCGACGCGATCGATGGATAATCAAGTTCCTTCATCACATTTTTCGGGGCTGTATCTGTACCAATGTAAATTTTGGAGGAATATTTTAAATGTTCTTGCATCAATCAGATAAATTAAATGAAAATATTTAAGTGATTTACTTATGTGCATTTCAGGTTTCTTGATGATGTAGAACTTCCGCACTGCTTGTACACATATACAGTTTCTTCTTTAAATTTGTAATTGTATTTTAAAGGTAATTATTTAGCAGGTGCATATTTTTAATGTATCTGTCAATCGTTGATTTATGAATTTAAAATCCGTACAGTAATTATTTTTTTTAAAAAAAAATTGGGGTTTGAATTTTTTTGTTAGAATTGTTTAAACAAATCAATGAATTATTTATTATCATCCAAGGACCAAGATACCATGCCATAGAGCGGCAATTTAACATACAACAAAATCAAAATATAGAAAAAATGGTACAAATCTAAAATATATTTTAAGAAATCATACAAATATTTGCTCCGCTTAGTCACTTCTAATGGAAACTAATCATAGTTGCGAACAAAAAAAATGTCATTTTACTTAAAATCGTATTTTCTGGATTTTCAAGTTTTAGTCAAGAATAGAAATTTACGAGGAAACACTGGAAACCGTGCAAGATACATCTTGGAATATATATTTTTTTTAATTTCAAAATAAACAAAATAATGGTCACTACGCGTTGAGGTCAATTTCCTTGCTAAGGAAGCTGGTTGAAAATTGATACCACCACCATTTTCCAAGTGGGTCCTTCCATTTCAATGATATAATATAATGAACAAATTTAAATTATTTATTTATTTTATTAAAGAACTAAAGAAGGATATTTTAATTTTAAAAATAGAATTGTTGCAACAGTAATTTTACACACATAAAAAAATAGAATCTTTAATGATTTTAGTTAGTGCATCAATTGATAATATATGGATATATACTTGATAATTATGTTAGTGCATCACTTGATTATATTCAGCGACCATATTATTAGTGACCCAATAAATAAAGTTTTTTTTTAAAAAAAAATTTCATTAAATTATCTGCTGGTCAAAAAGCCCATTTCAGACAAAACACATTTAAAAAAAATATGGATATATACTTAATTTCTAAATTTCTTGGCTGGCTCATTTATCTCTTCGAAGTTGGCCCTACGCACTAGAGAAAATCTCGACCGAGGATGGAAAGTTTTTTCTTGCCCATCAAGACTCAAGTTGGTCAAGGAAAACACTCTTTCAAGAATGAAGATCACTCCTATCAGTAGAGCCCCATTTACTCCAATTAATATCAACCAACTTAATAAGCAAATTGAAGCAATTTTTCCAAATTTACCCAAACCTAATTTTCTTGGGGATGTCTTGGAAAGATTTCAGATAAAAGAAAGAGAGTCGTGAAGCAATGGATTGATGCCCCGTTTTGCATGAGGAGGTCTGTCGTGTCAGGTTTTGGTATAATTTATTTTTCTCATAGCAGCTTGGCTTTAACGTTGGAAGAAAAGAAATATTGTGCTCTTACCTATAAATTGCGGCTTGCGCTTGTGAAAATGGGGAGCAAATCACGTATTTTATACTATAATATGCTAGAACTTGTTGTAAAAAAGTAAAAATTTACGGTAAAAAATAAAATCTCAAACTTTCAAAATTATAACACTACACACTTTATAATATTTTTCTCTCAACTCAATTGTGATTTTCTTCACAAATGAGAGACCTATTTATAGAAAATCTTAATCCAAAAATAAATTACATCATTACCTTCATTATCACACACAAATTTCAATATTCAACACCTAATTTTACCTAATTTTCAACATTCAAATATTCAACATTCAATATTCAAATATTCAATATTAAAATATTAATTTTCAACACTCCCCCTTGTGATGATGATCATAATGATTGTCTTCATTACATGTTTTTATAAGGGTTCTAAAAAGCCCGCTTAAACTTGAAGCTCGACAAAAACGTCCCGCTTCGCAGAAAACGGAAAAAAGCGGTTTGACCGAATTAAGCATAATTAAGGTGTTTAATTAAACATGTTTAAGCACAATTAATCACATTTATTTAATTTTTTAATTTTTTTTATTTTGAAGGTATGTCTTTTTATTTTAAAATAATAAATTAGGTTTATAATTTAGATGTTTATTTTTTAATTTTAATTATGATTAAGCGTGTGTGATAATGATTTGACATATATTTAACATTTTTAATGTGGTCTAGTTGTAAAAAAAAAATAAAGATTGTAATTTTGATATTTTTATGATTTTATAAATATGAGAATTAATGCATCAGACTTAAATTTATCATACTTATGTATTATTTTATCTATTTATTGGTTTGAGATAATTACAATTACACTAAAGATAAAAAATGATTTTTCACGCTTAAGCATGTGCTAATCTCGCTTAAGCTTGAAAAGCTTGGAGCTCAACATCCGCGCTTCGGGACGCTTCGGGGCGCTTTTTAGAACCTTGGTTTTTATATTGTCTCGTTAAAAACCTTACTAGGAAAAACCCATTGGGATAAAAATCATAGTAAGGGAAAAAGAGTGCAGTCACGTAAACTCCTCCTCATGTTGACACGAACAGTTCTTCACAAATTTCATAGATTGCGCATTCCAATATTATATATGTGCTTTCTGAATATTGTTGTGGGAAGTGCCTTTGTGAAGAGATCTGATGAGTTTTCACTTGATTGAATGTGATGAACATCAATACATTTATTCTTCTCAAGCTCCTTGGTGAATGCGAAGAATTTAGGAGGAATATGTTTAGTTATGTCGCTTTTTATGTATCTTTCTTTCATTTGAGCAACACATGCAGCATTATCTTCATATAGTATCACATGCTTCTCGTCGAATGATAATCCGCATGAGATTTGGATATGTTGGGTCATTGATTTTAACCACACACATTCACGGCTTGCTTCATGTAGTGTAATAATCTCGGCATGATTTGATGAAGTTGTTGCGAGTGTTTGTTTCTGTGAACGCCAAGAAATTGCTGTGCCTCCACGAGTAAATACATATCCAGTTTGAGAACGATAACCAATTATACTTGGATCAGCATCTTTTGAATACAAAAGTCCCAAGTCTGTCGTTCCTCGTAGATAACGGAATATATGTTTAATTCCGTTTCAGTGTTGCTTTGTTGGATATGTGCTAAATCTTGTCAATAAATTTACGGCGAAAGACATATCAGGCCTTGTACAATTTTTAAGATACATAAGGGCACCGATAGCACTTAAATATGGTATTTCTGGACCAAGAATATCTTCATCATCTTCACATGGACGGAATGGATCCTTTTCTATGTTTAATGATCTAACAACCATTGGAGTACTTAAAGGATTTGATTTATCCATATTAAAATGTTTAAGGATCTTTTCTGTATAATTTTTCTGGTGAACAAATATTCCACATTCTTTTTGTTCAATTTGTAAACCCAGACAATACTTGGTTTTTCCAAGATCCTTCATTTCAAATTCTTCCTTCAAGTATGACACAACTTCATAAATTTCATTATTCGTTCCAATGATGTTTAAATCATCAACATATACAGCAATAATTACGCATCCGGATGTTGTTTTCTTAATGAAAACACAAGGGCATATTGAATTATTTACATATCCCTTTTTCATCAAGTGATCACTTAGCCGATTATACCACATTCGGCCAGATTGCTTTAACCCATATAATGATCTTTGTAATTTCACAGAATAACATTCTCTGGGTTTTGAACTTTGTGCTTCAGGCATCTTAAATCCTTCAGGGATTTTCATATATATATT
>NC_133307.1:22962427-23064368 GCF_012295235.1 Primulina huaijiensis
ATATATATATTACTATCAAGTTATCCATATAAGTAAGCTGTAACAACATCCATAAGAGGCATTTCTAAATTTTCAGATACCGCCAAGTTAATCAAATACCGAAACGTAATCACATCCATCACGGGAGAATACGTTTCTTCATAATCAATTCCAGGCCTTTGAGAAAAACCATGTGCAACAAATCGAGCTTTATATCTTAGTATTTCATTTTTCTCATTTCGTTTTCGAATAAAAACCCATTTGTATCCAACAGGTTTTACACCTTCAGGTGTAAGGACTATAGGTCCAAAAACATTATGTTTATTTAGTTAATCCAATTCAACCTGGATGACATCTTTCCATTTTATCCAATCCTGCCGATTTTTACATTCACCAAAAGATTTTGGTTCATGATCTTCATTATCATTTATGATGTCGATTGCCACATTATAAGAAAATATATCATCAATTTCTTCTATATCTTTTCGGTTCCATATTTTTCCAGTATTAATATAATTGATAGAGATTTCATGATTCTCGTCAGTTTGTGGTTCTGACAGAACATTTTCATCATCATGTGTTTCTTCAGGAACAACATTCTCTATTTTGTGATCATCATGTGTTTCTTCAGGAACATCATTCTCTATTTTGTGATCATTGTGTTTCTCTATGAATTTTCTTTTTCGAGGATTTTTATCCTTGGAACCGACTGGCCTTTCACGCTTCAGGCGTTTTACGACATCATGACTTTGTTCAATTTGTTTCTTTGGAATTTCAATTCGAGCAGGAGCATTTATAGCATGTATATATGATTTAGTTACCCTTTTTGCATCTGTAAATGCATCTGGTATTTGATTTGCTATTCTTTGCAAGTGCACAATTTGCTGTACATCTTTTTCACATTGTTGTGTTCTTGGATCCAGATGTAACAATGATGATACATACCATGTAATTTCCTTTTCGGTATGTTTCTTGTCTCCCCCTAACATTGGGAAGATTTCCTCATTAAAATGACAATCAGCGAAACGTGCTGTGAACACGTCGCCTATCTGAGGTTCAAGATATCGAATGATTGATGAACTATCATAACCGATATAAATTCCCATCTTTCTTTGAGGTCCCATTTTCTTTCGTTGCGGTGGTGCAATAGGCACATACACCATACATCCAAAAATTCTCAGATGAGAAATGTCTGATTCTTTACCAAATGCAAGCTGCAATGGGGAGTATTTATGATATGCACTTGGTCTGATGCGAATTAATGCAGCGGCATGGAAAATTGCATGTCCCAATATAGAAATAGGAAGCTTTGTTTTCATAATCATTGGTCTAACAATCATTTGCAGACGTTTAATCAATGATTCAGCCAATCCATTCTGTGTATGTACATGAGCAACATGATGCTCAACAATGATTCCCATAGACTTACAATAATCATTAAAAGTCTGGGAAGTAAATTCACCAGCATTATCAAGTCTAATTTTTTTGATTGTATAATCGGGAAATTGATTCCTCAATTATATTATTTGAGCAAGTAATCTTGCAAATACAACATTTCGAGTTGACAATAAACATACATGTGACCATCTGCTGGAGGCATCAATCAATACCATAAAGTATCTGAATGGTCCACATGGTGGATGGATTGATCCACAAATATCATCCTGAATACGTTCAAGAAACATTGGTGATTCAGTTTGGATTTTAGCTGGTGATGGTCTTATAATAAGTTTTCCAAGAGAACATGCTTTACATTGAAAATTATTATTCTGAAAGATCTTCTGGTCTTTCAACGGATGACCATGTGTATTTTCTATAATTTTTCGCATCATAGTTGAACCAGGATGTCCTAATCGATCATGCCAATTAGTTAATTTTGAAGAATTATCAACTACCATGTTTAATTCAATGGGACTTATATGTGTATAACGCAATCCAGTAGGGAGCATTGGTAGTTTTTCAATCACATATTTCTTTCCTGATTTATATGTGATAAGACACATATGTTTCTCATTCCCTTCATTTATTGTTTGAGTATCATACCCATGGGAATATATATCATTAAAACTCAACAAATTTCTTTTCGATTGTGGAGAATACAAAGCATCATTGATCAAAAATTTTGTACCATTAGGTAACAAAAATTGTGCTTTACCACAACCTTTAATCAAGTCTACATGACCTGATATTGTATTCACCATTGTTTTTGTTGGTTTTAGTTCCAAGAAATATCTTTTATCTCGGAGAATAGTGTGCGTTGTACCACTATCAGGTATGCAAACTTCAGCTTGGTTCATAGCATTTTCCATATTTGAACTTCAAAAAATATGCAATGAAATAAAATTACTGACAATAAAATACAATACAATACATATTTAAAAATATAGCACACGATAAAACATTATCATATGAGTACATGAAAAATAAAATATTTTACATATCTATTCCACCAGCAAATTGATCATTGTCCGAGAAATCAATCAGAAAATCTCTAGCATCAAAATGAGTCGAACCACTCAAAGGTTCACTGTGTTCAGTAAAGTTGGTCTCATTTTCTTTCTCCTTTATTGATTCTTTATAAAGTTTACAAAGGTGCTCAGGGGCTCGACAAATACGAGACCAATGTCCTTGAGTACCACATCTGAAACAAGAACTTTCAAATCTTTTTGAGTGATTTTCATTAACACTCATATTCTCATGATGCCTTTTCAGTGGATGGTTTTGGACGCTCTTTTGAGATGAGTTATATGAGTAACTATCTCGATTATTTTCGAAACCACGTCCACGTTCACGACCACAACTACTTCCACGTCCACATCCACGATCACGACCTCGATCTTGTCCTCGACCAAAATCTTGTCTATAACTTTGATTTTGATTTCCATGTTTAAAATCATTTTTGCTTACGACATTTACTTCAGGAAATGCCGTTGAACCAGTGGGTCGTGCCTGATGATTTCTCATTAAAAGCTCATTATTCTTTTCCGCCACAAGGAGACAGGCGATTAGTTCATAATATCTCGCAAATCCACGCACTTTATATTGTTGCTGTAGAGTTATATTTGATACATGAAACGTGAAAAATANATGAAGATATACCATTTTCTTTAATGGTCTCGCTTAGACCCAATGACTCAAGATGCATTTCTACATCGAGAGTCCATGGCATATAATTTTTCCCCGTAATGTCGAGTGCAACAAATTCGAGCTTTGTCAAGTTTGACATGGTGGTACTAAAAAAAATTATGATGCATTTTATTAGTTAATGAATATTGCAATACAAAGTAATGGATAAACAACAAATACAAGCATTCGTAAAAATAAAGAAAACACACGAGGAGGATATTCTCCGATAAGTACAAGATTCGTGAGTATTATAACCAAAATAATTAAAAATAACTTTGTGAAAGCCATCTTCTTTTTTCTTCAAAAATTTGATGAAGAATAATTTTAGAAAAGAAGAGAAAGTTGGAGTGATTGAATGTGTTTGTGAGATCATATTTATAGGGCACAAACTAGCCGTTATGTTACCGTTTATGACCGTTGGTGTACAAAAAAATAAATGTATGTATTTGTATAATTTTATGGTGTATATAATATTAGTCATGTTTAAACAATTATGTATATCATATCACATTATTATAATGAGGTGTCATAAGATATTTTGTTTAAAAATCTTATAGGCTTTTATACTTGTCGTATCCCTTACCGGGAGTGTGAGATGTCGTCTTAACATCCTCCCAGGATTTATAACAAGTTTTTTTGAAAAATTTATTTTTATTATTTATAATAACATTATATTATATATTAAATATATACACAATAAATAAATAAATAATAAAATAAATATTATTACTTTTGTTACCTTTTTCTTCTGTTTTGGAGCTTGGAAAAATATGGAGGACTTTTAGAGCTTCGTGCTGATAACGTGTTGTGAAAAAGTAAAAATTTACGGTAAAAAGTAAAAAACTCAAACTCTCAAAATTATCACACTATACACTTTATAATATTTTTCTCTCAACTCAATTGTGATTTTCTCCACAAATGAGAGACCTATTTATAGAAAATCTTTACAAATAATCCAAAAATAAATTACATTATTACCTTCATCATCACACACAAATTTCAATATTCAACACCTAATTTTACCTAATTTTCAACATTCAATATTCAAATATTCAATATTAAAATATTAATTTTCAACGGAACTCAATAAATTATAACTTTTTTCAGTTTTAATTAGGTATGCTCCCATCATAATTTTAAATTTTTTAACTCGATTTTTATATGTAAATTTGAGTCTGTAAGTCAGATAATTCAGAATATAAAATAATAAGTTCGAAAATAATATTATTTAAACTATAAAAATTACTAATGAATTTGGAAGTTACAGTCGAATTTGTAAACTTAAATTGAGTTCACGAGCACAAAATTTGCCTAATATTGCTATATATCCAAATGAACTTCTCATATGGACCGTAGTTAAAATTTATTCCACTTTGATTTAACATGCTCCATTAATTATATTAAAAGGTGATTCTTAACTTGTAACCTAGAGGACACATATTGCATTGATGTTAAAATTTTCTCAACCACCAAATTAATATTTCATTGGAAATTATAATTTGAAATTCACGATTGCTAAAATAATAAATGAATCGACACCTTCCAGTCTATTTGAACCCGACAGATTCAGCGACGCCCTCTGGTGCTGTTTTGATCCAATGCCAACAAGGCTTCACATAATTCATTTTCGTATAAAAAATATTATACAAGCGACAATAATTATAGTCTATCCTATATAAAATTCCAAATTTGAAATGAGATATTTGGGTTTTAGATTCAATTATAACGAATTTATCCATAACTATTAAAATAACTTTAATAAATACTTGACATAGATAATACACATACACAAAATTCTAAAAAAATGTAAAGTGTGACGAAGTGCCACGACCAAGTTCAAATTTTATAAGTTTATAAGAACTTAGTGTGACTTCAAACGATAAAATAATGTTTCAAATTTTTATTAAAATTCTGATTATCATATACCAATAAATAGACTAAATTACACACACACACACACACACACACACACACATATATATATAGATTATTGCACAATATCTCTCAGTTTTTTAAAAATCCAAATAGTTATTTAAAAGGGTAATGTTAAATAAGTTAATTTAAAATTTGAAAAAAAATGTATTTAATGACACTTAATGCAGTCAACTGTCAACCTACAATTAATTTTTTTCCTCGTTTATTGTTGAATAGTTGCGTTTTCGTCATGTTTCACATTTAATCCTTTTTTTTTTAAACACTAAGCATATATATACACACAATAATGAATAATTTTTACATTTATTAATAATCATAAATATATACAATTATATTTATTTAAACGCCTACAATACAAAGTATAGAATTTGAAAACTATTTAAATTTATCCACTACAAAAAAAACCGGGGTGTTAGCGACTGTTAAAACCGTCGCTTAAATTTGATGGTCCGTAACAAAAGGTCGCGTCGCCTTATATTACGACAGTTTCTCAATAACCCTCGCCACAGTAGCGACGGTTTCTCAATAATTTAGCACATACACACTGTCGTTAATTTAAGCGATAGTGGTACAACGCACATTATCCTCCGAGATAAAAGATATTTCTTGGAACTAAAACCAACAAAAACAATGGTNATAATTCTTCAATATTAACCAATTGGCATGATCGATTAGGACATCCTGGTTCAACAATGATGCGAAGAATTATAGAAAATACACATGGTCATCCATTGAAAGACCAGAAGATCTTTCAGAATAATAAGTTTCAATGTAAAGCATGTTCTCTTGGAAAACTTATTATAAGACCATCACCAGCCAAAATCCAAACTGAATCACCAATGTTTCTTGAACGTATTCAGGGTGATATTTGTGGACCAATCCATCCACCATGTGGACCATTCAGATACTTTATGGTATTGATTGATGCCTCCAGCAGATGGTCACATGTATGTTTATTGTCAACTCGAAATGTTGCATTTGCAAGATTACTTGCTCAAATAATAAAATTGAGGAATCAATTTCCCGATTATACAATCAAGAAAATTAGACTTGATAATGCTGGTGAATTTACTTCCCAGACTTTCAATGATTATTGTATGTCTATGGGAATCATTGTTGAGCATCCTGTTGCTCATGTACATACTCAAAATGGATTGGCTGAATCATTGATTAAACGTCTGCAAATGATTGCTAGACCAATGATTATGAAAACAAAGCTCCCTATTTCTATATGGGGACATGCAATTTTACATGCTGCTTCATTAATTCGCATCAGACCAAGTGCATATCATAAATACTCCCCATTGCAGCTTGCATTTGGTAAAGAACCAGACATTTCTCATCTGAGAATTTTTGGATGTATGGTGTATGTGCCTATTGCACCACCTCAACGAAAGAAAATGGGACCTCAAAGAAAGATTGGAATTTATATTGGTTATGATAGTTCATCGATCATTCGATATCTTGAACCTCAAACAGGCGACGTGTTCACAGCACGTTTTGCTGATTGTCATTTTAATGAGGAAATCTTCCCAATGTTAGGGGGAGAACAGAAACATACCGAAAAAGAAATTACATGGTATGTATCATCATTGTTACATCTGGATCCAAGAACAAAACAATGTGAAAAAGATGTACAGCAAATTGTGCACTTGCAAAGAATAGCAAATCAAATACCAGATGCATTTGCAGACACAAAAGGGGTAACTAAATCATATATACATGCTGCAAATGCCCCTGCTCGAATTGAAATTCCGAAGAAACAAATTGAAGATAGTCATGATGTCATTAAACGCCTGAAGCGTGGAAGGCCAGTTGGTTCCAAGGATAAAAATCCTCGAAAAAGAAAATTCATAGAGAAACACAATGATCACAAAATAGAGAATGATGTTCCTGAAGAAACACATAATGATCACAAAATAGAGAATGATGTTCCTGAAGAAACACATGATGATGAAAATGTTTTGTCAGAACCACAAACTGACGAGAATCATGAAATCTCTATCAATTATATTAATACTGGAAAAATATGGAACCGAAAAGATATAGAAGAAATTGATGATATATTTTCTTATAATGTGGCAATCGACATCATAAATGATAATGAAGATCATGAACCAAAATCTTTTGGTGAATGTAAAAATCGGCAGGATTGGATAAAATGGAAAGATGCCATCCAGGTTGAATTGGATTCGCTAAATAAACGTAATGTTTTTGGACCTATAGTCCTTACACCTGAAGGTGTAAAACCTGTTGGATACAAATGGGTTTTTATTCGAAAGCGAAATGAGAAAAATGAAATAGTAAGATATAAAGCTCGACTTGTTGCACAAGGTTTTTCTCAAAGGCCTGGAATTGATTATGAAGAAACGTATTCTCCTGTGATGGATGCAATTACGTTTCGGTATTTGATTAGCTTGGCAGTATCTGAAAATTTAGAAATGCGTCTTATGGATGTTGTTACAGCCTACTTATATGGATCACTTGATAGTAATATATATATGAAAATCCCTGAAGGATTTAAGATGCCTGAAGCACAAAGTTCAAAACCCAGAGAATGTTATTCTGTGAAATTACTAAGATCATTATATGGGTTGAAGCAATCCGGCAGAATGTGGTATAATAGGCTAAGTGATCACTTGATGAAAAAGGGATATGTAAATAATTCAATATGCCCTTGTGTTTTCATTAAGAAAACAACATCCGGATGCGTAATTATTGCTGTATATGTTGATGATTTAAACATCATTGGAACAAATAAGGAAATTCAAGAAGTTGTGTCATACTTGAAAGAAGAATTTGAAATGAAGGATCTTGGAAAAACCAAGTATTGTCTGGGTTTACAAATTGAACAAAAAGAATGTGGAATATTTGTTCACCAGACAAATTATACAGAAAAGATCCTTAAACGTTTTAATATGGACAAATCAAATCCTTTAAGTACTCCAATGGTTGTTAGATCATTAAACATAGAAAAGGATCCATTCCGTCCATGTGAAGATGATGAAGATATTCTTGGTCCAGAAGTACCATATCTAAGTGCTATCGGTGCCCTTATGTATCTTACAAATTGTACAAGGCCTGATATATCTTTTGCCGTAAATTTATTGGCAAGATTTAGCACATATCCAACAAAGAGACATTGGAACGGAATTAAACATATATTCCGTTATCTACGAGGAACGACAGACTTGGGACTTTTGTATTCAAAAGATGCTAATCCAAGTATAATTGGTTATGCCGATGCTGGATACTTATCTGATCCACACAAAGCACGTTCTCAAACTGGATATGTATTTACTCGTGGAGGCACTGCAATTTCTTGGCGTTCACAGAAACAAACACTTGTAACAACTTCATCAAATCATGCCGAGATTATTGCACTACATGAAGCAAGCCGTGAATGTGTGTGGTTAAAATCAATGACTCAACATATCCAAATCTCATGCGGATTATCATTCGACGAGAAGCCTGTGATACTATATGAAGATAATGCTGCATGTGTTGCTCAAATGAAAGAAGGATACATAAAAAGCGACAGAACTAAACATATTCCTCCTAAGTTCTTCGCATTCACCAAGGAGCTTGAGAAGAATAAATGTATTGATGTTCGTCACATTCAATCAAGTGAAAACTCATCAGATCTCTTCACAAAGGCACTTCCTACGACAATATTCAGAAAGCACATATATAATATTGGGATGCGCAATCTACGAAATTTGTGAAGAATTGTTCGTGTCAACATGAGGGGGAGTTTACGTGACTGCACTCTTTTTCCCTTACTATGGTTTTTATCCCAATAGGTTTTTCCTAGTAAGGTTTTTAACGAGGCAGTATAAAAACACGTAATGAAGACAATCATTATGATCATCATCACAAGGGGGAGTGTTGAAAAATTATTTAAAAATGTGAAAAATATTTGTGTTGAAAATGTGAATGTTGAATGTTGAAAATTAGGTAAAATTAGGTGTTGAATATTGAAAATTAGTGTGTGATGATGTAGGTAATGATGTATTTTATTTTTGGATTATTTGTAAAAATTTCTATAAATAGATCTCTCATTTGTGAAGAAAATCACAATTGAGTTGAGAGAAAAATATTATAAAGTGTGTAGTGTGATAATTTTAAGAGTTTGAGATTTTTACTTTTTACCGTAAATTTTTACTTTTTCACAACATTAGCCACTTTAACTATCAAAAATATATTTTTTAGAAAACATTTTAAGGAATACAGAAAATATATCCTAGGGCTGCCAATAGGGGCGTGTTCAAATTTCGGAAAAAACCGAAAATCCAAACCGAAAAAACCGAACTCCGAACCGAACCAAAAGTCGAATTTTGTAATTCGGAGATAAATGTTAAAACCGAAGTTTATTTGGTTCGGTTTCGGATTATATATGTCAAAACCTAACAAACCGAAATTTTATTAAATTAATAAATTTTTTATATTTTTATTTATACTATATATTTTGATATGATATTTAGTGAATGAAAAACTATTTTGAACAATTTTTAGTTGATTGTTGTTTGTTTAATTAATTTAGAGCTTATATTTAAATATTTTATTAAAAAACATGTAGAAAGTTAACATATTATATTTTACAATATATTTATATTATTAATTTAAATAATTATACCAAAACGTATTAACCGACCGAAATAACCGAAGCGTTTTGGTAGAAAACCGAACCGAACCGAAGAAAAATGGTTCGTATATCGGATTATATATTTCTAAAACCCAAAACCGAAAAAACCGAAATAAAAACCGAAAACCGAACCGACCATTGAACACCCCTAGCTGCCAATTAGATATTAAAACAATATAAATCCAGGTTCTTTTCCATTGAAGTTCTCATTTTGATTCAATTATTTTTATGGATTTTTGTTTTCAAAAAAAATTCAAGCACATTTATATCATAATTATGATTATAATTATAAATGGAGCGTGTTATATTTAATCTGAATATTTTTCATTAGGGAAGGATAAGGAGATACGTATTATTTGGAAAATTAATTATTATACATGCATGGAACTGTACAATGCTAGAAGTGCGTAATTTCAGAATAAAAGCCATTGAAATTCAAGATCCAAACTTATTTTATTAACAAAGAAACCAAAAGGTTCACAAACAAATTAGAGCCGCTGCTTTATTATTAACACATTGACAGTAGAGAACACAAATGCTAGCATTGGAAAAATGAGAATACACCACCAAATACTCATTATTTATTCAAGAAGCAAATCCAAAAATAAGTTTTTATTTATTTTGCAGGGAATTCTTGAACCAGATACCAGAATTTTTTACGGTTCTGGTGAGGTTATTTTGGAAGTCCACGTGACAAATACCAAATTTCAAGGTGTAACCAGAATTCCACTCGTAACAATCCAAGAATGACCATGCCAAGAAACCCTTCACTTTCACGCCTTCTCTGCAATCACAATATTAATCAATTCATTAATTGTTATTATATAATATTATTTTTAGTGTTCACAAAATAAAATTTTAAAAAAAAAGTAGTTTGCTTACCCAATGGCTTCTTGAACAGCCTTAAGATGACGATTGTAGAAATCAATTCGCTGTGGGTCTGTTACGCTCTCTTCTATGGTACCCTTGTCCGAGTCACCAATCCCTGATTAAAACATAACATCAAAAGGATTAGAAAATTAAACATCTTACATGCATACATACATACAAATTGCATGTGATGCCAATGTCCCAATGACGACATATACGAATTAGTTGTTATATGAGTTTGTTGTGCGCGGAGCAGACACATATGGTGATAGAAATGACAAGAATAATAAAACATAAAAACCCACCGTTTTCTGTAATATAAATTGTTGGATTGTTGTAGTTATCTTTGACGTAGACTAGAAGCTTACGTAATCCTTCTGGGTACACGAAGAAGGAACCCACTCCAGTCTGAAATTTATAAATTTACATTATATAATAAAGAAATTGTATTTATTTACAAAAAAAGATGGGAAAATTCGTATTCTTGATGATAACCTACCGGCTGACCGATGGGCACTCCATTTTTTGAAGCTGAAAAAGAATTAATTAAGANTATATGTTTGTATACGTACTTGTAAGTTTAGCCATGTAATCTGTATTGCTGCTAACATTGATGGCATTGGAAGGAGAATAAGATGCATAATTCCCAGTATAATAGTTTATTCCCAGAAAATCAAAGGATCCTTTAAGAGATTTTCTTTGATCATCTGTGAAATTGGGTAATCGATTACCCAATATGGATCTCATAACTTTTGGATAATCTCCATGAACCACAGGATCAGTAAACCTGCAGTAAGATTTCATGGTGATACAGAGTGTTGAAATATATTTCAAATTATTATTTATCTAGCTATTCTTTTATATGAAACCTTCTGCTCCATTTCATACTACATAAATATATCGATTATAGATAATGATTTAGTTAGCGAAAAATGAAATTGAGTTTTATTATTATCATAAGTTTTTTGTGTGGTTTGACTGTTTTACAAATTTCAGTATAACTAAAGATTAATTTTTTTTTTTTATCACTCACCATCCGAAGATGAAATCAGTTACTCGTTTGGCTGCGCGAACATCGGCAGTGCTATTTGAATAAGGGGTGAACCAATGAGTCACCAAGGCTATCCCTATTTTACCTTTCTGAGTTGCCTGTCACAATACTATTACAGATTATGAATAAATATCGCAATAATTTATCATACTCTTAGTCACAATTTATGCTCAATTAATCAGTCACAAGATACTTACTCTTAGGGCTAAAAAAATATGTTTATGAAAGAGTGAATTTTACTCTTGCGCTAATAATTTAGCATATTATTGGAAAACAATAAATCTTTCAAATAAATTAACTGTATTATAACCTGGAATTTCTCCTTGTAAACTTTGACAGCTTCTGCATGACAGAGGAGAAGATGATGTCCTACTATATAAGGTTCTGTTGCTGAATTTCCTTGTGGGCAATTCGCCCATGGGGAGCACCGATAAGGGGCAAGGTTTCCGATGAATCCACCGTCATAGCCACCGTCCGTGAAAGAAAATGGCTCGTTTGCTGTGAGCCAATACTTTACTAGATCACCAAACTCCTTGAAGCAAAGTTCCACATAATCTCTAAAATCATTTCTGTCACAACATAACATGATGTGGGTTTGGGCGGGTTCAATAACAGTTGATTGTTTTATTGAATTGTAAAAAATTAATTCAAAATTCATGCATGTCTTGAATAAAAAGAAAGAATGATGAAGAATTCGAGAAGCTAACTAACACGATTAGAGGACTTAAAAAGCCCCTGTACTGATCTTCTAGTTCTTGAGGCAGATCCCAATGAAATAGTGTCACAAATGGAGTTACACCTGCGCATTAATTAATCGGGAAATTGGGGATCAGTCCCCAGCCGTCGTTTTTTTTAGTGTTCAGTCCCTGGGTACTTTTTTAGTACCACATTTCCACATGAAGTGTACCACCTTTTCACATGAAGTGTACCACAATTTGTATGACATAGTACCACAATTTTGTGGGTAGGGACTGAACCCAAAGAAATGTTTTCATTGGGGATTTTTCACCAACTTCCCCTTAATTAATTGCCCGTAACAGTAGTAATAATAATAAATATAAAAAGTAAAGAGGGAAAAAGGTTGGTAAATTTAAGGGATTTGTAAATGAATTTAGTGTACCATTTGCTATGAGCTCCTTGAAGACATTCCTGTAAAAGTCAATCCCTTTCTGGTTCACACCTCCACTCAAACTCCCACCTATCATATAATAATAATAAAAACCACACTTAATTTAATGAAATTCTACCTTTTTATCCAACTCCTCAAGCAATAATATTTCCCTCGTTTCTTGATTTAATCATTAGATTTTTTTTATAAAAAAATCATCAAAGAAATGACGTAATAAATCACGAAAATGTTCTAGTAACTGGTATATATAATTCTTACGAGGTAGTATTCGAGGCCAAGAAATGGACATTCTAAATACGTCGAGTCCCAAGTACTTCATTATTTTCACGTCACCCTGTTAAAGACAGATTCCATCAATAGAGTCAACATTTTTACACTCATAATTTTTTTAAATTCATTATTTTCACGTCACCCTGTTAAAGACAGATTCCATCAATAGAGTCAACATTTTTACACTGATAATTTTTTTAAATAATAAAAAAATTATCAACTATCTTCAAAAGAATATAAATATACGAATGCAATTAATAAATGTATATAATGTTTGAATATTTAAAGACTATAAAGTAACAACACATACATATTTCCATCATTTACATAAAATCAAATGGATTAAAATTATAACAAAAGGTTTTCATCAGAATTTAATATATAATATTTGAATAATTACTATCAGCGTATATATAGATCGATTAATAAATCACCTTGTATCGATGATAAAAATCCATAGCAACATCTCCGTTGCTCCTATCCAATATTTTTTCTGTAAATTTGTCAAAATGTTACTCAATAATGGAAATATGGATATTAACGAACAAAAATAACACAAATTGCCCTTTCAAAATATTGATTTTATCCTTTCAATGGTAAATCCATACTTTTTTAATACATGGTGTATATAATGTAAGAAAAATCAAAGATGCTTGTCACGTGGTCCAACTCAAATTATTTCACATTAAATATACATTAAAATGTAAATTTATTATTATCAGTCACACGATTAACGTTTCTTAATCGATTTTATAGAATAATATTCTATTTACGAATCATGCAAGGATTTTAGGTATGATTTTTCTAGGATTCTTTTTCTTGTTGAAAGTAGAGGGAAAATTAAAATTACAACAAGCTAGTGTATTTCGTTTTAATAAAAAAGTAAACTTTATAATAATGTCCACATTTATGAAGATTGCCGATGGCTCACGATGCATTTATTTATTATCCATAGACAACAGGGCATGGACAGAAATTAAGACGTACAACTATCCTTTTGGAAAGTAATTTTTGCCCTTATTATGTGGAATCTGTGCGTCTGAATTCAAGGGCCACACATAAATTAGAGTTTTACTTAAAAAAAAGTAAACTAGATGTATATATATATATATATATATATCATTTTTTTAAATAAATACTCTTGTTAAAAAAATGGAAAATAAAATTCAAAAATTTTAAAATTTTCCGAACATGTTTTTTAGATTTCTTTTACATAAATTCAGTTTTTCGTGGGAAAAAAAAAAGAGGCTAAAAGTACATTATCGAAAATGGACAAGCACCGCCCCATGTGTAATAGTACTTTGAAGTTCAACTACTGAAAAAATTTTCAAAGCAAGTTTTTGTGCAAACTCGTTGAATGTAAAATCCCCAACGACGTGCTCAGGAGTCTTCGATCGATTATAGTATGTAAAAGCTTATAGTAAGGATTAATTAATTAATTCCAGATCTTTAATTTGTCTCGAATTATTTTTGTGCTCAGGAGTCTTCGATCGATTATAGTATGTAAAATCTTATAGTAAGGATTAATTAATTAATTCCAGATCTTTAATTTGTCTCGAATTATTTTTTACGTGTTATTTTGCATACACAAATGAGTATGTCATGTGTAACCATCTGTTCTTAAAATAAATCAATAAGTGATTTAATTGACACATTTTACCCATTAAATAATATAAAGAAAAGAAATATATTTATAGAAATATTTCTTTAAATAAATAAAAATGTGAACATAGAGAAATTAGACCTGGATATCTGTGGGTGAAATTATCCCATATGCTTGGCCCCTTTCCATCTTCAAATGCAGCACCTTCATACTATGATTAACGTAGACAGTTAATTTATCCAAAGTCGTGTAGCATTCCAATATACTGTTTAAAACAAGAGTACTTGGGTTTTCTCTCATTCGCATTAATTTGGTTAAAATTTCAAGAGTTGAGATTTTATAAATCGATCTGTACCTCTCATTTAAAATAAAATGGATAGCTAGGCTATAGTATATATATATATTAAGTACCTGGTAGGCGGAGGAGGCAGCTCCGAACAGAAAACCAGGCGGAAAACCGCTCCGGCTGAAATTCGAGAGTTCGTATTCGTATCCAAGTGCCGTGGGAGTGACTGATGAGCAAATGAGAAAGAGTAGAAGGGCTAGCATTGTCCCTGCAGGGCACCGCAAATTCGCCATTGCTAGCTAGCTATATTTAGAGGTGGCAAAGCTCCCCTGTTCATGCTACTATAAATAGAGCCTTTCGAGTGGCACCGTTGTTGATCATTTTTTTAAAAAATAAACACAATAATTTTGTTAAAAATACCCGGTACAGAACATTAAAATATTAGTTCGGATAATTATTTATAAAACATTTTTATACAAGTGTTTTTATAGTTAAAAAAAAATTAAGAAGATGTTTGGATAATTGTTTTATAAAAAAAAATTATTTATAATTTTCTTTTCCTTCATTTTTTTTTTCTTGTTTATGATTTATTCTGTTATCCGTTTGACTATATTTTATAATTTTAAAAATATCAAAAAAATATTTATCAGTTATTTTGTGAAAAATTTACTCGGAGAACAATTTTTTAAAAAACTTTCACTAATAAAACATAGTTTATAAACTCAGAAAGATTACACCAACTAATAGACAAATATTTAGGTTCATATATTTCCTGAGTTTATAAATTAAAATTAATATTGTTGTTCTCATTGAGAGTCGACTTAAAAATAACTCTCGTGATGGGTGAAAAAAAAATTATAGCATCATGCACCTTAGAAACTTTGCCCCTTCCGTCGGCGACTCTCAACGGAGTCGAGTAATTACTCTTTATTAGTAGATAGATTGAATTTGAGACAAATAATTCATTGGGTTCATTAATGATATTTATTTATATACGTGGGAGGAGGACATGACTGTGTATTTCTCAACCACAAGTATTTTTCAATGATATTACAGAAGACGGTGACGCAGATAGAGCGCCCTCAAAGCATGCCCTGACCCAATTCCATGCCAGTCGGTAGTCGATATATAGGTCCAAAGGAAAGGTTAAAATAGATAGTTTCCTCGTTCAAAATAGAGTTTATTGATCAATTAATTGAATATTATTTATTTTTATTTTAAATTTAGATATTTAATTATATTAAAAAATAACAAAGATGCGTTATTGACATAGAATAAACCTAGTTTGGTAATGGAGAAAGCACACAGTCAACTCTTTCATGTGTCCAGTTGATTTTACTCTGATTTTTTTCTCCATATAAATAAATAAATATCTCGTTTTTTTCAACAATATTAAATCTTATCTCTGATCTTACTCTGATGTGTAGTTGTTGATTTGACCATCCCAATTATTATTTCCATATAAAAGGCGTACACATGGATTACCACCAATTAATGATCCAGGCTGGCTTGGACCAACTAATGTATCAAGACATCTGCATCCGTCCACATTAATATATGTTATTAACTTTTCATCTCCTCAAAAATTATGAGATCCACGAGCCACATATTCATTACATTAACACTTTCACATTATTAACATACACTCACATTCATTTAATATCAACTTTCATATTTATGGGTCCCACTGTCCACATATTTATTTTTTTTAATTTTAATTAATTCAATATCTTTCTAATTTTGTTAAATTTTTACAACAAATACTATTTAAAAATAAATAGTATTGTGAGAAAGCGTCGCACATAGCGACGGGTTTTGAGACACCGTCGTAAGTAGCGACGTTTTTCAATTTGCGACGGTTTACGAAAAACCGTCGCTATTTGCGAAATAATGCCGTTCATTCTGATGAATTTCTTGGCTGAGATGGCAGCCAAGATTAATAATTCATGCACCCACATTGGTGCATGAATATTAATGAGTGTTAATAATCACCTATTAATGCACCAATGTGGGTGTCCTCACAACACGTGTAAAATAGTCTTTATTTGGTTTAGTGCATTGACAAAGACTTTTAATTATTATAAAATTAATAATAAGAAAGATGAATTAAAAATTATAGAATGAATAACATACATCTCTATCTAGTTAGCCGGTTGATTTGAGATATTATTTACATCTCTTTATTTCAAATATGTTCCAATTTATTGATGCTGTGTGGTGGATGTCCCATATTTTTGTAACATAGATTTTGTTTATTTCAATGTTCTAAAAGACGTCGTCTAAGCGATTGATGACTATTTTATTTTACAAAAGTGACGTTTTTGGCGTTGACGTATATAATAAACCGTTGAATTACTTTAACATCTATTTCACTAAATGAACGCGGATCAAAATCAGTGGAAATTAATTGCAATGGCTAAAATTGCAATTAGCCATTGTTAATAATGGTTGTTTCAATTGGTAATTTATAACTAAAAAAATTGTAATTATATTTTTTTATCCTTGTTTTTTTTTTCAATATAAATTACTTTATATTGCGTCAAGTTAAAACCGATCACAATCCGATCCTACTCATTTCTAATTCGAGTGCGACCTTTTTCATTTTGACTCGATTTTGAATTGAATTAATGGGGTACATTATTTAATTAGTTTGGTTCGATTAATTTGTTACCCGAAAGCAGTTAAATCGGGCCCTAAGTCATATAATATCCAATCCAAATATATCGTTAACGGTGGGCTACATTTAAAATCAACCCGCCTCCCATTGTTTTTGTTAAAAGAAAAAAACCAAACCCACTGTAAAACCAATACACGATCTCGCGCCACCGCAACCTATGGCGCTTTCCCGAGGAGTTAAACATCGGAAAGAAACAGAGTATGGAGAATGCAAGCAAATCCTTTTCATCTGTTCATGTGTTCCTAAGGTGTGTGTTGCTTTTTTATATTATCATTAGTAAGAGGAAAAGCCAAGTTTCAGTTAATGGCATGAACGGAATTTGGAGTAGTGCTTATTATAGATGGCAAAGGACCAGTGATTTGTTTGTTCACAAGGCATGGTGGCTGAAAATCTGACTTCTCAGAATATAAAGAGTTGTGAGTAAGCAAACATTTTTATATGTCAATTCCATAAGGTGCATTTCTCGATTGCTCTTGAGCCTTCAGTAATCTCGGCTTTACACCTTTATAATAATTAAATTAATAAGGCTGCATTTTTCACAGTCTCAATTTTCTATCTCTTCCCAGTATTTGCATGCGTGAGATATTGTATTGAAAACATATATGTATATAAAAGTTGCTATATATTTGCATTTTCTTCCAAGATTTCCGTTTCAGCCACTGGGTTTATGAAAGAGAATGCTCAACTAATTTTTTACTGGAAAGTTCAATCGGGTGAAGTATGACAAGCATGCAATTTTTTATGGTTCACTTATCTTGATTATTTTTAATTAGTTATTTTCTGTGCCTAATTAGGTATGTCTTCCTGCAGTTTTAGTATTGGACAGGCACAGCCTCACAGACCCAAGGTGAATTTTTACTTCATCTTGCTTTCAAATGTTTTTAGCTCCGACCACTTTCTCTCTTCCCTCTCTTGTTTTATTTTTTTTCTCTACAGAAATAAGGATGACACTTTTGCAATTTTGCGAGATCGAAAGGTAAATTTGTCATCACATTGAATATGAAATTCTGGATGTGTGGTTTTCAGCATACGCACATGTAAATATGTATAAAAATCTAAAATTTCAAATGTCATCGATTTAGTTGTTTCTGAAACACAGAAATTTGATTTTTGTTAGTCATATACAATAACCAAATGTAAAAAAAAATGTATTTTAAAAAATTCAGACGAATTTGTAGTCCTAGACAATAACTGACGATTTGTTTACTACTGGTTGCCTAATATTTTCGTATTTTTGTTGGTGAACCTTGTGTTGCAGGTCCGAATATCTGAAAATGCTTCTATTTATTCCCTCTGTCGGTCTTGGTTGAGGAATGGTTTTCCTGAAGAAACTCAGGCATGCTCCGGGAAACACTCTCCAATTCAATTCTCATGCTTTGCTCATAGTTTTTATGCTTTCTTCTTTAATCGGTGGTTGACATCAATAACCGGCACAAACATGAAAAAAAAGATCACATCCACCAGATTGATTAAGCTTCTAGTATTTATGGTGGGAAAAAAATACATCATGGAATTCAAGTAGAGGCAGTTAAGTACATCAAGGAAATTATAAGTTTCCGCTGCAAATTCTTCATAATTTTTGTTTTCTCAATATACTAGAGTTTTGTTTAAAAAATTGTTAAGTAGAGGTTGTCTTTAATTCCTTTTGAGACTGAAGATTTCTTAAACCTGCTATGATATGAATTTTGAACCATACATTTTCTATGCATATCTGATGAAATTACGATAGTTTCTTCCTCGCTCTTCGCTTGTTTGATCGAATTTATTTGGTTTTTTTAGGTCACCAAGTGCACTTTGCCTTGTGTTTTGCATTTTGAACGTCTTTGGTAAGAATGTGAAGATGTCTTTAGTCATTTTGAGTGGTTGTTTAGTTTTAGACTTTTAGACGTATTCTTTAATTTCATTTTCCTCTTGGATAGCAGCCCCTGTATGTGGATGCTGTAAAGTCTCTTCCCAGACCTTTGCCTGCTGCTGCACTAGTCTTCGATTGTCCAGAGAAAAAGGAAGAAAACAAAGAAGAGGGGGATGAGGTTGGTACTTGAAATTGATGTTATTGTACCTTAGATATCAATTTTTCATTTTTTTTGTTTTTTAGAACTGTCTTTTCTTTTTGTTATTTTCGTTAAATTAGCTTCATATTCATTCAATTAAAATTGTTCTGGAAAAACTGTATGTTGGTAATGTGTGGCAGCATTTGGATAGAAGATTTGAAAGACTAGGATTTCAAATCATCTATGGAAATCCACTCAACTTGTTTGGATAGTTATCAAATTCACAGATTTGAAATCGAGTTCTAATTCTACATTTTATTCGTACATGACAATGGATTCGAATCATTAATTGATGGTTATTGAAATTCACTTCAAATCCTTTGCTTACATCAAACTTAGAATTTAAACACAACCTAAGTAAATCGATCGATGCTTTTGTTGATTTCAATTGCATGGAAACGTCTTAAATGGTACAACTTAATCAAGAAGCTTTCATGATACGGTAATTGTCTGATGGCTATTAAGTAATTTTTATAGAATTGTAGCTGCTCATGACAGTCCTAAAGCATGTGTTGAATCATTGATCTCCAAACCTCGCAAGTCTCCATGAGCTGATTAATCAAGAGGGTTCATATGGCATATATAGGACGAAAGACAGGATCCAGTTTGTAATTTAGTTATGTTTGTTATAAATGTAATGTTAATTTGGGATTCTTATTAACTACTAATTTTTAAAATGTAATGCTATGGTCTTGATTGGGGGTGAATGAGTCGAACTTGTGAAATTTAATTGGCACGGGCTTGAGCTCGATTCAAGTTCATCAAGCCTTAAATAAACGGCTCAAGCTCATACTCACGAGCTAAGTCTGGTGTACAAGTTTTTATATTAACATGATTGTAAGTTTAGATCACGAGTTTAGCTGGTGAATTCGACCTTATGAATAGTTTCACGAGTTTTATCGATAAAATAATTTAAAAAAATTATATAGTGACAATGATATTTATACACATAATATATGCAAAAAATAATAACAGTTTTATTTTGATATAAGTATTAAATTGGTAGACAACTATTTTAAGCTCCTGAGGTGGCTTAAGAGCTTTTGAGCATTTAATGCGAGCCTTCAAGCTCTTTAGAAAGCCCTATGGTTGTCCTTGGGATCTTTGTCTGGTTTAATCATTTATTGATATTTCGAAATGTGTTTCATCAATCCCCTGAATTCATATTGTGACGTCCTCATGGTAGTCTACGATGCAATAGTAGTTTGCCAGACCTTGGACCTCTAATTCTTATGCAATAACTCTCTCCTATTCAGGCTGGTGACTGCGAAAGAACAGTAATTCACATTCTGAGAATAAATAAGTCAAGAATTATATGGTCCGTGTCGTTAATCATATGCCTACTCACATGTTATGTTGGATGGGATACCATATTTGTTGTTACCACAACATTTCAAACTGTAAGTGTTAAACCTTATGCCATGTTATATGGTTGAACTAATTCGAGGAAATATGGATCGTGAAATTTAAAACGCTCTTTATCTGGATTCTCGAAATTTCATGTCCACCCGGACAATGTGCCTAAAAATGTATTTTCTAATGTATTTGACTGCAATATGTTGTGTATTAAAAAGGTAAGAAATTGCCCGTCATTCAATTTCAGGATGGGGAATCTGTTGAGCGTTTGTCTATGGCTGAGCTGTTGCATAGACATGTCAAACGTGCTAAGAGTGTTCGTTCCCAGTAAACTGACTTTTGTTGTTTTTTATAAATCGATGTTCACATGTGCATATTGGCTTTCAAAATGGAAGATTATCTTTGTTGCTTTGCAACAGTATTTGCTGAGACTTTACTAGATCTGGCATGTTCTTGTTTTTATCTTGAGAATATAAGTATGTGGCTGTTTAATTACTGCACAAGAGTTCAAGGTTCTGCACTGGTAATGAGCTTGTTGCTTGGGGATTTAGATTCTGGAATATTCATTGTGTATATTCTTGATTGATGCTTTTGGTCGAAACGTATTGCATTTTGATACCAAACTGAAGGGGTTTTTATGCTAGATACATTTTTTTTATTAATTGATTGTCTTAAAACATTCAACTTCACTGTGCTTTTGGTTGCTTGCACATTCTGATACAAGACGATGCTATTGACATCTTCTATGCAGGTTAAAAGAAGAAAGACTTGGACGAATTTCCAGATATAAAACCAGACTTGGTCTTCTTTCACCCCCAATGGGTGAACAATCCTTAAAAAATGATTCTGGTCCAGCAAATTAAGTAACCTCAGTCCTTGCATATTTGCATAAAATCTCACGATGCGTTCCCAATCATCTCACGTATTGAAGATGTGGGAAAGGTGAAACCTGGTCGTTTGCTGCAGAACACTGGTGCTTTGGATGCTGGTGTGTGTTTTCTTATTTGTATTGTGATGGTTAGATTGGAAATGATGTACCAAAAGAATGCACTGTAGAGGATTGGAATGTCGACCACGGGCAAATATTATAGTAGTTTCTCTTCACAAATCGATTCGTACAATTTGAAAAAGTTATAAAGATATGTAACGAATTTCTCACTCAATTTAGTTTAATTAGATATTATGAAATAGTTTGGTGTGAATCCATTGACTCTTCTTTACCAATTAGTTTGTGTTGTCAACGTTGCAGGATATGTTGCAGTGTTAGAAACATGCAAACTGGTGAATCTATGCTTCTTTGGGGTTAACACACCTAAAGAACAAAAACTTTAAGATATAAACTAGTAATTATAAATATTGATAAGTTTCAAATGTCATTCAAATTGTGTTTTAAAATTATCATATCAAAATTAATATACTTACTGATTATTGATCAATTTTATAACTTGTAAAAGTTTGAGTATTTGTTTAAAATATGAAAAGAAGATAAGAAACATGAAGGATAGATAAATAGATATACATGTTTTAATTGTTTTTTTTTCTATGTATTGAGAAATTTTAGGATGACTAAAATATATTGGACATGAAATATATGTGCCGTATACATATTATTATTATTATTATTATTATTATTATTATTATTCATTTCTAAATTCTAGATACGTAATAAGATGGCATTATCGGATGCGGATGTCTTCGAGTAATCTATTAGATTGAATTTTCTATGCGTGTATGACTTGATATGCTATTATTATATATTCATCTTCTCCCAATTCTAATTTCAAATTGCATTAGTTGTTTGTCAATCTGATCCATTTTTAAAAATTGAATGTAAATATCTCAAAACATTTATAATTTTAATTATAAAATAGGATTTAAAAATTTAGTTCCATAAAAATTCCAGAGGGCTTAAGCTAGCTATTTCCAAATAAAAAATTTGTGCACAATTATAATGTGACATTAGGAAAAAATAAAGGAGACGAAACATTATGCACATAAAACCCTTGACGGATATTTTTTGAGTCTCTTTGGTGTCGTGAAGAACAGCCTTTTGAGAAATTTATGATTTTTACATGTAACTTTCAAATTTACTAAAACAAAATGATTTTTATTAAAGTTTATTTCACATTTAAATTGTTTTCATTGAACTAATTTATGTATCCGATGGATCAATACATGGTGTCTCAAGTGCGTTCATCCAGTTGCTAAAGCTGGGCATATATAACAAATGACTGAATAAAACTAGTAATACTTTGTCAAATTCAGCATGTTCTATAAAAGCCACCAATTGGCGGATATGTAACAAATAAAGGGTTCATTAGAGAACTTATAATCAAACAAAGGTCCACAGGGAAATACCAAATTACCAGCTTCATCACTTTTGAAATGCCTCAGTTCAACCTTCTCCTTCTAGTCTCGCGCAGATCGCGACTATCAAGGTCGTTAAGCCGTGCCATAATGCTTCTTCTTCGGGAAAAATAAGGAGAAGAAGATGATGATGGGGGCACCTGCAGACCAAGCTCATCACCACTTCTCCGCAACATGGTGTGCACTAGAGAACCAGAAACTTCAGAGGATGGAACAGGTAAAGTAGAGTTGATCTCTCCACTCGAATCCGGATGATGGAGTTCAGACTGCACCATAGGAACATTCCTAGTAAATGGATTTCCAACAGCAATTGATGATATTCTTGAATCACTTCGTACAAACCGATTGTTAATAACAGTCTCCAAGTCTTCAACCAACCTTTCCGCGTTATTCAAAGCAGATGAAAGGGAAGAAAGAGATGCAGCACTTTCTGTTAACACTCTTGAAACTTGCTGGATCCTCTCACGCCGGCTTCCAGCTGCTTCGGCATTTTGCGCCTCCTGAGAACCTGCATCAATAATGGGAACCGCACCAGCAACCTGCCCGTGAGCCTGATCGCCCATAGCACCAAGACTAATCCTAATACGCCTCAATGCTTCTGAAACAGGAAGATTGGACATACCACGAGTTAGGCGTTGTTGCCTAACACTCTCAACTCTACGAGCTCTAGGTCTTGGAGGTATCTTCAAGCCAGATTCCAACTCAGATACATGCTCGCTACTATCATTTCCATAAATTGGAATTACCGTGCTATCCGATACCTCTCCCTTACAAACAGGGCATTCCTTCGAAGTTGAATCAATATATGATACCTGATAAAAACACACCCAACAAAACAAGTGACCACAACAAGTTAAGACAGGCTCCTTAGCTAGATCCAGGCATATATTACAATCGTAAAAGCTCCCACCTTCCTTGTCAACCTTCTTGACCTCCAAATTCATCTCCAATGCCTTCGCCACCAAATGAGAACTATCTCTTTTATAACCTTCACCTCTCCCAATAGTCCTTTCTAGACCACTTCCATCAAGAACAAGTCTCTCACCATTCAAATCAACCATTAATTCACCCGAAGAATGACCAGTTTCCGAGTTATTTCGAGCTTGTCGCCACCTCTGGCGTTGCCTTGCTCGAGCAGTGACAGCCTCGAGCTGTCGAATCCTCTGCTCTATCCTACCATGTGCAGTTTCCAATTCGTTCAACAAGAAACCAAATCTTTCAACCGAACCCACCGGTGGGTCCACAGGTTCTTGATTCAAATCAAGATCCATCAAATTCTCACCAATCAAATTTTCATCGCCCATCTCACGCAAAAGCTCGAAACTTCAAGATTAAAAAAACCGACTTTAACCCAAGACAGGAACTAGGACAAAAACACAGTTACTAAATATTTTACTCGAGAACTGATTTTCAGAAACCAATGAATTTTTCTATCTAATATCTAATAAATAAAAAGGCTAAAAAATCAACCTTTGATAAACAAATATAGAGGGTCCAGAAAACCCATTACTTGAAAAAAGACGAAACTTTTAAATATTCTAACGCCTTTCTCGGTAGATCAAATTAGCACGAAAAAAGTAGAGAAAGCTAGAGGAGGTATTGAACCTGGATTTTTTCCCTTCATCTGTACTGAATCTCCATTGTCCCTTTTTTCTTTGACTTTTCTTCCATCCACTATTGATTTGATAAGTGGGATTCCCAATTCATGTGTTTAGAGAGAATAAAACAGCGGAATTATGGATTATTCGGGAGAGACTGTGAGAGTGAGAGGAGAAAACAAATGCAGCGCCGAAGGGTTAAACAAGAAAGTCGACGGTGAGCTGCGAGACTGTACGCGTGTTCTTATGAATCTGCCCAAAACACGACTTTAACATGCAATCAGAATTTAGAAACGGTGGTGGCTAGTGGTGGGAAAAAATATCGAATTTTCGGTATATCGAAATTATCGTAAAGAAAAAATATCGAATTTATCGAATTTTCGGTATACCGAAGAGTTCGGTACGGTACGGTAACAATAACGAATTTTTCGGTACGGTAACGGTATACAATTTGAAAATTTCGGTATATACCGAAATATAAAAAAAATACAAAAATTTTAAAATATATAATATTTTAAAACAATAAATTTATAAAAAATTTAAAATGTGAAGTTTTTTTCGGTATAAAATGGTATATACCGATATCGTACCGAAATCTCAGTATACCGTACAATTTCGATATAATCGGTATGCTAGTTATATGTATCGAAATTTTCGGTATACCGAAAATCGTTATACCGAAATTTTCGGTACAGTATCAGTATGAATTTTCTTATATCATAATTTTCGATACGATATATGGTATAAGATTTTCGATACAATATGATACAATATATTACCCCTAGTGGTGGCCCCATATTTCATCATCTTCATAATTTTAAATTTTTTATTCTTAAAAAAATTTAATATGTAAAATTTGTAATTTCCTTCATATATTGTTCGTTATATTTATAAATAACAATAAAATTATAAAATAGTTTTTTTTTTATTAGACTATATTTTGCTGATCCAGAAGCTGCCAATTCACTGATCCCATGATTAAATTAAAATTTGTTATTCATAATTTTTAGTTAAACTTTTAAGTGTTGAAGCCAATTTCCAAATGTGATCTTATCAAGTTTTCTAATTTATTTATTTTTAATATTTTATTTTGATGAGAAAAGACGTGACATTTTCCAACAAAATAAAATAATTTATGTCCCCCCACTCCATGCTCTGTATTAGTAAACTCATTATTATATTTTTTAAAAAATACATCTATAATCATCGAGAATTTAATACTGAATAATTTAAATTATTTAAAGTACGCGCATGTGATAGCATAACATGAAAAACATCGAAGTGATGGTGAGAAATAATTGAACGGGTATCATCACTTTTCCTTGTCCTTAACATTTGCCATTAAAATGTTTTTGCTGTTCATGTTTCTACCGTAGAGCTCTTGGCCCTTGATGTTTTTGAAATGGACAGCATCGGTCCCTCTTGGTAGCTCCATTAATTAATTAACGATGGGACTAAATTAGGCGTTTAAGCTCGTTTACGCCATTTTTTCTTTAATTTTCGGCCTAATAACCATCCCTATTCCACATTTTAATCTGTTTACTTCACATTCTCCCAACTGGAAGGTGTTTGGTATGTAACACCTAAGTGTGATCACTAATCAAGAAATTGCTTCTCCAGTGTAGGCCTTAGGATGATTATTTGATAATCCAACACTCAACCAACAAACCAAACGCTGTTTACGGCATTAAGTACAAATACGAGTGAAAGAACAGCCTCATTTCAATGAGGTGGACGGACTAAGAAGCCAAAAAGCCACATAACAATGGATCCAAGGATCCAAAATATGCCAAATAACACTACAAAACCTGCCAAAATAGTGAGGAATGGAGGCCCTCGGGCAGTGTCACTGGTTTTTGCGATGTTTGATTCCTCTGGTGGATTAGTGTTTGAGGCAAATATAGTACACCACCTCTCTTTTGCTTTAATTCTTGCTTCATTCTTGAACCTGAGTGGGAGAAACAATGTCAACTAACAAGCTCAGCACCACAATGAGATCAATAATAATGAGGCTTAGCGATGTTTTTTTATGCCTTCCTCTTAATAAAATGTTCAGTTAATGGTCAGTCCAACTTTGATTATATTTGATACTCTTGATGGGATAGACACCAACCAATCCACATGTAACAAACCATAAATAGCTGTTCTTAATTACTATCTGTAATATTCTGTATTTCTGATCTAGTTGAGGTGTGGTTGGATTCCAAAAGATGACATTTACGAAGAAAGATGACGGCGTGCCCTTGGTTGAGGAACAAAACCAGCATTTGGCTTTAGGCAAAGCCAAGAAAGGTTCTTGTGTAATTCACAACTGATTGAAAACATAGGAACTGGGGTCAAAAGTTACATTTTTAAATAAACTACAAAAGCTTTTATCTTATATCCCCACATAGGTCGTGGACGGAAGAGACAATCTTCAATTTGATATCACTTCTGAAAGAAATGACATTATATGTTGTAAAGGCAAAGCCAAAATAGCAAAATTATGTTTTTGGAGTAAAGTCATGTACACACTATGCACACATATACAAAGACCACAAAATGTTTTCATAGATATCGGTAGAGAATTATTCTCATCCAAATCATAGGAAAACGATATCTTATAGAAAAAATTATACTCATTTTTTCTATAGTTCACAACTGCTCACAGACCTTTAAACTGACATCCAACTCCAAATTATATGATAACATCCTTCCACAGTTCTGTAAACAGAGTTCCCTCCACAATGTCCCTTGAAACCAATTTTTTCATTGCAAATTTCCTTTTTCTCTTTTTAAAAGAGGAGTTACTTTATTCCCCAAATTCAATTAAGATGATTAGAACCACCACTATTAAGGTTGTAGGTGAAAGATGCTTGATAACTGGCTACAGCAATGCCTTGCCTCCAGTAATCTAGTTTATATTGCTGGTTTATCTTTTTAGTGACAAAGCTATACAGTAATACCCACTGATGTATAGTTAGCAAACCATCCAATGATATAAGGTGGTGAAACGCAATGAAACCGCAAACAACATGAATCAGCCACGGCAACACTCCAAATTCAAAATAATGGATATACAAATAACCACAATCGATCAAACTCTTGAAAGACTGGAAGTAGAGTTGGATCAGCAAGAACATTCACCTCAAATGCAAAAATTCAAACCTAATGTCATATTAAAAGTTGAAGTTTTGCCACTCCAAGTACACCACGATTTAACCGCATTCAAGACTTGATTAATTCACCACATCATTAAATCAGTTCCAAACAACCACTGAAATTCAAACTCCGATTAGTTCGAACACGAGCAGTAAGTTGGAAATAAAAACAACAAAATAAGCTCGAATCACCAAACCCAGAAGCCCTGAAGCAAAATTCAGGTAACTTCACAGGCTGAATCAAGCAAATTTGAGGGCCAACGGTGACAAATGTACCTTATTTTCACAAGGGCTACAGATGTAAAGAAGCCGTCAACGTACGGCGCCGCCAGAGTACCGGTGGAGAGACGACGGAGTGTCGGGACAGAGTAAGACGCTGGTGCAGGAAAATGCAGAGAGGCCATTAACTTGTTCTCTTCCAGAAAAATGGCACAAAAAAAAAAAGAAGGCCGATGGGGGAAGGGAAGAGTGAATTTTATTGAATTATTATTGTGCGGATAATTTCCATGGGGAAACCATCTCTATGGAAAGCCACGTGGCACTCCTTGATTTTGTTCTAAAAAAAGCTTTTTAATTGACAATAATGTGGTTTTGTGGGTTAATTGATTAATTGGATGAGATAGTAATTTGGACTGGTTACATAATCTTATAAATTTGAATGAGAGGATTTAGAACTCAATTTTAGGAGAACGACAGCTATTGAAAATGGACCAGATTAAATAATAAATCGAACATTGTTTAAAAGAAAGCCCATTGTCACTACGGATTATCCACATCTTTTCAATTACTACATGTTTTATTACCAACAAAACAGTGAAAACTATCGTATCTATGCCTTTGAAATTTCAAGTTCAAACTACTTTCTTGCAGTAACTTTCAAGCCACTCCATTGTGACACTCTTTGGCCTCTAGAGCGCCAATCCAACAGCACGGTCCCATNTAAAAAAAAAAAAAAAAAAAAAAAAAAAAAAAAAAAAAAGAGTTCAGAGAACTACAAAAAATTTGGCAAGAAGAAGACTGTGAGAAGGAAGAGGACAAACCTGAGCAAAAATGCCGATAGACCTCGACACACCGAAGAGAACGGTGTAGTATCTGTTTACGATATTGAACAAAACGACAATGCTCGTATCGTATTTCTTATCATCTTTGGAAAGACAAAAGTATTCGGCATAGAAGACGTTAATGGTTTTTATACCTTGCTTTTGTTAGACCATAGCAGGGATGTAATCGAGTCGAGTCAAGCCGAACTCTTGAATGTTTGAGCTTGGTTCGTTTATAATCGAGCCGAACTCGAGCTTTATTTAACGAATATATGCATGACTCACGAGCTTATTCAAGCCTTTATTGAGCCTAAACAAGCTTAATAAATATGAATTATACATTTAAATTTTCATTAAATTAATTAAAAATTAAATTATATATTTTAAAAAATATATATTATTCTTATTAAAATTTGTAAATTTATTATAATAAATAAATTTAATAGATTTTTCTATATATTTCATAAATGATATGCAAAATCAATAAATCAAATATCAAAACTATTATTTTTTCATTTAAAAGATTACTCATGAACTTACCAACGAACATGTTCACGAGCTAACGAGCCGAGTACTGTAAAGCTTGAGTTTGGTTTGTTTATCTTAACGAGCTCAAACGAGCTTTTATCGAATCGAGCTTCGAAACCATAGTGATTGAGCAACACTCCACTATGATCATCTCTACATTTCATACTACCTTGCCACTGTTTAATGTTTTCCAAACATAATCTTGTAAATGCTACTTTCTCACATTCTCCCCACATTCTTCTACCACGGTTTTAATCCACAGTAAGACTTCCTACAATAACACCAAAACATAAGCAAATGTAACCAAAAAAACATCATGACAGGAGACAAGTGGTAGCATCTAAATTAAATTAAAGAAAAAAAAAATCCGAGGAAGTGAGCTTGTATCAATAAGAATTGACCACTCTTGACGAACTGCAAAAAAATGAATAGGATTACCTAAAGTATTACTTTACAAAGACATATGGTTTAACATTATGTGGTCTGAACCATCATGTCAGTTACAATTTACAAACACATATTTCACTAAGAACTTAAAAGGTAGAACGATTAATTGATGAAATAAATTTGGTATTCATTTGCAACAGAACATAGGAAGATGTGTGGCTTCATTAGCTAAAGATTTCGCACAAGATAATAAGACACCCGGTCCCACAACTAAATGGATGCAAGTTAAGAAAAAAACGATAAAAAGGGATTAAACAAACGTGCTTCCTAGAGAGTGGGGGGTGGGGGAGGGAAGGTGGGGAAGAGTTTTTTAACACCTGATTTGCCAAGCCATGAAGTGGACCAGCTAAACCATTTAGTGCAGCAGCAAATGAAAGATAAGGATCTGAAAGGGCACTGCCAACCTGAGGAAGTAATATCAGGTGTCAGAACAACACATAAATTTCTATATTCACGTGGCATATGGTATGAGCACCTAACAATTTAAGTAAAAAAAATATGCATTATAACAGCACATGGATGCAACTTCATTCACACACAAGCATTTGGATGGCATTTGTTTAGTAGCACATACAAAAGATCATAGAGGAGTAAGTCACTTACCAGGTGACCGGTATGGGCATTAACATTCTCCCCTTCATGATCACTGCATCAAATAGCTAAAAACCCATCAAATAAATAAAATATTCTAGATAATACAAACATATTATTTGTTCTCATATATATGAGGCTAATTACTGAAACACATCTATGAATTGTAACATACAGTCTCATAAGCTCTAGCATGGCAGGATCATCAAAACCTAGCACGTGGGCAAAATTTCCACCACAATCTAGAGAGTCGTCAATTGGTACAACTTCTCCTTTCTTGTACATTCTTCACAAGTTCAAAGGGTAAATAAGATCATCTGAATGTGTGAAATGATATGGATATAATTAGCACAAAGGGTTAATTCTGGCACAATGTGAAATAATCATGTAACCTGCGGTAGACATAAGAAGCCATGTTTCGAACTTGAGCAATCAAACTCAGACAATCCTCATATCTTGGTTCCCAATACCTAAAAATGGTAAACCATAGCATTTGAATAAAGAACAATTTGTTTTTTGTCAGAACCAAATTATGGTAAAACACTCACTTGGATTTGTGAATACCCTTCTCGTATGCTTTTTGAAATTCATTTTGAACCTTGAGAGTCACAGCAATGTGAATACTCAGTCAACATTTACTTTGATAAAACCAAGAACGTAAATCTTTACGCTGTTTGATATTTATCAATGAACATGATCAACAGTTATGCTAGATTGAAATGACTATATCACAACAAAAAACAACTTAATGACGTAAAATAAATACAAATGGAAAGAATCATGATAAAAAGAACACATTTAAGAGAAGGGAGACAATCTAATGATGGTCATTCATCTTACGCGTTTAGGCTAAAGGATTTATAAGTTCGTTGTCAATCCACGAGAACGATAAGTTGACAAGGAAATGAGTGCAGCAATTGAGATATTCTAAAAATTTGTTGGACTTTGTAAACTAAAAAGTAAGTGAGCAAAAGCCATTACAGTCAGTCAGTCATTGAACCAACTCATTTTGGATAGAAGAAACAATCGGTGCATACTCAAGCAAAAAAGATTAACTGACTGAGGAAATTAATGACAGAAATAAAAGTTCAAGCCCAACCACAAATGAAGTTTTGCATAATCACTGCCTAATGGAATCAGTTACAGCATGGCTCAGATACAACATCAGCTATTCCAGAATTTGTAAGTCATAAGACTCATAACCAGTTCTATCAATCTCGAGTGATTTCTTATTTTTTTTCCTTCCGGTTTACAGCTTCAGAAAGTGGCAGAAGAAAAACCTATAATAGCTTGAGAATATCATCTCCTTCTATTCTCTTATTTCATAGTGTTTCAAAAGAGTGATTATGTTAGAGACCAAATTATTATTGGGCTTAGTATTTAATAATTAAAGGGTCAAGGCCCAAGTGTGGAAGCCCCATAGATAATTAGAGTTCACGTGGGAGAGGAGGATAAAAGTGTGAGCAGAGGAAGGTGATAGGCATTCTGTTATTCATATTCTGAGTTGGTGGATACTAATAGTAACAAGGGAAAGAGAGTATCTCTTTGCACAGAGGTTTACATCTGGGAATAGAAATTTTCATCTATACACTTCAGTTTCTTTGATTTCATCTTCTGTTTCATCTACTGCTGTTTGAAAGAATCTGTGGTTGCAACAAACTATCACACATATTACTGAATTACATTCGAACACATCTGATCAATGATGAATTCCGAAAGCAACGAAAGATTTGACGTGCAATAAACACGAGAATTACAAAGCATTCAGAGAAGTACGCATAAAGATGTGTCATAAGCCGTAAATCATGGACAGATAGCAACTCAAATAAATTGCAGTCCTCCTAAAGTGCCATGACCCTAGTTGCAAACTGAGTCATTGGATGAGCAGTAATAGGCAAGGCATCAATGGCCTTATATGCATGATCTGCAATTGCAAATGAGTATAGCATGGTTAACAAATGCTAGGGATCTCTAACTTTAGCTCATGAGATAGAGACACATAATGCCTGAACACAAAATATTTGAATGAAAAGGACAGGAAGATAAAAGAAAAAGTTATTAGTGAAGAAATCAAGGAGAATGAAATATTTTCAAAGCCAGTGCAGGCAAATGAAGAGGTTGATACGCCTAGATTGGAAGTACGAACGAGAATTTTTTCTTGAGAAGGCTGGTTTATAATTTTGAAACCATATGCTAATCAGCTAACAGCAAATTTGAGAAATAAGTAACCTGGAACGGTAGCTCGAATTCTCAATTCCTTTGATAATGAGTCCATTTGATCGTTTGTCGGAACCTGGATAAATTGAGTAGAAACACAAAGAACAACCTTTACAAAAAAGTCAAGAGGAAAAAGAAACCTGAAACATAAGATGGGTTGTTCAAGAAGAGCTCGACAACTAGCCAACTTTAAACTGGCTGCTACATGTTAGATTAGGTGCATAAACAAAATATGACGTCATCCAAAGCACCGCGTTACGATTTCAGCGAAATGAAAAATTACAGCAAAAACAAAGAGAAGAAATATTGAGACTGCTAGGCAACCTACCTTTCATGTTAAAAGAAGCCATAACAGACCCTCAGGCAATGGTTCTCCACCAGGCTTTGCTGCAGGTAACACATTCTGACATTCGGGAATGGACATGCCCTGGAAGCGAATTCCCTGTTTAAAATAAAGAATAAAAATACAAGTGAAATGATAACCATTGTACTCCATTTTCTCAAAGAGTCATAAAATTCTACTGCATTTTGTGCAGTAACTGCAGGAAAACTTGGAAAGTTAATATGACACCAGGGAGAGTACCTCTTCTGGATCAAGCAATGAGGTTTCCCACAATAATCCATTCATACCTCTCATACCACCAAATACCTTCAGAAAAAAAGGTAGCAGACAATCATAAGTACCTCAATGATCAAGTTACCTAAAATCTAAGGAAAAAATATTGATGAGAAAGATGAACCAGAAAAGTTGATTGTTATTGATTATAACGTAAGTAATATATACAACCATCTATGTACAACCAATATAGAAAATTAACTAATCAGTTCCTAAGCTTGCGCCTAAAGAATTGAGTCCAAATAGCCCTTTATTTGACTTATAAGGTGGAAATCATTTCCTGTTATAACGACATCATCAACGTAAACCAGCAAAGCTACAAATGATTATCTTGTACCAGTGTAAACAAGTAGTTATCTGCTGCACTTTGATGAAAACCAAACTGTTGAAGAGACTTAGAAAATGTTTGGAACCAATTTCGTGATGCTTGCTTAAGTCCGTAAAGGGATTTTCTTAACCTGCAAACACGATTATCTCCTGGTTTGGCAAAGCCGTGTGTCACTTTCATGTAGACTTCCTCATGTAAGTCTCCATGGAGGAAGGCGTTGTTCACGTCCAGTTGATGTAACTCCCAGTGGCGTATGGCAGCAACTGAAAGCAAACATCGCAAAGTCGTAATCTTGGCAACTGGTGCAAATGTATCATGATAGTCTAGCCCTTCAACTTGAGTGAATCCCTTAGCAACCAAACGCGCCTTAAACCGCTCAACAGTACCATCAGATCGATATTTAATTTTATAGACCCATTTAGAGTCAATGGCATGTTTGCCTTGTGGTAAAGGCTCCAAAGTCCATGTATGATTCTCCTCCAATGCACGAATTTCTTGCTGCATCGCATGTCGCCATCTGGGGTCCTTGACAGCTTGATGGAAAAATTTAGGTTCACCTAATGACGAAATGGATGCCAAGAAAGCTTTGTGGCTATTAGTGAAACGAGAATAAGATATACAATTTGAAAGAGGATAGGACATACCTGAGTTCGCTGATGGATGAGAGCCTTGTGATGGCGCTAAGGATGGTAATGGTTCATAGTCGAAGCCAGAAAGCTTTGTGGACACACGTCGGGACCGGGCTGGTCGTTGAAGAAGAGATGAACTAATTTCATTATTGGTGATTGCTTCAGGTTGTATGGGATTATTGGTTTGGGAACTACAACGATGAATTTCAGGTGTGTTTCGGTTGAAAGATGGAGATCTGACTGGTGAGGTCATCGTGGTAGCTTCTTCGTTTGTTTAATTATTTGGATAATCGTCAATCTGAACAAGTTCGATTTGGTCTGAGACGTCATGATCTGAAGAATGTGCTGATTGGTAAATGAGATCAGATGGTTGGTCAATCGACGGTGATGGAACTGGTGTATTCAGGTTAGTGTTAGTTTGGAATGGAAAAATCCTTTCATGGAATATCACATCCTTGGACACAAGCAATTTCTGTTTTTCCAGATTATAAACCTTATAACCCCTCTTTCCATGTGGATATCCCAAGAAAATACAATGATGTGCTCTAGGTGAAAATTTGTCTTTTGGTTTATCATGGGCGTAACATAGGGAGCCAAAGACTCTCAAGTGGTCATAATCAGGTTTCTTATGAAATAGGACTTCATATGGACTCTTATTGGCAAGAATGGGTGTGGGCATCAAATTTATGAGATGAGCTGCAGTAAGAACACATTCTCCCCAAAATTTTAATGGCAAGTGTGCATGGAAACGTAAAGAACGTGCTACCTCAAGTATATGACGGTGTTTTCGTTCCACCCTCCCATTTTGTTGTGGTGTATAGACACATGTAGTTTGGTGTTCTATCCCATGATTAGTGAGGAACTCCCTCATCCTGTTTGAAACAAACTCTCCCCCATTATCACTTCTTATCACCTTGATCCTGGAATGGAATTGGTTTTGCACAAGATGGTAAAACATGGTTAGATAATCATAAGCTTGTGATTTATCTTTTATAAGGTAAACCCAAGTACATGTAGAACAATCATCCACTATGGTCAAGAAAAAGTTAGCACCACTTAACGAAGGAATTGAATAAGGACCCCAAACATCCACATGAATAAGGTCAAAACAATTTATCCTTTTTTTATTGCTGATAGGAAAAGGTAAACGAGTTTGTTTTGCTCTATGACATGCATCACAAACATCATGAAAGTCATTAGAAGGGGAATTCTCAAAAATGAATTTAAATTTGCTAAAGGGATAATGTCCTAATCGCATGTGCCACAAAACATAATCTGTTTCAAGGACGCTTCGACTCGCCATTCCATATTTTCCTTCCATTTGATACACGCCATCTCTCAGCTTACCCGCTCCAATCAGCGTCCTCGTACGTAGGTCCTGAAAGAAACAGAAATTAGGAAAGAATGTGGCTGAGCAGTTTAGATCATTGGTTATCTTAGAAATTGAGAGGAGATTGTATTTAAAACCAGGTATGCAGAGGACCTTTTTTAACTCAATGTTTGGTGTAATGCGTACATCACCAACATGAGTGACTGAGAGGGAAGAACCATCTGGTATTTTTACATTTGGGTGTGTCAAAGTATGCACATAATGATCAAATTGCCTTTTATCTCCAATCATATGATCGGAGGCACCACTATCAATAATCCAAGGATCATTGGTCATGGAACTTTTACCTGCAAAGTTGGCTAAACCTTCGTTACCATTGTTCTGATTGACAGAGGATGTGAGGAAAGACAGCAATTTAGAGCATTGATCTGCTGTTAGTCCCAGAGCTTGTTGAACTTGATTTTGTGTGGCGTCAAGCTCGTGATTTTCTGGTCCTGAGTTACGCCATTGTTGTTCACCAAGGCTTGATGATCGAGATCCTGATGTGGCTATGTTGCTGTAGCCTTGTCGCTGCCTCGAGGCACCTCTTCCATTGCTCCCACAGTTTTGTTGGTTGTTTTTCCAATTGGGAGGATACCCTATGATCTCAAAACATTCTTCCTTAAGGTGTCCATTTTTACCGCAATGCACACATATCTTTTTAGACCGATTTGCTAAGTTTTGGCCTCTATAGGAATAGTTCTTTTCGTCACCATTTAGCTTTGTTACAAATGCTGCACCTTCTATAGCTGATGGTTGATCTGTATCCTTTTGCGTAAGAAATTGTTGTTCTTCTTGCAGTGCCAAAGAGAAAATTTTGTTGAGTTGCGGTGTTGGCTCCATTGATAACACATGAGACCTTAACCTATCAAAATTGCTGTTCAAACCCAGTAAAAACTGATGAGCCTTTTCCCTTTCACGATGCTCTTGAAATCCCTTTGCTGCTTCACACCTGCAATGGGGCAAGGGGTCACAGATTTGTAATTCTTGCCACAGAGTTTTGAATTTGGTATAGTATTGTGTTAAGGGCTGTCCATCTTCTTGGCTGAGATTTGAGAACTCCTTCTTTATTTTGTAGATACGGGGTGCATTACTCTGCCCATATCTCTCGCAAAGTTCATCCCATATCTCTTGTGCCGTGTCCGCATACACAACGCTTTCTTGTATGTCTTTGGCTAGAGAATTTCTTATCCAGGCTTTAACCATAGCATCGTTCTTTTTCCATCGTCCAAAGTCTGATGAGTTTGGTGGTTGTAAACTTCCGTCAATGAATCCGCCCTTGCTCTTTGCATACAAGGCTGTCTCCATGGATTTTTTCCACGAAGCAAAGTTTTCTCCTGTGAAAGGTGTGGTGACAAACACAAGCCCTGGATGGTCTGAAGGGTGAAGAGTATATGGTGAATCATCATGATTCTGCATCACTGTATCTCCCTCTTTTGTTGAGCTCTCTGATCTTTCCCTTTGATCTGCCATTGATGTTATTGACTAGATGAAGTTTGGCTCAATTTATTTGAACCTGGCTCTGATACCATAAGGAAAAAATATTGATGAGAAAGATGAACCAGAAAAGTTGATTGTTATTGATTATAACGTAGGTAATATATACAACCATCTCTGTACAACAAATATAGAAAATTAACTAATCAGTTCCTAAGCTTGCGCCTAAAGAATTGAAATCAAGGAATAGAAAATAAATCTATTCTAGGAGAAGGATCATCTAAATAAGGAATATGACACTAATTATACAATAGAATCTCAACAAAATCACCATACAATAAAATTGAGAGAAGAAACTATGAAAGAAAATGCGTACCATATCAACAGTAATGTTACCCAACTGAACCTTTCCATATTCTTCCTTTAGCTTTTTTAGGCGTTCCTTCGACAAACAAACAAGATTATGATATAAACATCAACATCAACAAAAACCCGGTTCTTCTATGTTTCTTAAGAAAAAAAGTAAAATCTCTTTATCACTGTAATATTATAAATTATAAATAAGTTAAATATTGGATAAAGATAATCTTAATCAAACGAGAAAACAAGAAAACATCTAGATATCTTGTTCTGTCTTTCAATTTTTGTGATATATATGTAGGTATGCAGTAGGAATTTCAAACAAAGGCCAGAGGCAATTTAAAAACTTGACAGCAACGCAGTTGGCAGTGTTCACGACCTTGTTTATTCTAGAAAATGTACCTGTTGTTCTGGAACCAATTCCTTGAGTTGAGAATGAAGGTCCTACAAATGAGCCAATTTATAAAATAAATTGATTAAAAAATTAAGTTATTTGTTCACAAGTGAAATTTAAAACAAAAAAGGTAATGGTGACAGCGGTTGATCACAAATATTATATTTGAAAAAAATTACACAATGTTCCGTAAGCCAGTTTGTTTTAAGGCCTACGTAATTTTATGCATGTCTTATATCACTGTCATAGAACATGTCATCATCTGGCAGAAGTATTCCAAGCAGGCCCCATCACCTAGTTTCATTGCCTTGCTAGCATATGTTGATGATATTATCATTGCAGGGTCATCACCTAGTTTAATTCAATCTTTAAGGACACATCTTCAGGGACATTTTAGGCTCAAGGATTTGGGTTCCCTTAAATATTTTCTTGGTCTTGAAATAGCAAGATCGCAACCCGGCATTTGTCTCTCACAACTTCATTACACTCTTAAGCTGTTAGAGGATACCGGTTTCTTAGCCAGTAAGCCAACTTCAACACCAATGGAAACACGACTTCGTCTAAACAACATTGATGGAGAGCCACATGCAAACATCTCACAATACAGACGTCTCATTTGACGCCTTGTTTATCTCACTTTGTCTCACCCGGACATCATGTTTGCGGTTCACAAGCTAAGTAAATTCGTGTCTAAGCCACACACAACTCATCTGCAGGCTGTACATCATCTTTTACGCTACCTTAAATCAACACCGGGTCAAGGCATATTTTTCTCGACCTCGTCATCCACTCACTTGCGTGCCTTTTCTGATGCTGATTGGGCATCATATCCAGATACCAGAAAATCTGTCACGGGCTTCTGTATCTTTCTTGGTGATGCCTTGATCTCCTGGAAAGCCAAGAAGCAAGCCACAATTTCCAGATCATCCAACGAAGCTGAATACCGAGCCTTGGCTAGCACTACTAGTGAAATTTTTTGGCTCATTCAATTACTTCGAGACTTTCACATATATCCATCTTCACCGACCACCTTGTTTTGTGACAGTCAATCGGCCATCCATATTGCGTATAATCCATTGTATCATGAAAGAACCAAGAACATAGAGATTGATTGCCATTTCGTTCGAGGCAGGATTTTCTACGGTTCCATCAAGTTGCTTTCCATTCGTTCGGAATCACAACTCACGGACATATTCACCAAACCATTGCCTTCTCCCACTCTATCACACTTACTCGTCTATCAAAAACATTTATAGTACATCTTGAGGAGGGATATTAGATATATAAAGCTGTTAGTTTTTATTAGTTGGGATAATTAGTCTAATAGCAGTTAGATGGTAGTAAATAGTAGAGATATAAAAACACTCCTCTACAACTTACGTCTTCAGTTTTTCTTCTCAATAAACGAAAATGCTTCGTCCTCAACATTGTGGACTTATCACGTAATAAGGGGCAAATGGAAATCTAGCTCGGATTAAACAACTAGATCAAACGGCTCACAAGTGGCGACCATCAAATACTGATACGAGCCTACGAGGGACAGCTGCTATTCAATCCTAACAAATATGAACATGAAATATGTAAAAAAAAAAAACATGAAACAACTATTTTAAGTAAAATGTTTTTTAAAAATGGAAACTATTTTATTTTGCATATCTATACTATTATCTTACTAAGTTGAGACACTTAAGATAATTAATTTTTATGCCATAATCTGATTTTATAATTTTTTTTCTCAAATTACAAACATTATATTTTTTTGTTTAATATAAATGTCATTAAACTCATTTTAGTACATTTGTATCTTATAAATACTTCTTATCTTTGTCTACATTTTTAACTTTAAAATTAGATACTCGTATTATCTATAACATAAAAATTATTATAAAAACAAATTAAAAGTTTAAAATTTAATAAAATATCTCGGATTAACAAAAATTAATTTATTTAACACTAAAATTTATGTACGAAAGCATCGCGTGTGAAGTGACACTATTATATATAAAAGCATAACGTTTTCCAAATATACGAATAATACTTTTTCTTGTTCAAAATTATATTTCAAAATTAGAATTGATGTCATCGATAAAAATCTATGTATATTTTGAAAAATATGTCAAGAGTTAAGTCACCATTGATTTATTTTGAGACCACAAAACTATGTTTCAAAAAACAAAATTTAACGATTTCAATTAAATATGAGTATAAAATAAATATCTCAAGCCAACTTAGATTAAATATCTCGATTTAAATACATGTCTATAACATGAATATTTTCATTACTCATGCACAACTTCCAAAACATATTTTTAAATATATCACTTACAGAATCAATCATCCAATACACACACAAAATTTTTAAATATCTCAAGTCAATATTGATTAAATAACACAATTTTCAATCATATTATATATGAGATACCGTATGTACATCACAACAAGAATGAAATATTATTTAAATTGTAATAAGTAAAAATATAAATCTCTAAAACTTTTAAATTTTTGAAATTTAATGAAAAATTATATTGTGTAATTAATGGAATATTTTGATAATTGATGAGGAAAATTTGACCGGCAAAAAATTATCAAATTATATTTATTTTAGTTGAAGAGGATATTTTTATCATCGAGTCTTGATCTCGAGATTTCTAGTGGTGAGATCAGGTTGGGATTCGTTCCATAACCCTCCTATCCAATTCTTGTCGCAATAAGAATTGAGAATTTTTTTTTCCTCCCGATCCCATACTCGAAAATACCGGGACCTGAATATTCGAGATCTCATCGAGTAGGAAGAAGATATCCCGAAGTTCAGAATCTCGTCGGGTAAAGATATTATATCCCGATAAATGTAAGAGTGAAAACAACAATATGTTCCTTTCATTGTTCTAAGTTTAGGCTTAATTAGAGAAAATGACGATAAACTAACTTTTATTTTGTATAGTTTTATGAATTATAATATTTGTGTATGTGATTTTTTTTGGATGAATTAGTTAATTATTTAATTTAAGCCCTAAAAACATTATATATGAACAAACCCATTTTAAATATGTTACTCAATTTTTATATGAGCGACTCAATATTTTTTTTATTTAAAATTACAATCTTCAAACTCAATGTGTTAATAATATTATAATATATTTATTAAAATTATTAAAATATTTGGGTCGAGACATGATATTATTTTTTCAATCCCTCTCCTGACATTGATTTGGACCATAAAAATCTCAAAAACTCTAGTCGGGAAAAATGCGGATCAACATTCTTTCAGGATGAGAATGTGATGGGATCAGGGGTGATATACCGTACCGTACCGTATCGAAAATTATATACCGTATACCGTAACAAAAATTAAGGTATAAGCAAATTCATATCGATACCATATCGAAATTTTCGGAATATCGAAAAATCGGTATATCGAAATTTTGGTACATATAACTAGCATACCAATTATACAGAAACTGTACAACATACCGAGATTTCAGTACGGTATCGGTATATACCGTTTTATACCGGAAAAACCTTACATTTTTTAAATTTTATAAATTTATTGTTTTAAAATATTATATATTTTAAAATTTTATATATTTTTTCGGTATTTCGGCATATACCGAAATTTTCAAATTGTATTTCATTACCGTACCCAAAAATTCGATATTGTTACTGTACCGTACCGTATCGAAAAATTAGGTATTATTACCGTACTGTACCGAAATCTTCGGTATACCAAAATTTTGGTAAATTCAGCATTTTGTCGGTATGATAATCTCGGTATACTGAAAATTCGGTATTTTTTCTCACCATAGATGAGATTTGGTTTGGTTTTTTTCCGGCCCTAGAGATTTAGGTTTGAGTCGTCGACATTGAGTCAAAGTTAAATTAAATTATAAAAGGGAAAAACATCGATGATGTATGTAGGACCGAGCGTTTGCCGCTTTACCAAAAGCTATAGCTGGTGGTAATGATACAACTCAAATCTTTTAAACCACACAACAACTCAAGCATCACGGTTCGATCGTTCTACCAAGCATGGACAATTATTGCACCCAACAATCTCCCTCCCAATAATTGCACTCCTTGCAATCAATGGGAATCGAACCCGTGACCTTGGCTCTGATAACAATTGTAGGACCGAACGCTTGCCGCTTTACCAAAAGCTATAGCTGGTGGTAATGATACAACTCAAATCTTTTTAACCACACAACAACTCAAGCATCACGGTTCGATCGCTCTACCAAGCAGGAACAATTATTGTACCCAACAATATATTTTTTAATTGGGAAAGAATAAGAGCAAAAATCCAATTGTGATTGTAATAAATATAAAATATCAACATGATAATTAGGCGTATATATTGTGAAAATCTATATTATCTATTTTGATTTGTACGCAGGTAGGGGGACAGGGCCGGCTGAGGTTGTCAATTGTTATACTTCATTCAAATCCAATTCCCTTAATTTATCGGACCAAAAAGAAGTGGAATGATCATAATTTGCATTCAATATGCGGCCCTACATCTCCAAGATTGCTGAATGGAATTCGGGTTTGAGAATTTTCAGCTCCGTGGGTTATTCTGTCCTTTTTTTTCAAATTTTTTGACAGTTTGGTAGTTATAATTGTCGGAAAAATTGAACAAAAGGGAAATATTTTTTGGTTTATGGTTGGTTATGATTCCCGGATAAAAGGGTTTTTTCTTTGAGTTCGTGTGGTGATGGTAAATGGTCCTTGTATTTATGGGTTTGATTGATTTATTAATTTGATCTTGATTTTTGATTTATAAATGGTTGAAATACTGTATCTTGTTGGTGTGATTGGTGCAATTTTTTTAAAAAAATTGGTTGGAGAAGACTCTAAATTGACAGGTTCTTTACTGGTAACGTCGAAGTTAATTATCCAACCCCTTCTCCTAGTTCTTATGCACTGCTACATGTGTAGATATGCTGCATTTACACTGCCTCTTCCATAAAGCGTGTGCCTCTAACTTTGCGCCTTTCACCTAAGCTTTAGGTTACATTTGGTGATTGAAAATTATATTTTTGTCATATTCGTAATATAAAAAAATAAAAAGAATTCACATCTGTTTTTTGATTTCCTTTTCCCATTTTTCTATCACTTCAATGGCGTCAGTTCTTATGTTTCTGTTGGTATTTATACCTTGTTATCATTGATTCTCAGCCAATTGTATTAATTATATTCAATGCAATTTACAGGATAGCTACTCTATTATCTCTCGGATTTTAAATAAAAGCGGTAACGGTCGAGGTCTGAGAAATGATTGTATGAATGATACTGTCCCAAAGTTATATGCTACTCTATGTGAAAAACAAGCCCCAGATGTACAGAAAGATAATCCTGCATCTGATATGTTGGTTGATTCATTCGGGAGGCTACATACTTATTTAAGGATCTCATTGACAGAACGCTGTAACTTGCGATGCCAGTACTGTATGCCTGCTGAAGGTCTAGAACTTACTCCTAGCACTCGACTTCTCTATCAGAATGAAATCATACGGCTCGCTGATCTGTTTGTCAGCTCCGGGGTTACAAAAATTCGCCTAACTGGTGGGGAGCCAACAATCAGAAAGGACATTGAAGAAATTTGCTTACAGCTGTCAAGTCTAAATGGATTAAAAACTCTGGCAATGACCACCAATGGAATTATCCTGGCAAATAAACTTCCAAGATTAAGAGAATGTGGACTTAGCTTGCTGAATATAAGTTTAGACACATTGGTTCCTGCAAAGTTTGAATTCATGACTAGACGTAAAGGCCATGATAGAGTGATGAAAGCAATTGATGCTGCTATAGAATTAGGATATAATCCTGTCAAAGTATGTTTTATAGCATTCTCGATATATCATTACTTTGGTTTTGTTTCTTCTTTTTTAATTTTGCGAGCTACTAAATCAAGTATCTAGCATTAATAGTCAGGACTTTTCTGCTTTCAAGATCTTCAGCCACACTATACATGTCCATATCTTTATGTATATTGTATTTCAGGTAAACTGTGTTGTTATGCGAGGATTCAATGACGATGAAATTTGTGATTTTGTTGAACTGACACGTGAGAAGCCAATCAATGTGCGGTTCATTGAGTTCATGCCTTTTGATGGGAATGTATGGAATGTGAAGAAACTCGTACCTTACTCTGAAATGTTGGATATAATGGTAAGGTGGAAACTCACAGTTCCTTTTTTAAACTTTTAAAATTCCGTGAGCATTCCTTAAATGGCTCAATATCACCAAGCAGGTTAAAAAATTTACAGGACTTCAAAGGATTCAGGATGATCCCACAGAAACAGCCAAGAACTTCAGGATAGACAGGCATTTGGGTATGGTTTCTTTCATCACATCAATGACGGAGCATTTTTGTGCTGGTTGTAACAGACTCAGACTTCTAGCTGATGGGAACTTTAAAGTTTGCCTCTTTGGTCCCTCAGAGGTATAACTTCTCACTTGTTATGCAGATATTCTTATACATCTTAATGGCGCTATCTTGTAATTTAGATAATGCTTATATGCTGTGACTAGCTGTAGATACAGGCTTCTTTTTCTCTTCATGATCATCCAATGAAGCTGTTGGGTTAAAACTTCTTGACAATTGGTCAAATATTCTTCCTCCTACGTCATCATTGAAACCAATGATCTGGAGTATGGTAATTTATCTCTAGCTAAATGACTCACATGAGTAGTTGGCTTGGAATTCATTGCACGTTTCATAAAAAAATTAGCACTATGACGATAGACTTTGTTTTTAGATTTAATTTCTGCTCTTGTGAAAGTTAAGTTTACAGATACCATTCGAATGAGAGTTTTTTTTCTGTCAGGTCAGCTTGAGGGATCCTTTGCGTCACGGTGTTGTTGATAATGAACTGAAGGAAATTATAGGAGCGGCGGTATGTAACTCTAGCTGGCTTGATAATGTTTCGAAGACATAAACCCCAATATCTAGTCCATAACGACTTGTGTGCGATCTTTAAGCAGGGCAGTGGTGGGGTTTGAATTTTTGTGGCCATGTCCTCTTTCACAGTTCTGGGTTTTATTATTGATTTTTGTTTATGTACTTCGTGGTTTTTAATTTCTAAACCTTGTTTCAACACCAGGTCAAGAGGAAGAAAGCGGCTCATGCTGGGATGTTTGACCTTGCGAAGACGCCAAATAGACCAATGACACATATTGGTGGCTAAGGATAGGTATCCCTTCTACATTATTATGTACCTTTTCTTCTGTACTGAGTTATTTTACTTGGAGCTTTTAGAGTTGCATTTCCTTGTGCTACTCAACGGAAAAGGATGGCGACACTTGTACTTCTTCGATGGAAAAGGCTCCACCAGATTCAACCAACCTATTAAATTTATAGTAAATGAAATGTTGTTAATATTATCCCAGTACATTTAGGCAGTATCTGTCACGGTCTTGCAAGAATTGGCCGATTGTCAAAATTTTGGACGTGTTATCTATTTAAGTAAGGCCAGCACAAATACTCCACTGGACAACTACATAGAGCAGGCACATGCACTAGAATACTTATGGACTGAACTATGGCATCTTATTCAACTTTACTAAACATATGGTATATTTCTGTGGCATCTTTCCATCTCCTTTTTGCCTCATGTATTGATAGTAGTCGTTTGAGGCTCCATTATGAATGTAACATCCACTTTCATTGGCTCTTTTGCAGTCTCTATCTGATGATTGCTACTTCTATCAATCTCATCAGCATGCTTATTTGTCTTTCGTTCGTTCGTTTCGTGTTTCAACCGCCAGCACATATCTACTTTTCAACATACCTCAACTGAGCACATTTCTTGGTCTTCCATATCTTGTTTTATTTGCAAGAACAAGTACAATTTTTTTAATACACTCTCTCTCAATTGAAGTGAATGATTCTTCTTAAGGTCTGAATTCATTGTGCGAAATTTTAGGTCTAATAATAGTCTTGTGGATTTAATAAGCGCACCTAGCCACAAAATCCTTGCAATGGCAATTTTATGAAAATGCTTCTAAATTTTCTTTTTACGGTTCCTTTTCATCGAGTGGACTTAAAGAAAATCTTTTTCATTTCCCCTGATTGAAGAAAAACTAAATTTAAGTGGTTTTTGAACTCATGCACTTCTGGTCTTCCGGGTCATACTTGGCTTGCAACCGAAGATTCTGTTATTGTATTGTGTGGTCATTTCTCTCGACTTCTGTTTTTCTGCCGGGCCACAATTCCGATTCTTTTTTTTTTCTCTTGATTCTCTGATACACACATTATTTCTTTGCTCATTCTAATGTTTTTACTGACAATTGTTGTCTTGTTTTCAGGTAGCAAATCTAGCTTTCAGTGAAGTTGTGTGTAGCTGGCAATCATTCTTTCACATAGTGGATCATAAGTTGAACAAACAAAAGGGAAGTGGAAGTATAAAGAATGGAGAGTAAAACGAAAGAGCAAACAAAGGAAAATACTATATATGAGGACACACTTCTGTAAAGTACTTAGGGTCTGCCTGATTAGGCTGAATGTGACACAAAGTTGCCACTGTAAACTAATCTTCATGTTTGTTGTATTTTGAACACCTGTAGTCACCAATTTTCTCGGAATCCCAGATTGTAAACGTATGGGATCCTCTTGTGAAGGAGGTGCTTTTCATTTTTGTACTCAAAATGAACTTACCATGCTGTGACAATGGTCTTGATGGATATATGTGTTGACCAATGCACTAATATATAGGTCTTATAAAATTCCTTGTATCCAGAAGCAAGTCATTAACTGCTTTGGCTTGGTGTTAAATGCATTTTGTTATGTTTTCCCAAATGCTCTAGGTATAAAAGATGTTTCTTGTGTTGAAGGCTTTGCCATCAAAATTATGCGAAGTGCAGTGATTGTTAGTTTACATCTACTTCATTACGATATCATATTGTGTCTATATATGTATTTTGTTTAGTATAACTCTTGTGTTTTTTTCCATATTTGATACCTGGTTTAGGTGAGATTTTCTCTATTTATCCCTTACCGTGCTTTATTTTAACGAGTCCACCGTACACCCTAAAAAGATCCGCCTCACTAATTAGTTACTAACAAAATTATTTTATTTGATCTTGTAATTTTGCGGGAAGATTGCCAGGTCGCCTCGATTGGAGCTTACTTTTGAGTTTTGAGAGTTGCAGACTTTGACGGTAACTTTCCTTTTAATTTAATTAGTTGGGTGAATATGTTCATGATACAGGAAGATGAATATATAGGTGATGTATACAGCAAGTGGAAATCTTTTTTCTTTGTATCAAGTGCAAGTGGCTTAGAGAAGCCACCTTAGTCTAGTTGACATGGCCAAAATGCTAATTCACAAAAATAGGCTTCCGTTAGTGATATTGTACTTTAGAAGCAAAATTATTTTTACATGAATAAATTTTTTTTACGTAGTATGGAGAACTGTATAAACACAACCGAGTATACACTTTGATCTCTTTGTTAATATAAAATTATAAATCACACGACTAGCACTACTGCCAAACAAATTAGATAAAAACTTCATGAATCACATGGATTTTCTATTCAATCTAAAGATGATTTTTGGACCTTTTAGCATTACATGTTAACTGGTCAAATCTATACCGTTCTGAACCAAACATACAAAACCAATCTCTGGGACCATTTGGAGTCCATCCATGGTGGTGAAAACATGTGCCGTGGGAAATACCTGATTCCCTTTTTGATGGATCAACCGCATCTAAGACTTCCAGATAGAACATCCTCAGTACTAGTGATTAAGAATGATTTTGATTTCTGTGGCCTCTAGGTCCCTCGTGTGATAGCCACCTGCTCAGTCCTTTGTAGCAGTTCAGTTAACTCACAAAAAGAGAAAGCCGTTCCAAATTTTATCGATCATACCAATACCAAAAACCTTTGTTCAATTCCAAATACATCAGCTCACAACATGAGAAATGAAGAGCCAAGTTATGTTTGCTTGACGGCTAAGCACAAACAGAACAATCCGTTCTTACTCTAAAGAAGTAGAAAATGAATGAATGAAATACATAGAACTTTCCTTTTCTGAACACAAACTCAGACGGTACGAGTTTTCAACTAGAAAAGTGGAATCTCACCAAATGTATTGATTTGAGAAGACCTGAATGGAAGGAGAGGAAACCCATTCACATCATGAATAAACCCATCTACGTCTCCAAGAAAACCCAAAAGTGCACTTGGATTCTCGCCCCAAATTATTTCTTCACTCTCCTTTATTCTATGTTTCATTTGCAATGCAGGTACACTTGCTAGTTTCATGTTCTTTCTTGGCTTTCTTCCACATATCTTTGAGGGAAATGCTGTGGATGGAAAGTCATTCACTTTCTTCTCGCTTTCTTTTCTTTCCTCGGGTTTGCCTGTAAGTCTCTGAACTAGCTCTCTGAAATTTTGAACATCTGTCTTTATAATTTCCGGTGCAACGATGTGAATTATACGTATTTTGGGCTTGAATTTAGAGATTGTGTGGGAATCATTGTGCAAGGCCAACTTAGCTGGTACTAAACTTGTGCTACACGGGTGCGACTTCATGTTATCTTCAAGGTTGTTCGTGAAGTTTGTTTATGTGCCGGAGATGAAGGGATATATAGATAGATGCTGGTGTGTAGTAGATATATTACCTACCTTCGTGGGTATTTATACCATAGAACTTATAACTACTTGAGTTGCCTAGCTGGATATGAAGAAAGTGCACAATAAGGATGGAAAAAATATGTTTTGCCTTTTGGCAATCATGATCAGATACGTTCTTCTTCGACGGGCTAACAAGTCTAGTTTTATATCACCGTACATATCCACGATGGTGACCACAAAATAATTTTTTTTAATCATTATAATACCTTATCAACTGAACAATTTCAAATGTTGTACCCATTAAAAAACTTCATGTTGATGATTCACGCGGTATAGTTTACTTGCGAAGAACCGATTAAATTAGTCAATGCTTTTCTTAATGTAATTATTCCATCATCTGTACGGGATGTATATATATTTATATCATCTTACAGCAAGCCTAAATTCTTTCTCCCCGCGTATGGTCAATCTGAATCGTCCTTGTTTTATTTTATTTGGGACGTGATGTTGCGATTCTTGAGAACTTGGAGACGTTGTTGTACATGTTCATGAACCTAAATCCTTAGAGCGTCTGTTCCACAGAAGTCAATGATATTTTCCTTTCCTTTTTTCCATTTTTTTATCAAGTCAATGATATTTTCGAGTACATAAGCAATGTGAAAGCATGGCTGTCATCTTCCTGAACATAGCAATTTACCTAAACTTGCTCGTATTTTAATCATTGACTTAAATATTAGATTGTTCAGTTTTGTTTTGTTTATTCAAACTAGGCTATTTGAAAGAGTATGGGGTAGTTGTCTCCACGTTTCTTGTTGATACTTTATATTTTACCGCGTTGACATTTATAACATCCACAGTTTATTCTTTAGTTTTTGTCTCTTGTTTTTTTTGGAGGGTCGAAAAGTAATGCAAAATGTTTTGGTTATACTTAAAAAGGGGAGAAATCTTGAAAGCATCAAAATAGATCTAGTTAACGCTTGTCCTCTTGTCTAATGTAACCTCTTGACATCGACATGGATTAAAGAAAGTGTTATGGGAATTCATCTGACCCGAAAACGTGATAATCTGGTCAGACCTAGTGAAGAAGCTCGATCAACATGATGAACCATGGCTTGGTTTTATGTGTGCTAGCCATCCGGGTGGGATCTTAGGATTTGGGTCGGGTTAGGTAACCGTGGTAGGTGGTTGTATAAATTTCTACAACTGTCGAGTAACGATGGACCATGTTCTGGCTCGAACGTATGCACTCCAACAGTTTCAAAACAATAGTTCTATTCACTATATAGCCGATGACTATATTGTTAAGTTTGTTCATTAGTTTAATATGTTTATTTCCTCGACAATATTAATGTCATAAGATGGAGTTTTGGTTGAAATAAAATAAGGTTTGATACTAAAGTAATGTACCACAACATTTGGGCAAGTTGATCCACTAATTTTATTTTATTTGGGAAATGATTACGTCATTATGCATTTTTAATTATATATAATAATATATAATGGATGACTTGAAATGGCTCTCCACTTTTAAACATTCAATAAAATAAGAAACCAAGAATCTCAATAATACACTATATTATATTCTTCAATTATTAATGTTTTTGTGAAACCAAATTCCTATGCTTCTTGAATGTCACCAAATACCAATGTAATTGATGAAGGATCAATCTGTTGCTGATGTCCAACTGATGACGCCTTGCCAAAAGCAAGTAGCCGTTTACCGTCAAGGTCTTTCTCGTTTTATAATTTTTTTGTGTAACATGCTTCCATGGATCAGTCAATTTAAGTAATTTCGACATATTTCAAATTCACGGGTTTCAAATATATTTTTATTGCTAAGATAAGTAAGATCATAAATTTCAAATCTACTTTTTACATGTTTATATAGTATTTTATGTTAATGTAGATGAATTCAAGTTCACTCAATGATGATATCATTTGAATTTTTTCTGATTTATATTACTAATGTGTAAATAAATAATGTGTGAAGTTAATATTTGATATATTGTTTCATTATAAACGATAAAATTAATTGAAATCCATGAATTTCAAATTCATCTCTCCAAGTATACTCTAAGATTTTCTTTTATTAATTTACTTTTCGCATTGAAAAATTTGGGATATCATTATATTCCTTCATTTTTATGTGTGGAAGTTGTAATCACAAGAGTTATTTTTTAAAGTTGTGGGATTGCAAGTGTTTATTCTTATGTTTTTTTTTTAATAATAGATGTGGGGTATACGAAAAAAATCAATAAATCACATAAGTATTGATAAATATTGAACTTTAAATGTATAATTAAGATTACGTCTTAAAGATAACATGTCATTTACACATAACCTTAATGTGAATTTATTTAGTTTACCGTTTATGGTTTTGGCAAAAACTTGTCTGAGACGGTCTCACGGGTCGTTTTGTATGAGACATATCTCTTATTTAAGTCATTAATGAAAAAGTATTATTTTTTATGCTAAGAGTATTATTTTTATTGTAAATATCGGTAGGGTTGACTCGTCTCACAGATAAAGATTCGTGAAACTGTCTCAAAAAAGACATAATCTTATGTTTTACCATGAATAAGTAGGTAAGGGTACAACAAGGCAAGAATATTATATCCCCAAATTAGTCATATATATATCTATTTTTTTTTCCCCCAGTTTTTCACATTATCTTGATCTCCCATCACGTCTTCATACCCTTCATGGTTAATTTTAATGTTTAATCCTCGTATCTGTGTGATCCGTTTATTTTGATGATTATATTTAATTATTAAATTTTAAACGCTTTAACTTTCTACATAATAATTATTTTAATTTTTTCCACACTATTCAAATGTTAATTTTAAAAATATAATTGTTTTAAATAATTCAAAAGGATTATAATAAAGAAAGAAAAAATAAATAAAGGAGGGCCGAGCCGCGTTTCAAACCGCGGCCCAATAAAAAATATAAACAATTTGAGGACCCAGGTTTAAGACCACGGCCCCTTGAAATGTTTAATAAAAATAATTTTTTTTATTTTTTTCCAATTATATATTTTATCCCAGTAATATTTTTATCTAGATTCTAGAGAACATTTTAAATTATAAAATAAATTCGTATTGTCAGTAGGAAGCAAAGGTGAGTGAATATTAAATTATATATATAAATGATCTGAATAAAATAAATTTATAGAAAATTTCAACTATATATAGTTTTAAAATAAACAGGTTATATTTTCAAAATCCTTTCATATAGCCAATATTTTCTAGAACCGGAAGTAATAATGTTTAAAAACACATTACGGCAATATTTTAGTCCTTAAGTTGGACTAAAATAATAAATCAAAGGTTTTTGGTAATTTTTTTAACAAATATTTTACGTAAAAAACAAAACTAATTGGACTCTCTTCTCGCCGTGCAAACAGCCTTGGAGATAGAAGAGAACCTCAGTTATACCGGGGCTCTAGCACTAGATATCAGACGACTTCTAGCTCCTCAGGGAAGCTCCTCTTTTAGTCATGCTCGAATTGTGTTGCTCACGTCATTGTCTCTTTTGCTTGTTGGTCTCATTACTCTTTTGTTTGGGAGTGTTGATATTTATTTTTTGGTTGATTGATCTTATAATTAAAGACATTTTTCTTTTTCAATAAATTACCAGAGTTTTCATAGTAAAACAAAAAAAAAAATAAAATCTTATCCTTCCGGTGGTTGATTTTTGGATCATAATTTTTAAATGAAAAGTCGTTATATATAGTCTGGACCACTAAACAAATTACGATAAAGTAATTGAAAGGGATAAATTAGAGAATTTGTATCGCATGTTGAAAAATAATTTAAAAATGTGAAAAATATTTGTGTTGAAAATGTGAATGTTGAATGTTGAAAATTAGGTAAAATTAGGTGTTGAATATTGAAAATTAGTGTGTGATGATGTAGGTAATGATGTATTTTATTTTTGGATTATTTGTAAAAATTTTCTATAAATAGATCTCTCATTTGTGAAGAAAATCACAATTGAGTTGAGAGAAAAATATTATAAAGTGTGTAGTGTGATAATTTTGAGAGTTTGAGATTTTTACTTTTTTACCGTAAATTTTTACTTTTTCACAACACGTTATCAGCACGAAGCTCTAAAAGTCCTCCATATTTTTCCAAGCTCCGAACAGAAGAAAAAGGTAACAAAAGTAATAATATTTATTTTACTGTTATTTATTTATTGTTTATATATGTAATATATAATATAATGTTATTGTTAGAAATAATAAAAATAATTTTTTCAAAAACTTGTTATAAATCCTGGGAGGATGTTAAGACGACATCCCACACTCCCGGTAAGGGATACGACAAGTATAAAAGCCTATAAGGTTTTTTAAACAAAATAACTTATGACACCTAATTATAATAATGTGATATGATATACATAATTATTTAAATATGACTAATATTATATACACCATATTATTACCATAAAATTATACAAATACATACATTTATTTTCTTATACACCAACGGTAATAAACGGTAACAAAACGGCTAGTTTTTGCTCTATAAATACAATCTCACAAATACATTCAATCACTCCAACTTTCTCTTCTTCTCTAAAAATTATTCTTCATCAAATTTTCGAAGAAAAAAAGAAGATGGCTTTCACGAGGTTATTTTTAATTATTTTGGTTATCATACTCACCAGTCTTGTATTTATCGGAGAATATCCTCCTCGTGTGTTTTCTTTATTTTTACGAATACTTGTACTTGTTGTTTATCCATTACTTTGTATTGCAATATTCATTAACTAATAAAATGCATCGTAATTTTTAGTACCACCATGGCAAACTTGGCAAAGCTCGAATTCATCGCTCTTGATATTACTGGGAAAAACTATATGCCATGGACTCTTGATGTAGAAATGCATCTTGAGTCATTGGGTCTAAGCGAGACCATTAAAGAAAATGGTATATCTTCATCACAAGAAAAAGCAAAAGCTATAATATTTTTACGACGACACCTTGATGAAGGTTTAAAATGTGAATATCTCATCGAAAAAGATCCCATGGCTCTGTGGAAAGGATTAAAAGAGAGATTTGAACATATAAGGGAAGTTATACTTCCGACCGCCCGTGATGAATGGAATATGTTAAGATTCCAAGACTTTAAAAAAGTCAGTGATTACAATTCAGCGATGTATAGAATAATCTCGCAGTTAAAATTTTGTGGACATGAGGTTACAGAATCGGAAATGCTTGAAAAAACATTTTCCACGTTTCACGCATCAAATATAACACTACAGCAACAATATAGAGTGCGTGGATTTGCGAGATATTCTGAACTCATCGCCTGTCTTCTTGTGGCGGAAAAGAACAACGAGCTATTAATGAGAAATCATCAGTCCCGACCCACTGGATCAACAGCATTTCCAGAAGTAAATGCTGTAAGCAAAAATGAATTTAAACCTGGAAACCAAAATCAAAGTTACAGACAAGATTTTGGTCGAGGACAAAATCGAGGTCGTGGTCGTGGTCGTGGACGTGGACGTGGACGTGGAAGTGGTCGTGGTCGTGGACGCGGCCGTGGTTTTGAAAATAATCGAGATAGTTATTTCTATAACTCATCTCAAAAGAACGTCCCAAACCACCCACCGAAAAGGCATCAAGAGAATATGAGTGTTAATGAGAATCACTCAAAAAGATTTGAAAGTTCTTGTTTCAGATGTGGTACTCCAGGACATTGGTCCCGTATTTGTCGAGCCCCTGAGCACCTTTGTAAACTTTATAAAGAATCAATAAAGGGGAAAGAAAAGGAGACCAACTTTACTGAACACAGTGAACCTTTGAGTGGTTCAACTCATTTTGATGCTGGAGATTTTCTGATTGATTTCTCAGATAATGATCAATTTGATGGTGGAATAAATATGTAAAATATTTTATTTTTTATGTATTCGTATGATAATGTTTTATAGTGTGTTATATTGTATTGTATTTTATTGTCAATAATTTTATTTCATTGCATATTTTTTTGAAGTTCAAATATGGAAAATGCTACGAACCAAGCTGAAGTTTGCATACCTGATAGTGGTACAACGCACACTATCCTCCGAGATAAAAGATATTTCTTGGAACTAAAACCAACAAAAACAACGGTGAATACAATATCAGGTCCTGTAGACTTGATTAAAGGATGTGGTAAAGCACAATTTTTGTTACCTAATGGTACAAAATTTTTGATCAATGATGCTTTATATTCACCACAATCGAAAAGAAATTTGTTGAGTTTTAATGATATATATTCCCATGGGTATGATACTCAAACAATGAATGAAGGGAATGAGAAATATATGTGTCTTACCACATATAAATCAGGAAAGAAATATGTGATTGAAAAACTACCAATGCTCCCTACTGGATTGCATTATACACATATACGTCCCATTGAATCAAACATGGTAATTGATAATTCTTCAATATTAACCAATTGGCATGATCGATTAGGACATCCTGGTTCAACAATGATGCGAAGAATTATAGAAAATACACATGGTCATCCATTGAAAGACCAGAAGATCTTTCAGAATAATAAGTTTCAATGTAAAGCATGTTCTCTTGGAAAACTTATTATAAGACCATCACCAGCCAAAATCCAAACTGAATCACCAATGTTTCTTGAACGTATTCAGGGTGATATTTGTGGACCAATCCATCCACCATGTGGACCATTCAGATACTTTATGGTATTGATTGATGCCTCCAGCAGATGGTCACATGTATGTTTATTGTCAACTCGAAATGTTGCATTTGCAAGATTACTTGCTCAAATAATAAAATTGAGGAATCAATTTCCCGATTATACAATCAAGAAAATTAGACTTGATAATGCTGGTGAATTTACTTCCCAGACTTTCAATGATTATTGTATGTCTATGGGAATCATTGTTGAGCATCCTGTTGCTCATGTACATACTCAAAATGGATTGGCTGAATCATTGATTAAACGTCTGCAAATGATTGCTAGACCAATGATTATGAAAACAAAGCTCCCTATTTCTATATGGGGACATGCAATTTTACATGCTGCTTCATTAATTCGCATCAGACCAAGTGCATATCATAAATACTCCCCATTGCAGCTTGCATTTGGTAAAGAACCAGACATTTCTCATCTGAGAATTTTTGGATGTATGGTGTATGTGCCTATTGCACCACCTCAACGAAAGAAAATGGGACCTCAAAGAAAGATTGGAATTTATATTGGTTATGATAGTCCATCGATCATTCGATATCTTGAACCACAGACAGGCGACGTGTTCACAGCACGTTTTGCTGATTGTCATTTTAATGAGGAAATCTTCCCAATGTTAGGGGGAGAACAGAAACATACCGAAAAAGAAATTACATGGTATGTATCATCATTGTTACATCTGGATCCAAGAACAAAACAATGTGAAAAAGATGTACAGCAAATTGTGCACTTGCAAAGAATAGCAAATCAAATACCAGATGCATTTGCAGACACAAAAGGGGTAACTAAATCATATATACATGCTGCAAATGCCCCTGCTCGAATTGAAATTCCGAAGAAACAAATTGAAGATAGTCATGATGTCATTAAACGCCTGAAGCGTGGAAGGCCAGTTGGTTCCAAGGATAAAAATCCTCGAAAAAGAAAATTCATAGAGAAACACAATGATCACAAAATAGAGAATGATGTTCCTGAAGAAACACATAATGATCACAAAATAGAGAATGATGTTCCTGAAGAAACACATGATGATGAAAATGTTTTGTCAGAACCACAAACTGACGAGAATCATGAAATCTCTATCAATTATATTAATACTGGAAAAATATGGAACCGAAAAGATATAGAAGAAATTGATGATATATTTTCTTATAATGTGGCAATCGACATCATAAATGATAATGAAGATCATGAACCAAAATCTTTTGGTGAATGTAAAAATCGGCAGGATTGGATAAAATGGAAAGATGCCATCCAGGTTGAATTGGATTCGCTAAATAAACGTAATGTTTTTGGACCTATAGTCCTTACACCTGAAGGTGTAAAACCTGTTGGATACAAATGGGTTTTTATTCGAAAGCGAAATGAGAAAAATGAAATAGTAAGATATAAAGCTCGACTTGTTGCACAAGGTTTTTCTCAAAGGCCTGGAATTGATTATGAAGAAACGTATTCTCCTGTGATGGATGCAATTACGTTTCGGTATTTGATTAGCTTGGCAGTATCTGAAAATTTAGAAATGCGTCTTATGGATGTTGTTACAGCCTACTTATATGGATCACTTGATAGTAATATATATATGAAAATCCCTGAAGGATTTAAGATGCCTGAAGCACAAAGTTCAAAACCCAGAGAATGTTATTCTGTGAAATTACTAAGATCATTATATGGGTTGAAGCAATCCGGCAGAATGTGGTATAATAGGCTAAGTGATCACTTGATGAAAAAGGGATATGTAAATAATTCAATATGCCCTTGTGTTTTCATTAAGAAAACAACATCCGGATGCGTAATTATTGCTGTATATGTTGATGATTTAAACATCATTGGAACAAATAAGGAAATTCAAGAAGTTGTGTCATACTTGAAAGAAGAATTTGAAATGAAGGATCTTGGAAAAACCAAGTATTGTCTGGGTTTACAAATTGAACAAAAAGAATGTGGAATATTTGTTCACCAGACAAATTATACAGAAAAGATCCTTAAACGTTTTAATATGGACAAATCAAATCCTTTAAGTACTCCAATGGTTGTTAGATCATTAAACATAGAAAAGGATCCATTCCGTCCATGTGAAGATGATGAAGATATTCTTGGTCCAGAAGTACCATATCTAAGTGCTATCGGTGCCCTTATGTATCTTACAAATTGTACAAGGCCTGATATATCTTTTGCCGTAAATTTATTGGCAAGATTTAGCACATATCCAACAAAGAGACATTGGAACGGAATTAAACATATATTCCGTTATCTACGAGGAACGACAGACTTGGGACTTTTGTATTCAAAAGATGCTAATCCAAGTATAATTGGTTATGCCGATGCTGGATACTTATCTGATCCACACAAAGCACGTTCTCAAACTGGATATGTATTTACTCGTGGAGGCACTGCAATTTCTTGGCGTTCACAGAAACAAACACTTGTAACAACTTCATCAAATCATGCCGAGATTATTGCACTACATGAAGCAAGCCGTGAATGTGTGTGGTTAAAATCAATGACTCAACATATCCAAATCTCATGCGGATTATCATTCGACGAGAAGCCTGTGATACTATATGAAGATAATGCTGCATGTGTTGCTCAAATGAAAGAAGGATACATAAAAAGCGACAGAACTAAACATATTCCTCCTAAGTTCTTCGCATTCACCAAGGAGCTTGAGAAGAATAAATGTATTGATGTTCGTCACATTCAATCAAGTGAAAACTCATCAGATCTCTTCACAAAGGCACTTCCTACGACAATATTCAGAAAGCACATATATAATATTGGGATGCGCAATCTACGAAATTTGTGAAGAATTGTTCGTGTCAACATGAGGGGGAGTTTACGTGACTGCACTCTTTTTCCCTTACTATGGTTTTTATCCCAATGGGTTTTTCCTAGTAAGGTTTTTAACGAGGCAGTATAAAAACACGTAATGTATACAATCATTATGATCATCATCACAAGGGGGAGTGTTGAAAAATTATTTAAAAATGTGATAAATATTTGTGTTGAAAATGTGAATGTTGAATGTTGAAAATTAGGTAAAATTAGGTGTTGAATATTGAAAATTAGTGTGTGATGATGTAGGTAATGATGTATTTTATTTTTGGATTATTTGTAAAAATTTTCTATAAATAGATCTCTCATTTGTGAAGAAAATCACAATTGAGTTGAGAGAAAAATATTATAAAGTGTGTAGTGTGATAATTTTGAGAGTTTGAGATTTTTACTTTTTTACCGTAAATTTTTACTTTTTCACAACATCGCAGAATTTATATAATATATATTTGGTACATTTTTTTTATCGTTTAGTATATTTCCTACGTGTCCGTCTAATATCTTATTATTTAATTAAAATTGAGAACCTTATATTATTTAATTTTCAATTGATTTGGTGATACTGTCTACATGAAAGTAGCACATGTATCACATTATTGACTGACATGAAAATCGAGTAATTATTATTCTGTCATTTGGTATAATTTTCGTATTTTCATGTAGGATTTAAACCACTAGTAATATTGTAGGTTTTCAGTTTAAGAAGTTTTAACACAAATGGTTAACTTTAATTAGCAAGGGGGGAATTATGTACATCATATATATTGGTATCTGTCACGTACCTAATGTGCAAATGGTAAGTCGACAAGTTGCAAAATTTTTACGTACGTGATCATTAGAAAAACACCTACAATAATGTCAAAAAATTTGACTGATAGAGACAATATGTGCACTTTTGCATTGATAACATGCCGAATTTTAATAAGATAAGATCGTAGATTTTCTAAATAATAATGAAAATAACATGAAGAAAAATAAAGGATAATAATTTGGGTTTGTTAATTTTATTATTTTAGATACAATCTAGAAATACACATTACAATGATTTTATTTTTTCTTAACAGTTTGAAAAAATTATTTTGAACATTATAACTTTATAATTTTTTTTAAAATAACGTAAATATATAACATTTTAAACACTAGCAGTTTAAGACAAACTATATCTATTATGTATCAATTTTCAAAATAGTATGGCTAACACGAAAGAATATCAAGTATGAATAATATACCAAAAATAAAAAAAAAAAAATTAAACTGATGGCTGCTGGCCATCTTTTTATTTATTATGACTATAATTGTACAAATCATTTTCAACATTATCTATATTAAAAATATTAAAAAAATAGCACAGAAAAAAAATTAAAATGAGGAAACCAATACAATATCCAAACGAATATAATGACTTAATACATGATTCATAATCTTTTCTTTTCTTTTTTTTTTTCTAAAAATAAAAAGAGAGAATATTCACACTCGGCCACTATACGTATCGTATATCTTCAAGCTTCTAATTTCCGGTCAATGAATCACCTCCACAGATCACATCAACCTTTCCGGCTGAAAGAACGCAAAAACCGGCAGGCTCCTCCTGTGGACGGGGACGACTCGCTGCTGGCGGGAATATCCGCGAGAGAGGCGGCCCAGCGGCGGATGCTGAGAGAACGAGCGGGCTTGAAGCTGTGTGTTCTCTGGGTCTTGGAGAAAACATTGGAAGACTGAGTTAGAATCAAATAAACAAGAGCTTGAACAAGAATGAACAGCGCCACCTTCAACAATATGCTGCCTCTCTCCAACTCCATTTATTATTTAATTAAAGTTACTTTGAATAATTTGTATGTTTTTATTTGAATTTATGGAGACGATATGATAATGTGAGAGAATTTATAGGTGGGAAAGAGAGGGTGGGTTGCAAGAATCTGGCGACCTCTTTGACTTGGATTTTGGAACAAGTGTTTCCTGGAATTTTAGAAGTCGGTTATATTCATAAATATAAAAACTGCACACGTGATAGTCAATGATTAATTGATTAATATTCATATCTCCCAATAATTAATATTTTAAATTATAATCACGTCTCTTGCACTCGACAAATATTATAATAAATTATTACGGATAAATAAAATTTTGTTTCGGAGAACGACAGAACTGGTTGTAACGAAGTTTCCCAGGAAATTGACATGGGACTATTTTCATTTTATTTTTATTTTTGGAGGGGAATAATATATACTTACTTTTCAAAAGGAATGAATTCTTTTTTTAAAAAAAAAAAAAGAAAAAAAAAGAAATAGATATTTATTTTTAAAAAGTATCAATTTTTTTTTTTACGATGGAAACATCCGCCATGGGTCAAATCCGATACACATGCATGTTGATATTTATTAAGTTTAAATATACCAAAACGTTTGACCATGCAGTTTTATGGATAAATTAATTATCATATATATAATTTTTTTAAGATAATGATCTATATAATTAGATGTATGAATGACACAATTATTCATTGAATCGAACAGCTACATAAATTTTTTAAAAAAATGATTGGAAGTTGGAACACGCCATTTATAAGCAATACTTCCGTTTAAATATAAAATTTATATGGTTATAGAATAAATCAGAAAAAATATACATGAGATCAATGAATCAATAAATATACATTATTGGACCCATAAGAATGAAAAAAACAAAAAATGGAGTGGCGAATAATGTATGAAAGCAGACAAATTTTATTTCCTTTTTTTATTAAAAAACTACCCCACGGGACCAGATTTTTCATTCATGCATTGCGTCGTGTATCAGCTTGAATATATTATGTATGATTTTTGATACCCATCATTTGACTCCTGATATCCTAATATCTTGCTCATATTCAATTATGACATTATTACATTTCTATGTTATATATCTTGTTTTTTGATATCTCGTATTATGGTTTCTGTCCCTCTAGAGGGGGGACTGTCGTAGTATCATTTGTGTCTGGACATGCCATATAATACATGTAGTTCAACCTCATGTGCTCGAGAGGAAGTATCATAGCTTCTTGAGGGTGTGCTAAGTTATATTTAAGTATTACGTAGTATTGTCATATATCAGATACTATATATATATTTGGAGGATTATATTATATTATTAACGAAACTTGTCGGCTTTATGATATTTTTGGTTCATGATTGTGCCTGAATGACACTTGTTTATGTTGTTGTGTTTATTGAGATCATATGTTGTTTATTTTGAGTATTTTATTTTCTGATATGTCATATTTACAGAAAAATCATACCAAAATTTTTAAGGGTCACAAACTTGAAAACCAAAAAAATTGCACGGTCGTGCATGCACTAAAAAACATTTTACGAAGTGTCACTAATTTAGAAATTTTAAATTAGCAAAAAAAATGCTAGTACAGCAGTATAGCATGCAGACAAGAAATGAAGAATAGACTAAATAGATAAAGCATGTGAAAATTGTGGAATTTTTATAAAATGTGAAAGGCAAATGTATGTAATTAATCAACAAATATTTGTTTCTTTATAAATTTACGTTGCACATACCCTCAGATTAGCGGCTGATGCATGAGAACAAAAGAATGAGAGGTCGTAATATTTAGGTTAAATCATTATAAATTAGAAACGTAAATTTAAATAAATTTATAAGTTTTTAAATTTTAAGCCTTTTGTATTAATAGTGGCACCTTATTTGTGCTATATAGACCACATGACTTTATGAACAAATTTTATGTGTTAGATGGAGAGTGTATTTATATAATCGGATGTTTTATGTACTTTTTCGTCACGGGACATAATATACAATCATGTATGCGTGAATTATATAATATAGAAGAAAATGTTCACATTAGCAATTTGTGAAAGCTCTCTCCGTTGGGGCTTATCTATGATCTACTAAAACACCGACAAAATGTTCTTTAATGTTTGTATTTTTGTTGAAGCATTCTATTTTAACTCTGGATCATGCAGACAAATTTGATCAATGGAACACAAAATTTTAATTATTTTCAATTTTCGTCGATCAAATATTGCAAGGATTTCAATACTGGTATCAACATTGAGAGGAAAAATTGCAAGCCATCGGTCTCAGAAGTATTTGTTACAAATATATGATTTAATAAAATTTTAACTTTTAAATAAAAAAATTAATAAGATAAAAAAGGAGAAAATACTTTTTTTTAAAAGAACTATAATATTAAAAAAAATTGAATATACCGTCGTTTTTTCTTGTTCGTTCGGAATCACATATTTGTAACAAAAAAATTAAATTTTTATTAACATTTTTTTAAAAAAAAGAGTCGAAAAAATTGTTAAAAAAAAGTAATAAGAGAGACGTCATTTTACTCCACAATATATATTTGTAACTAAAAATAAAATTGTAGCTTTAAATTGAATTATTAATCACATATTTTAATATAAAAAATATAAATTTTATTTTGAAATAATTAAAATATAAAAATTCCAATTTTTTAAAAAAATAAGTTTTTTTATAATAGTGTTGTGGACTAAAACAACGTCCATAACACCCTCTGCGAACCCACATCAGAGGATCTTGATTCTCTTTATTGCTAATCAAACCAATATATCATCCCATAAACAAATAAACGCATTTATTCTCCTCAACAAATTTAAAGATTGTGACGACAAAATATTCGTAACTAGAATCTTTGTAACAATGGAATTTTTTATTTTACCATACATGATTCCAATATAATATTAACCTTTTGGTATTAAATAATTGAATCACAGATAATTAAATATATAATAATCAGTTCTCGAATACGACTATTAATATATTATAATAATTTATTATTTAATTGTAATTCCAAAGAGTCGCTTTGGCCGAGTGGTTAAGGCGTGTGCCTGCTAAGTACATGGGGTTTCCCCGCGAGAGTTCGAATCTCTCAGGCGACGCAAATTAATTTTTTTCAATTAATTACAAAATAGTATTTATTTGTCAAAAAAGAGTTACAACATAAAGGTGTTCAAACTTCGTATAAAATCGAAAAAACAAAAATTTAAAACTGAAAAAATCGAATACTAAATCGAATCGAAAATCGAATTTTATAATTCGGATATAAATTTTAAAAATGATATTTATTTGGTTTGGTTTCGGATTATGTCACGCCCTGAATCCGAGCCCGCGCCTGTGTGACTGTACAATAGCCCTTATAGCAACTACTTCGTATTCGTTCTCGCTTTACGAAAATATTTAACCCAAGTTACTATAAAAATCTATTATACCTCCTTATAAACTCATTTTAAATCTGTAATTTTTATCATGTGGGACAAGGATATCACAATCACCCTCCTTCAGAACGTGACGTCCTCGTCGCGCCATGACCCCTCGATCTACCAGCGCCGAGAATCTAGATGTGGCTCCTACAGGTTCAAGAGGTGGCTCCCGTCATGTAGCACTTTGCCCCGCATAGCACTTATTCCCCGGTGTCCCATGCCCGTGACCGGCTCTGATACCATTCTGTCACGCCCCGAGCCCGAGCCTGGGCCCGTGCCTACGTGACTACGCACAATGGCCCCTATAGCAACTACTTCGTATTCGTCCTCGCTTTACGAAAATAATTAAACCAAGTTACTATAGAAATCTATTGTAAGCCATTATAAACTCATTTTAAATCTATAATTTTTAAGATGTGAGACAATGGTATCACATATTATATGTGTCAAAACCGAACCGACCGAAAAAATCAAAATTTCATTAAATTAATAATTTTATTTTATTATATATTTTTTGAGATGATATCAGTGAATGATGAATTATTTTGAATAATATTTAGTTGATTGTTGTTTATGTGATTTATTTAGACTTTATATTTAAATGTTTTAATAAGAAATCATGTAAAAAGATAACATATTATATTTTACAATATATTTGTCTTATTAATTTAAATAATTGTATCAAAACCTAATAACCGACCCATTTCGGTAGAAAACCGAACCGAACCGAAGAAAAATGGTTCGGATATCGGATTATATATTTGTAAAACCGAAAACCGAAAAATCCGAAAACCGAACCAAACCGACCGATGAACACCTCTAGTTACACCGCAGTGAATATACCATTTATTTAAGCTTAAAACTCATTTTTCAAGCCAAAGACACATTGTGTAGTAGATTCAGTTTTCGGTATGATGATTGTTGTCTAAAAATATTATTAATCATTCATTTATTTACGGTAGATCATGAATGATTGAAAAATAAATAACATTTTCCTAATATCAATCAAACAGTACATTATGATTAATATAATGTAAAATTTCAATATGATACAATATCTAAGAATGAGATGGTAGAAATTTTATCGTATACCTTGCTTTTCTACTCCGATTTCTTAAATAATCATTAAACTCATAGATTTTGTGATGTTATTTGTGTTAATATCGCAACTTGTCAATTTGACTAGCTTCAAGTTCAATTTCTCGCCGAAAATCAAGTATGTTATTATTTTGAATTTAAAAAATATAATATTTTTAAAAAAAATCACGAAACTTGTAAAATAAGTAAGAAGTTACTCCTGAAACTTTTGTAAATCAGAATTTTCGGACACGGGACGACACATATATTGCACACGCCAAAGAAACGGCGCCTGGCCAAGCTCCGGCCACCATGCACAACCCATTTTTTTCAGTAGTCGTGTCTTGTTTTGTTATAAACTTTGGTATAGTTTTTCAGTCGATTTTTCCAGAATACGTTCTTTCAAAATAAATTTCAATAGTTTTTGTCCATCGGTAAAAGGATATTTCCGATGAGTTTTTGAGATTTCGACCGGCACATTGATACACTAGGTAACTTGATGGATAATTTTCTTTTATACTTATATCCAAAAACTGTGTTTAATGTCATAAACGTAAGCATCAATTAAACTCTCATATCATTCAAAAATAATGCGATGGAAACTTTGTTTTTCATTAAAAATTCATAATAAATCATATAATATTCAGAAAAACCTGAAATTTGGACTCAGGACCTAAAATAAATGCGAAAACCTTCGGCCATAGCAAAATTTTAGAAATGACCCTTGATGGCGCGTGGTTGCGCAATTTTTCGGGTGAATCCGTGTGGTACGTACTGCAAATTTTTTATACAAATTGTTTCAAATTCTAAGTCGATTAGTCCCAGATTCAGTATTTTGAAATGTTTTCAAAGGTATTTTCTTCGCCGGAGAAATAATGGAATCGGTCATCAGAGGATAAATGACCGACGTTTATATAAACTAGACATCATAATTAATAAACAAGTTAATTTTGTTCATATACCAAGTACACGTTCATTCAGAAAGTATGAAATAAAAGGATTTGCGCATGCTACCTTTCCACTGGATTTTCTGGAAAATTTCCAGCAAGTGTACTCCTAGATTTTGATTTTTCTGGGCAATTTTGGTTTTTGATTCACGATAACTCACGTTCCTAAAACTTTCTGGATGATCAAAACGTGTTGAGAATTTTTTGTTAGAGTTTTGGGAGAGTTTGGATCGATTTTTGCAAATTTTCTCTCAAAATACAATCATTTTGCTCCAAACTTGTTTCAATTGTCTAACATGTGAATCACGAAATTTACAGCTTATATCTATTAATTTAGATGTTTTTTATATACAAAATTTAATGGAAAAATTTGCCAATTGTTAACAAAGTGTTGTGGTAGCTTTTGACATTTATTTAGTGTTTAATTTATTTTCTTTCAAATTACTCATATGGAGTGTATTTGAAAACTATCAATTAAAACTTAGTTTGAACATTTAACTTTAATGATTTTTCAATCCATGTAGATGCTTTTATAAGATAGAATAGTCTGTTCATATATTAGTTAAATACCTTCAATTTAAAATCTAAAGCCGAAAATTGTTTAGTTGCAAGAGAAAAATAATTACATATTACATCAAGACAAAGTATATATAAACATAGTTCATCATGGCACATGAATATATGATGTTGTACAAATTAAAATTTTGAAGCAAAACAACATGCACTAACTAAACGAAATCAAGAAGAAAAGAAGCACCATCAGCAGCCCCACTCCCCAAGGCGTGCCGCTGCCTCCTTGAACAGAATCTTGGTTTAGTCTGGTCACGTAGACGAAGGATCTTTGGAAGGTTGAGTTCAAGTGCAGAACCAATAAAAACAGTAGCGGTGACACTATCAAAACCAGCTTTATTTTATCTACCAATCCTTCGAAGAAGGAGTTGATGTATGAAGTAATACCCAAGAACATGATGACGATGAGGAGGAAAAGCAGTAAATGTAAAGGTAGATGGGATTGAAGAGATGAACTGTAAGTGTCCAACATATTGTTGATTTGATAATTGTTGAGGTTTTTGGACTGCATTTTGAGATGGAGCAAATTACGATTTCGTAGTGTGTACTACATCTATGGTGAATATATATGATTTATATAGCAAGTATGTGGATCTTTTACGTACATATATGGTTTATNCATGATTATTTTGGTGTTTTGCTTGAATGAAACGAGATGAGAGTTTTATGAGTTTAAATCGAAGGATTCTGAATTTTTTAAAAAATAAATTATTGTCTAGAGACGGCCCCCGGCCCCTAAGAAGAAATGTAGGGTGGCTGTTGCTTGGAAAAATAATTTTTGTATATTTTAAGAAAGATCAGAGTGATGGATAACTATATCCATGATTTAAATATTTTTGGCATAATAGTAAACACAAAAAATCAACGTAACTTTATCCATGATTTAAATATTTTTGGCATAATAGTAAACACAAAAAATCAACGTATTGTCCATTACTTAAACATCATTTAACATTGTTGCAATATTTGCTACCGATAAGTGTACAATATCAAGTTTTAGTACTCGGTAGAGCACATATATCGATTCAACAGGGAGTGCAATTTAATTATAAATTAATTATTATAATTAAAATAATCATACTTATTTAAAAATTTTAATTGAATGTTTGTTGTTAATTATGACTAAAATTAATGAAAGCGCGCAAGCGATTCAAATCAGTGAGAATAAGAATCTAGGTTTACGATTTCACTTACTCTTCACTGTATTAAATTATCATTGACCCCTGTATTTATAATTTCAATTCGTTTACTACCCAAGAATTCTCAACTATCCTTACTTCATGATTTCCCAAGTGGTGCGTATGAATCAATTATCTAAAATCGATTCTGAATTCCACATAAAAAATTAAAACAATGAGTGCAATTTAATTATAAATTAATTACCATAATTAAAATAATCAGAGTTTATTTCAAAAAAGTTAATAGAAAGTTTGTTGTTAATTATGAACTAAAACTAATGAAAGCGCGCAAGCGAAATAAATCAGTGAGAATAAGAATCTGGAGTTACGATTTCACTCACTCTTCACTATATTAAATTACCATTGACCCCTATATTTATAATTTCAATTCGTTTACTACCCAAAAATTCTCAACTATTTTTATTTTCTTTCCCAAGTGGTGCGTATGATCAATTATCTAAAATCGATTCTGAATTTCCAGTAAAAAAACAAACAATAAATAATTTAAATAGCACAATAATTTTTTTAGTGGATTCGTTGGAGTTACAGTCATTCCAAACTCTATAAACACCAATGATATATTTTCATACGGCCCTATTTAAAATCTCATCTCCCGAGTAATAGATTTCAAGTAAATATGACAATTCAATTAGTGATCAAGTAATTGAAAATAATAAGATCCGAAAAATATAAATAATCAAAGAAGCAATTCGCATATATTAGTCAACAATTCATAAATAAATATCCGACCAAGCTACGTTGTCCTCTAGATTTAATAAATTAGTTCATGAATGAAAAACGACAAAATAAAATCATTCTTCAACATCACTAATAAACTAAAATTAACTAAGAAGAAGGGAAAAAGAATCGAATCAGTGTTGCGACTCCGTCCCGACCCATAAGATGCGATCTTCATCGTTCTCAGTTCTCGCTCTCTTTCCTCTTCTCTGAATTTTTGTGAGTGACTTCGGCTCTCCTATCTGTGGCTAGGGTTTAAATTTTTATATGCGCGTGAATGATTGCAAAAGCCCAAGAGAAGCCCGTCAGATTTTTTCTCCTACGCGCGCTGGGGCACGGGTTTCCACGTGCTGCAGTTCATTTTTTTTCGCCCGCGCTTCTTCTGCTTTCTTGTTCACCGCATTCTTCCATTTCGGCATTTAATTCTTTGTTGGTCGCAAGTTATCTGGTTATGCTTGATTCATGCAACGACATAAACAACAACAAAAAAATACGTAAATCCACTCGAAAATCGCACACTTTCATACCAATTTCTTGGCTAATTTAAGTACAAAACTTGCACTTATCAACACCAAGATTCTCAGTTTAGAACGATATATCATATTCAAATTCAAGACTTAATTGTAACAAACCCTTACCTAACTCAAAAAAAATCAAAGTATTTTTTTAATTATATTTTTCCTCACATTAGGGCCGATATATTTAGGTCATTGTCGACCCCTTCTACGTATATTTATCTATTTTTAAGCATGCATCTATGCCAGAGTGTAATTAATTATTGGAAAACTTAGAGATGGGAATTGTTGGAAAACTTAGAGATGGGCGGCCCTCACATTTGCTTTAAATTTGCTACAACACATATATAATAGTATCAAAGTTAAAATTATTAATTAAATTAATTAAGTGTAGTTGGATTACAGGTGTCAGCAGATTCACTCCTATAGACAACTAGCTAGGAATCAAATTATATTATGGTAAATTGCTAAAAACATTATTTTAATAACAAACAAGTTATATATATACAATATTAATATGTTGTACATCTATCGTGTACATTTATATGAGTATCGATGATATAACATTCATTTATTGGATGTGAAATGTTTCTATATTTCATCACATCCAATAAGTGAATGACGTATCATCGATGCTCGGTAGATGTTCATCATATAAAAATTGTATATACACATACACATATATATATATATATATATACACATATACACACATATACACATACACATATATATATATATACACATATATATATAGTATTGTAAAGTGTCATCTAGAACCGATAATTGCTTTTGGATCGCCGTTAATAATTTTAAGTTGGAGTCACTTGAAATAAAAATTTGTCAACTTAGTTTCGACTCTGTTAAAAAGCAAAAACTAATCGTCATTGTATTTGGGAGATGTAGAGTTTAAAAAAAAAAAACATAAGTTTTTTGTATTTTTTACATAATTTTTTTAGTTACAAATACGTAATTGGTAATTAATTAGGTGGAGTAAAAAGAAATAAAAGTCCTTTAAAACAAAGAAAAAGAAGAAATAAAAGTCGACCCATATTAATTTTGATACCATGAAGTACAAATGACGTCGGAAGAAAACTTAATGGGGTTCCACATGCCCATGTTACTTTTATACTTCTATTGTGGAAAATTGAGTAAGCTTCGATCGTTATCTTGTACTTAATTATAAGCAGTATCTCATTGCTTTTCGTCAAGAATATTTTCAGCATCAATACTCAAATATACTTTTTAAGAAATGTGAATTCATTGAAATAAAATTTACAGTAAAATTGAAATTTCTCGAAGTGTTTTTTCAACATTGAAATCGAATTAACCAGAACTCGAATAGGGTCGAACCCTGCATTATGAGCACGGACTAGGAATATTTGTTATTTTACCCATATTTTGCAATAAAATAAGCAATGTCACTCTTCCAACCTAATTTTAAACTTTTTTTTTATCTCTTACTCTTTTAACCCAGCTAGACCAAACAAGGTGTTGATTTAAACCTGCGTGAAAGGGAGTAATAATAACATGAGTGATTTTCTAGGAAGTTCTTGTCAAACTATTGAAGTTACGCTGTTTGATCTGCTTAGTTAGGTAGGCAATAAAAAAGGGACTCTAGATCTTAACGGGTAATATTGTATCTGCTGAGGACAAGATCGACTGTATGAAAAGGGTCAGAGTGATCTCTACGAGATATGAGACAACACCAGCAGATAAACACGCACTTCCCTTGAATCATTGACTTAACAGCCCGACCAACTAACACTCAAATATGTGTACTCTGCGCTGCCATGAGTATAAAAAAATAAAGTCGTGTATTGGCTAACAGCTGATCTGTAAAAGGGATATGAGACAATATCAGCAGATAAACACGCACCTCTTAGAACTCATGTTCGTACCAGCCAAACCGATTAACATCCAAGTAGGTGCATTTCGCACTCTCGTGAATATAAGAAAATAAAGTTACGCCTTGACTAACAGCTACTACTTTAGACTTAGTGTTAGCTCTTTCTTAACAAAAGGTGAATGGATTATCATTCTCTCTTGCTTGAAAATTTTAAAATTCACATATGATAATTTTTTATTTTAAAAAATACACATTTAAACAGCTATACATATTTTATTGCTTCACTTATGAGAATTTGTTATATATAAACACACACACACACCACATTAATTTTATAATCTCGGCGGAACTAGTGTGGTGATTCACTAAACTAATAATAATGGTGATAACAACCGAATAGCTTAGAGCCGAAAGTGCGTGAAGATTGGTAGGAAAGCACGCAGATTATGGGCCAAAGTCATTAATTAAAATTAAGTGACGAAAATGGTTGGGAAATTAATTAAATAATTTAATCTCATATACACATTTGGCTTTTACGTACATATAAAGTTTACTTTTCCTATTTCTGGTTGAGTTCATGAACTTCCTTGTTCATTACAATCATTACTCTTGGAAAATATGATTTATGATTAAATAAATAAAAATGAGATAATTCAATCGATAGGAATGAAATAGATATATATGACGCATTAAGGGACGTTTAAGCGCATCACAATAAGCATCTTTAACGTACTAAATTAAATTAAATTAATAGATATTATCATAAACCGATAGACTGTGGAGAGAGTGAAAAATTCTAATTATAAGTACTGTCACCGATTGGACAAAAACTTGTGTGAGACGGTCTCACATGTCGTATTTTGTGAGACAGATCTTTTATTTGAGTCGTCCATAAAAAATTATTATTTTTTATGTTAAGAGTGTTATTTTTTATAGTGAATATCGGTAGAGTTGACATGTCTCACAAATAAAGATTCGTGAGACCGTCTCACAAAAAACTTATTTCCCCGATTGGACATATATTCTCAAGGCCAACACAAGCTCATTGCGATTTAAGGGGCGAGAATTGAAATAGGACGAGGAAGCCCACTTCATCGTGTATGCTTTCTCGTCCCTTGTCCATATGTGGTATAGAAAACTGTTTTGACTATATTGAAATCAAATCGAAAGACAAGAAGTAAATGGACCATATATATATATAGTTGTCATTCACATCGGAGTACTGTTTATGTTGAGCCCAATAGTTTTTGGTTGAGTGCATGATGTGATATTGTGTTATGATGATGAAAATTTAAATAATATTAGTGTATCGATGCATGTATTATATGTTTGTATAATTTTTTTATGATTAATTTGATTTATATTCAAATTAAGATAATATGATAATGATAAACAGTAATGAAATATCATACTGCCGTTTGAAATGATTATATTTAAATGAGGTCGTATCATAATTATAAAAATTAATTAGAGACTAAACTACAATTTGAAATAATAATAATAAAAAAAAAGACAAAGGGACTAAAGTGTCTANTATTGAAGATAAAATATGGATTTTATTCAATGAAAACGTATTGCATCAAGACAACGAGCTGGGCACATACGTTTTATGTAAAACACACAGAGATTTTTAAAAGGAGTGATATTTTAATTTTTGATTTGACAATAAATAAACTTTCTACATTTCAGATGTCCTAAAATAATTTTTTTATTATTTCTTCTGGCTAATAGAATGATTTAGTATGGTTGAACTAAATATTTCGAACGAGCAATTGGAGTTGTATTTGAGCAACATGAAATTTTGTTGGGTTGAATTGACCACAATGATCAACAAGATCCAATTTTTTATCCCATATCTCTATCTTTAAAAAAGGTTAGCATTCTCAAATCCGCCAAAATGATCCTCCAAATCTGTCATCCCATCATATTCCTAATGATTGGGGCCATGAGGTTCCACAACAACTCTTTGCATTGTTAAAGTTGGTGTCTCGAAAGTCAATTTGTGACTTGAATTTTATTTTCTCTTATATAAAAATGATATTATTTTTAATGATATTTTACGGTTTTATCTAATTATGACATTTAATTTATTTGTATATTTATGCATGTTGCATAGATAAAAACTTTTAATATACAATAAAGCATCACAAGATATGCCTCTTAACGTAGATAATGAAATTCGTTATGAAGTATAATGTATATTTTAAATTTGTTCTTAGTCGATTCATGCACATGAAATAAAGATAAAGGTCGCTCGAGTTCGAGACTAGCATCTGTGATGTAAACTCTACGTTTCATTAGTAAGGACATGAAGATGTCCATTTATATAGATGAATGCTCATTAAATGAGTCACTGAACAACTAATATGGTACATATTAGCGATGCACTTTGATTGATTTACCGATTCTATTGATGTTCATCAGGTGGTGAGGTTGGGTGTAGTCCCGAAAAATGTAGAAACCAATGCACTGTAGTAAGAGATTCACCGCTTACGTATGGGTGAAGATATCATATGTAATTTGATGTATTAATAGTGCAATGAGTCTCTGACCAAATCAAGAAATATGATTTAGGGAAAACTCATTTTCTAGTTGCACATACGATTTCATTATGATTACTTAAAGATAAATCACATCGTTATCGAATTCATTTGTAACTCGCGTCATATTTTCAACCGAGATATATGTGTTGAAGAGACCATACTATATGCTAATCATAACCTAATGTTTATTGCAGACACTATCAATGATACCTAGAGAATCATGGAGAGATGCTACTAGATGCTCTTACTATGATCCGATGGGTACAATCCGACTTAAGTTCTAACGTTTTTGATCAAGGGATTGATGAAAAGAATGTGACTAATAAAGTTGGAAATGAGCTGGACATTGATCCCTGGGTACGATTGGTGAAAAAGTATGAAAAATCTGCCGTGAAACCTGAAAAGTATAAACCCCAACCACGACTTGAGAATGCAAGTTCTCTATCAAGCCTAGCACCAAAATATGTAAAGGAAAAAAGACTCTTGTCTAATTTGAAAAGAAATTGTAATATTGTTTGTTTGAGTGATAAAGTATCTTTACTTGTTCTAGATTACTTGCTTGTTGCAATATATAATATGTAATTATTAGAAATATTATAAGATAAATAAAAAAATATTGAAATGAATGTTTTAAATCACCTAAGTGTGCATGTTGATGTATTTCTCAACAATGCAACTAATAAATGTCACGGCAATCTCTTCGAACATGTCACTCTGACTGTTTATTTTGATCTTGGATGATTATTGCTATTTGGTACTTGGAAAATCAATTGTAAGAATGCATGTACACAATAATTAAATGTTTTCATTAATAATATATGTTTTTGCATAGTTGAGTACCTTAAGACGATTTTTACATTAATCTTTTCACAATTTATGCAATTAAATCCACCAATAGTTTTGATAACAACTTTGTAACAGTTATGGCAAGCCTCGTACCACGTCGACGATTTATTTTCAATTTCTCTTATGCTTGTTTTGATGTAGTAATACTTTTTACATATGTAATGTTGTAATATTGTGCACACATCTTATTATTTTAAAGTAACATAGAAACATATGATTAATCTCAATTAATGATAGCTGCTTTTGTTGTAAAATTGAACCCCATCATTAACCGTTGCAAAGTTTTCATTTCATCTTTCGATTGTCGTAGGCTTACTTGGTTGGACTCTTTTATCATTTTCTCCATCCAAAGTTCATTCAACATTTTCAGAGTAGTATTATTCTTCAATATGTTAAATTAAAGTAGTAGTGTACAATTAATGAATGAAAATATACAATTATACAGCTAGATTCTTCGACAGAACAAAAGAACAGAGGACTACACATCTTTGAACAAATATTGGAAAGTTGTTGGAATAACCAATAAGGTCAGCATAATCATGCCAAAAGCCCAACAAAACGACGAAGGGTTCGCAAGAAAATCTCAGGGCACGACAAAAAAAGACACGATAGGAAAATCTCCACGTCACACACAAAGAATAACAATAATAATATAAAAAATAATAATGAACAATAGATTAAAGACAACTCAAAAAGACCTAACCAGAATTTCTAAATATGGGGCTAGAAAATAAAAAAAAATTAATCTAAAATTCAATACAACATTTTCCATATAACATAAAGATTAAGTGCAATCCATGATTTTCACAATATAATCATCAAATCTGGATAAATATTTTCTAAAAGTTCAAACATTAATCATATGAAAGAGTACACATAATAAAAAAAATACAACTTACGCGAAAAAAGAGTAACTTAAATAAACACTACTTTAGTCGCAACATTCGATTTTTCAAAAAATCAAATCTATCAATTATGTAATCTATATCAATGTCATGAGCAATTTCTCTCTCAATATACAAAACCATTGCATTGTTTAAATATTCCTGCTCCATTTTGTTGCGAAGTGGTGTCTTGAGAAGTTTCATCACTAAAAATGATCGCTCAGTTGTAGCAGTAGAAACTGAAAGAGTCAAGACCAAACGAATCAGTCTATCAATAATGAAATAAATCCTCGACTTCTTTGTTTCAACTAGTAGTCGGTATAATTTAGAAAGAGAATCAACATCTTTAAACATCGAATCCTCAAATACATCAAGCTTGTAATGATCCAATTGAGTCTTCAAATGTTTCATGTCATCTTTGGAAAGATAGTTGGGATAAAATTTATCAATCAAAGAATAAATAGAACGTTCAGAGAATGATTTGAAGCCATAACTGGGATTCAAGGCTTCACAGAGAGTGAGAAGCTCTATTGATTGCTCATTAAATCGTATATTCAACTCCATCAGCTGTTTGGCAGTCACAACATTGAATACATGAAAATGATAATATTCCTCCACTGTAAAATGATTTTTCTGTTGACAAGAATATTTAGCACCTCAACATAACGATCTGTCAAATCAGGCACTACAATGTCATGACTATCACAAAAATTATTCACGCTCTATAGAAAATCTTCCCATTCATCATCTCGCATTTTTTCCTATTGTTTTTTTACTTTATTTTTTTTTTCATTTTATTTTTGTAATGGATGAGCTTAAGGAAATAATTGGACTACAGCATGGCTATATAAAAAAAATTGATAATCTTTGCTGGGCTCCCACACTTTGGCTACGCCCTGGACTCACAATGCGGATACATAACAACTCACAATATGGATACAAGGAGAATATGGACAATACACAATTCATCTCACCATTTTTAATAAAACTAGAAAAGTGCACGTGCGTTGCACGTGAGCAACTAAATTGCTGGAAATATAAGTACGAAATTTTGATAATGTTTAAATGAATTAAAATATGGCTAATAGCATTTATTAATTGCAACAAATCAAACCACAAAATCAAAAATCATGACAATAGACGTTATATGAATCGGAGAAGTTATCTAATCCACATAACATACTTTTCAATATACTTCTTGGTTGATTTTGATAACTCTACAACTCTTTGTTGTAGTTTGTTATAATATACATATAACCATTTTGATATACTCAGCAAGTATATGATCGTCTTAAACATCTATTATGTTATTTAAAATCTTCATCTGGGATCTGATATGCTCGTAGTTTACTTCCCTATCAGGACGTTTTTTCGGTTTTCTACATTGTTTTTATCCAGTAATCTTATTTTCCAAAATATTTATTTTATTGTTGAATGATTTTTCAGTTTTTGACAATCATCAAATATGACTCATAAGAATAAATGTTATTTTTAGTCGTGATTGGTTTTTACTTGTGACTAAAAGTATGTATAACCTATATATTCTTCAACAACATAACCAATGAATGGTGCTGTAATTTCTTCAAACATCGGGATATTTGAAATATCATTTTTATATATTTAGTATAAATATTATCAACATATAGCTATAAGTTTAATAAATTTTTAACGATTATTTCTCAATCAGTGTGAGAAAAAAACTTGAAAATCTTTTCAAATGACTATATCTTAGAACTGTGTCATCGTTTAATTTGACGCAATTCAGGAAAGTCATTTCTTTCGTCATTTTTTAGAAGATTTGGAACAATGATTGCGTGCATCATATCATGGAGATGATATAGTTTCAATCTCATAAACAAAACAAATTTTATTCTATCGAGTTTACATTTTGTTTTATAATATTTTATATATTGTGGAACGACATACAAAATTAATTATTGTATTTTAAAAATCTTGAGAAGGACACGGATAACGTAATTAAGATATGTATATGAGATATCATTCAAATATATATATCAAAGTATTTGTCTTATTCAATATCTCATCTAATAATACAACTGTTTAGATTTCATGAGCATCTTATAATAGACAAAATTAATTTGATGAAATATTGTATAATTCAATTTGAATTTCACTATTCGGCTAACTGAATTTATTTGGCGAGTAGTTCTCTATGTTACCATCATATATCTCATGAATTAGTTTGTTAGCCACTTTAACTAAAAAAATAGACAAAAACAACCTCTTAGCCACCTCGAAATCTATCGATATAATATTGGAAGAAATAAAGTGCAACCGGCTCAATGTCTCAATTTATTAAAAATGCACAAAATTGATATATTGTGTCCACAAAGCTTTAGAATTGTTCTCAAACCATTAAAAATAGAATGAGAATTATACACAATTTTTTTTCATGTATTTCTTTTTCTGAATGAAGAATTTTTTCTTTTTGTTTATTCTTTGAGAAATATTGATATTTTATATGGCATCAATATGTTGCAAACCATGAAGTAGCAACATAATCACTATATAACCCTTAAAGGTTTACACATACAATTTTCCAATTTCTTCTTCATTGTGCTGCGTTGAAATTTAAATATGAATCATTCTTGATCTTAATATTTTGCTTTAAATACGCCTTCAAATATATATGTATATGTTTTATGTCACTTAGTTAGACCTAATTTCAAATATCTAAAAAAATGTGTTTGAATTATATCATACAGAAATAGGGGCATAGTAATATGCAACATTATTTTTTTTAACATGTTTTTTTCATCCACTATGTTTGTCATAAATTTTTTGTTCAAAATTTGATTCATTTCTTAACTACATGTATGAAGAACCAATAAATTATATAATTAACAGAAATCATATATTACCCTCTTCGTAGAACATAAGACCCAAAATATGTGGCTTTGATTGGTGTACCCTCATACATATTTTCATATAAACAACAAGACAAATAATAGAATATCAGAAAAATCAATTGCCGCCAACAATACTAAACAAAATGAATTTAAAAAATTCATGACACAAACAACCTCCATAAAAAAAATGATAACTCAAAGTTCAAAAATAATTTATTTAGTACAATAACAAAGAAATTGAAGTATATACGAGCAACAAAAAGCATAAATCACTCTCAAATTAAATACTAACTCATATTATTCAAAATTTTTATAAATTTTTCAATATTTTTTTCAAATAAAGAGAAGGCGCCTTACTAACGTCATGGCTTCATAAATATTTTACTTTTTAAAAAAACACACAAAGGAAAAAATGGTGCCTCAAAATCATCATGAAAAATCCTTTAATAAAACCTTAAGAAATAAAAATATAATACGAAGTCACATAATTTTCCTTAAATCAAAGAAAAATATTAGACCGTTGACAAAATATATCTGGCAACGACAAAACATACGTTAACTTCTGATCAATTAAAATTTAGAATCATGCATAATCATTTAAGTAGAACAAAATCGTACACAAAAAATCTACTTGATATTATCTCTTTTAACAATTTATCCATGTTTGTCGTCCACCAGAGGACTCATAGATCCACTAATTTTTTTAGTCCATCTATTAATTTCACAATAAATAATACTACAAAAATAATATAATCAAGCACATAAAAACTCAAATTCAAATACTTTCAATCAATTTAAATAAAAAAAATTTGAATAGAGAATATAATAATGTTGTAAAAATTTTGAATACTGATTTATAGACAGAAGTCTGGAAATACATTTGTCCCAATAAATAAAAAAATATTATCTCTTTATATTCTGAGATATAAGCTAAAAACGAAGAAACATTTCATCATTTTTAATATTTTGTAAGTCGCTTCAAACTAAGTAATCTAAGCAAACTGAAAACATGCATTATGTGTTTAAGAATTAACAAAATATATCAAGGAAAAAAAATTAAAAATAATCATTTTTGTGGGATATATGGTTTTGTTTTATATTTTCTTTCGGTGAACAAACAAATCACATAAAGAATCCAAACACAACATGATCAATACAAACGACATATAACACCAAAACATGTAATGATATGTTAAAAAACTCATCTCATTGCAAGAACACAAAATGATCAAATGAAGCATATTATTTAGTAATATTTTTTTAGCAGCATATATAAAACATTGACTAAATAGCTTAAAAACAGTGTTTGAAATAACTTACATACAAACATTTCTCTCAATCATGTATCTCTATTGACACATAAAGAGTTTGAAAATATCTTTATTCTAAATGGGAGAAAGAAGTTTTATATAACCTTAATATTTATTAATAATTTATTTTTATTCAATCTGACTTATCTCCATTCATCTGCCCATTTTTACCTATCATCAATATAGTAGATATTTTTCATGAATTTGACGAAAATATATAAATTTCTTAATTAAAATTAAATTTAAAATTAAATTAAAACAATAATTAGTTTGATCGAGTTAAGTACACTATTAATGATCTTATTAAACTAACATAAAAAATTGCTTAAATAACATCATGAACATGACAAATTGTAAAAAAAAAAAAAAAAAAAAAAAAAAAGGTAAAATGGTAAGGTTACAAATGAAAATCATATATTTAATAGATAATATTTATTTAACATCATATAACGAAAATTGACTAAATAACTTAAATGTTTATATTGAAATCACCTATATATGAATATTTTCTCTGAATCACATATATTTGTTGATACATAAGTAGTCTTAAAATACCTCTATTTTAAATGGGAAGAAGATGTTTTATATGACCTTAATATTTTTTAATTATTTAATTTTTTTCAATGTCACTCATCTCCATTCGTCTTCCTATTATTACTTTAATGTTCGTAAAATTAATAATTTTTTTAATGTATAACATTATGAGAGTGATTTTCTATTAATTTGATGTCATTGTATAAATTAAAGTAATTAAATTTAAATTTAAAAATAAAAGTAAAATTTAAATTTAAAATAAAAGTAAAATTAAAATAATAAATAGCTTGATTGGGTTAAGTGCTCTATTAATAATCCTATTAAACTAACGTAGAAAATAACTTAAAGAACATCATGAACATTACACAAATTATAAAACCAAAAAAAGGTAAAATAGTAAGTTTACAAAGTAAAATAAAAATAATAATTAATTTGATTGAGTTAAATACACTATTAATTATCATATTAAACTAATATGAAAAATGACAATAAACAAAACGATAAAATATGAAGTTTACAAATAAAAATCACATATTTATAATAGTAATAGAAATAAAATAAAATAGATGTTAGTAATAGTAGCAATTTTTTTAAATGTATAACATTATGATAAATTTATAAGTAAATCAAAATAAATAATTAATTTGATTGAGTTAAGTACACTATTAATTATCATATTAACTAACATGAAAAATTACTTAAAAACCCCATGAACATGAAAAATATAAAACAAATGAAAGGGTAAAAAAGAAAACTCACAAATGAAAGTTAAGTACACTATTAATTAACATATTAAATTAACATAAAAAATTACTTAAATAACCAAATGAAGATGACAAATTATAAAATAAATAAAAAGGTAAAAAGGTAAGCTCACAATTCAAACTCATATATTTATAATAGTAATAGATATTAGATAGATATTCGATGGATGGTCTGTTTTATGATAAATAAAAACTCATAATAAAAAACACATTATCATTTTCGCATAAAGTTTGTTTTCTGATAAGAATACAAAGAGATTGATACAGAAAATGATAGTAATTAATGTATTCACGTTTCTCGAAAACGAAGTATCATTTTTTGCGTAAAATCTGATGTGTTGATTGGTAATGTATTTTTTAAATTTGGTGCATACAAAGAAGCTAACCGCCTGAGTATTTAGAAAGAAGTTCATGGAAGGGGTTGAACCAGATGTGGTTACTCTAGCTCGTATCCTCAAGTACTGCTGAGCTAATTTAGCAGTACTTGAATTCGAGACATTCGATGAATTAATTCAAATGACAGTCTGCGTATTTTGAAATGTACACATCTCACCCATCATTTCAAATCCCAGCCAAGATTTGACATTCGATGATTAATGATCGTGTTTCTAATTTGTCGATAATTAAAAATTCTTCCCTACAAGTTGGTGTAATCTCTCAAATAAGCAAAATTAAGTTTGCAGTTTTCTCGATTTCTTGCACGCAAAGGTTTACGCTTTAACAAAGGCAAAAGAAACGGAAGAAAGCACACAACTATTTTGTTCCCCAAAAAGAGTCCAGTTTTATGCCTATAAAACTTTATTACTTCTCCCATAAGACGACTTTTGGTTTTGAAACCTTTTTATATTTATTTTTTTACGATTTTGGTTTTATATATTGTCAAATTTTAATTTAATTAGTCCGTTATATATCTTTGTTTTATTTGCAATTTAATCCTTTTCTAGCGAAAAACCAAAATTTTCCCTATTTTAATTTTTGCCATAAAAATTTGTTATTATTTTTCCATAGGCATACCTAACTTAACAAACTCTCATCAGATGGATGAACACGTATTGTTCTAACATGAATTTTGTTACCAAATGTAATTTTAAAAAAAGATCTATAGTTTCCGTTGTTATTCGAGGTTTCTTGCTTTCCCTTCCATCCCTTAAATTTAAGAGTAAGTTTCTTGTGAGACGGTCTCACGAATCTTTATCTGTGAGACGGGTCAATCCTACCGATATTCACAATAAAAAGTAATACTCTTAGCATAAAAAGTAATACTTTTTCATGGATAACTCAAATAAGAGATCAATATCACAAAATATGACCCGTAAGATCGTTTCACACAAGTTTTTGCCTAAATTTAATTCACGATGAATTTGTTTAGTTTTTTCTATAAAAAAAAATTATGAGAGGCGAAATCAGAATTTTGACGTTTGGCAGTGTACGAATAAAAATAAATTGTCTTAAATTTAGAAAATGTATTATTATATTGATAAAATTAATTAAAATAAGCTAGCTGTTAAATATATTAAAAATAATTTTCACACATATACTTATTCTGCCTTTTGTTTTTTGAGCTGTTGGGAAGCATGCTACGCATTTTTCAACCTCTACAGAAGGAATTTTTCACTAAAACAAATATTATCTATTTTGGAAAAGTAGAAGTATGCATTGAGAGTTGACATTGTATCGACTCAATTATCTTGTGACCTTCTTCATGTCAGGACTTTTTAACTGTTTATTGCACATTTTCTAAAAATTTAATAAAATAAAGTAAAAAAAAATTTAACAAACTAATGTGTCACGCCTCTTCTGACTTTCAAATTTTTTTTTTTTTAAAAAAAACAAGTCACGCCATATGAGATGGCGTGACTTGCTTATTATTTTTTTAAAAAAAAGCAAGTCACACCATCTCATATGGCGTGACTTGCTTTATTATTATTTTTTTAAAAGTAAGTCGCGTTCTTATTTTTTTAAAAAAAAAAAAAATAATACAAGTGACATGTTTAAATTATTTCATAGTTGCACGCCTCCGCACATGTATTAAAAGCTGCAATAACATAACTTTAATAATTTCGAATTCATTATAATATTATAAATTTTTCTCTATAAATTGAATACTTGATTGACTCATTTCATTTCTCATATCATATTTTTCTCGTAAATGTTAGAATTTATTTTTTCACTTCCTGTAAATTCTTAATAATTTGATTTTTTTTTTGATTTTGCAGGTTTATTTTAGTTTCAACTTACATTAAAGGTATGTATATTAACATAAATTATTCTGTTAAATATAAAAGTTATAAATGAAATTATTATTAATGTTAGACTAATTTTGTAGTGTTATTTAATTTTTTTTCAATTTTAATTATTAGGTGATTTTTTTAGTTATTACTAATTTTTGTAAAGAAATTTGAAAATCGTTCTGAGCCTTATTCATGAATAGGTATTTATAAATAAATCTGATTTTTTTATAGACTTTTGATAAATTTTCATTATCATTATTTTTTTTAAAATGTTTAAAAAATTTATGTTATATGCTATTTTTTTCCGTTGGTATTATTGTTTTATAATAATTATATAATTGTATAGTATGATAATAATTTTAAATTTATTTGTTTATGTATATATTTGTTTCACATTTAACATAAAAGATTATTTGTAAAATAAAAAATAAAATCACGTAGTTTTTTGTTTAAAAATAAAATACACTATCTCATATAATTATGAGATACAATAAAAAAAATATTTAATGATTTATTGTATTAATCGTAATAATTTGATGGTGAAATGAAAATATATGTGAGTTGGCGTAATTTTTTTAAAAAAAAAAAGAAGCAAAAAAAAGGAAATCATGGAAGTCACGCCTACCAAGTAGACGTGACTTCCTTTTTTATATAATAAGAAAATATATATGATTGGTGTAAAATAAATTAATCGTTATACTAATTTTTTTTATATACTACCTATATAAAACAACAACAATGAGTATTGTTATTATCATTTACATAATATAAAATAATAAGAATAACTAATAATACATAGAAACATAATTAGGCATTTTAATCATAAATTCAAAATGTAAGATTATGATATATTCATAATTTATATTCGAATAGCCACGTAAATTAATTTATATCAACGATTAAAAAATAGGCGTGACTTACTTTAAAAAAAATTAAAATTAAGCAAGTCACGCCATTGGAGATGGCGTGACTTGCTTTTAAAAAATAAAATAAAATAAGCAATTGAAAGTCACGCCTCTTGAAGAAGCGTGACACCCTTTTTTAAAAATAATAATAATAATAAGCAAGTCACGCCATCTGATGCTTTTTATTAAAAAAAAAAATAAATTGAAAGTCACGCCTCTTGAAGAGGCGTGAAACATTAGTTTGTTAAATTTTTTTTTTACCTTATTTTATCATACTTTCACAAAATGTCCTGTAAACGGTTAAAAAACCCCTTCATGTCATGATAATGAATATATAGATTTCGTTATGACATGATAGTATAGCCAAAAATCTTTTATTTTTCGATAATTTTGGTTCTACGTAGTTATATTAAAATGATTTTCATCATGTGTCAAAGATTACTCGTATTAATTAAGGAATAATATATTATAGTAGTGACGAATGTGATATTTCTTGTCTCACATGATAAAAATTAAATATTTAAAATGAGTTTATAATGTGCTACAATGAACTTCTATGAAAACTTTGGTTAATCATTTTCGTAAAACGAGAACGAATATAAAGTAGTTGCTATAGGAACCCATTGTGCAGTCACGCTGGGGTGGACCCGGGCTCGGGACGTGACAAAATGATATCAGAGACGGTCACCGACAAGAAATACCGATAAATAAGTGCTATGAGGGGCAAAGTGTTACGTGCATAAGAGTCACCTCTTGAACTTGCGGGGCAAAGTTCGACATGACAGGAGCCACCTCTAAATTTTCGGCGCTGATGGATCGAGGGGTCAGGCCGCAACGATGATGTCACGTTCTGAAAAAAGGATGATTGTGTTAACTTTTGTCCCACATGGTAAAAATTAAATATTTAAAATGAGTTTATAAGGGGCTACAATGGACTTTTATAGCAACTTAAGTTAATCATTTTTTTAAAACGATGACGAATACGAAGTAGTTGCTACATGGGTTCATTGTGCAGTCACACAAGTACGAGCCCAGGTTCGGAACGTGACAACGAACATCCAAGTTATAATAATATTCATTTAATTATACTCATGCAAGATTCTTTTTTCTTTCTATTAAAACTTGAACCAAACATGTGAATTTAGAGTTTTGGATTGTGAGAAATATATATATTTTTTAAAATATAGAATTGTATAAACAGACCATTTTAATATATTTGAGAATTAATATTTATATTTAAAACTCTATATAAATTTAAATATTTTAATTTAACATGAAAAGAGACCAGTGTCCCTTGAACTTAGGAATATTTTGCATAATTTTACTTATATATCAATGGGTAGTTATATTGTTAGGTAGGAAAGCCTGAACGCATGGAGAAAATTACTTGTCAGTAGGTCCCACCTCACAAAAATTTCGATTTACAGTTTCACAGTAGATGAGCTTAAAAAAAATTTTAAAAAAATGAAGAGATCACTGCCAAATTGTATTTTCGTAAAAATGGGAAAAAAATTGGTGGTATCTATTATAATCACCTCATGTTAACTAATTTTAATATATTTATATCACATCAAAGCTTCTTTACAATTTTATCCTTCGTAATATTTGTTAGCTAACTTGATTGGTGTTAGATTATTAGTATTTTTTGTACATCTATCTTTTTCTAATTTTTTCTTCAACTTATCTCTATTTTATCTAACAGTTCAAACTATCTCAATAAATCTTATTTATTATCTCAATAAATCTTATTTAATTTTTAACCTATAAATATCATGTCTTTATAAAATAATCACAAAAACTCATGTGAGACGGACTCACATGTCAATTTTACGAGACTTATATAATATTTGAGTCACCTATAAAAAATAATATTTTATTGTAATATGAGCAAAGTTAACCCGTTGACGAATAAAAATATGTGAGATTGTTGTCTGACAAGAAACCTACTTTAAAATAATATCTATATATTTTACACAAAATTTATGAAACACAAACGGAACACGATATAATAATAATGTCTTCGGTATTTTTTTAAAAATTTATTTCTCAATTTCAATGGTTCAAAAGTTTAAAAATTCGTGTTTAATTTTGTATGCGAAACACACAATATATTTAAGATAATATCTTTAATTATATCATGTCAGTATCCCTTGGCAAATTTTAGTCGGTATAACTGTTAAAAATATTTAATGATCATTATATTACATCGTATTATTTGATTGAACATTTTGATCTTTGTAATATTTTACATGATTAATGAAATTCTTTTCTAAAAAAACAAAAGAAAAGAAAGATGAGAGATAATATTTTTTTCATATAATATTTTTTATATTAAAAAAACTCATGTGATCATCTCACGAATAAACTTTGTCAGACAAATATTCGACTCATGAAATATATTACTTTTATGTTGAAAACATTATATGTCACTGCAAAAGTATCATTTTTATTAGTTGTGTTATGAAAAAATATCATATAATATATGCTGGTTTGAGTGAAAATATATTGTTTCATATATGGTGATTCAGTGAAAAAAATTATATTTTATATCAAAAATATTGTTTTTCACTGTATGTATTAAACAGATTGACTCATCTCACGAATATATACCCGTGAGACCGTTGCACAAAAAACTTACGTTTTGTTATTATATATTTTGTGTGTGGGCGTGTTCTAGTATTGGGTTGTGAGATAAAAAAAAATTCTACAATATTTTCTTTATTATTCTCAGTAGCGTTCCTAATTATTGAATTATAAATTTTTTTTAACTTTCAATAATCAGTATATGTGGTAAATTTCTATTTACTATATACAAATTTTTACACACAAATGTTACATAATATTTCTTCTCGTTGTGGAATCATAGCAATTTTTTGTCGGTTTCAAATATCATTCTAGCAGTAGAATGTTAAAATTTCTGTGCTCCGACAATTAAATCTTAAAATAAATTACATGCGAAACTGATATATAGTTAATATAGGAAAATTCTAATGTATATAAATTAAATTTGTTAATTGGAAATAGTGAAATGAACATGCAGCGATTTTAAGAAAGAAGAACTTATACTAAAGACTACCGGATTTATTAAAATTCTGAAAAATCAAATGTCCTTAATTAGTTATTTTTGACATTTCAAATATAATAATTGGAGCATAGATAATATATTAAAATTTATATAGATACACGACCATTTACCCAATTAGAACATACATACAAGACTATTTTTTTTTTCATTAATATATACATGATCGAATTTGTTATTCAAAACACGTACATAAATAACTTTACAACTTGAATAGAGAGAAAATCACAAATTCACCCCTTATAACTACGTGATCAGAAATACGATTTCTCCTTTGATTAAATTGAAGTAATTTTGTTCACATTAATGTTTGGTCCTATATGTTTTCTATTTTTGTGATTTTCGTATTTTGTGTTATCAAAATATAGTCTTTTATTTTTGCAATTTTTTACAATTTTTGTATTTTTAATCAAGAATGTTGATGTGTCATTGCGCAAGTTAGTTTGGAAAAATGACTAAAATTATCAAAATAAAAAATAATAAATAAAACTGAAATTTAAAGATATAAAAAATAAAACTTGAGAAACACAAAAATAGAATACCAAAAAACACAATTTTCACTTATATGATAAAAATTAGACTATATATGTAACTTTTTAAAAAATAAAATAAAACAAAGCTGAAAGAAGAGAATAATTTGCAGAAGATCTTGAGTGGGACCATCCCATTGGCATCCCAATGTAGTAAACTTTCCTACCTTTTGGAACTAAATCAATAATTTCTGATAGCCTTCTTACCCACACCATAACCAAACCTTCCTTGATTTGCCAACTCCAAAAGCCTTTCCTCCTTCACTTTTCCATCACTAAAAAAAGTAGCAATTTTGTCTTTACTGTATGCAACAATGGATTTAAATCTGAAGTGAACTCACAGTTCTTGAATTCAGCCAGAAAAATTTTTAACTTTTTTTCACAAAAAAAAAAAAAAAACCCATATACCTACCTACTATCATTTTCTTGCTTTTTTTGTTTCGCTTTTTTTAGAATATCGTTTCCTTACTTCCTTTTTTTTCCTAAAGAAATCATTTCCTTGATTTTGGAAATCAATAAAAAGGTAAAAAAAAAAAAGTTAAATAAGGAAGTCATTAGTGGTTTTTTAAAGCTGATATTTGTCTGCAAAACCTATGATTCTCTATTAGAAGTACTCTTCTTTCATTAGTTATAATTCTTGGTTGTCTGCAAAAACTATGATTCTCTGTTAGAAGTACTTTTCATTTCATTAGTTATGATTCTTGGTACTTTTTTGTTCTTTAACAATTTAATATTTTCTTGAAGTTGTAGAGAGACAAAACATCCCAAAATATTGGAGACAAGAGAACTGTTCAAAGCTGGTGAAAAGATGTATGACCACGAAAGTGATTGTTTTGATAATTTTGAAGCTAGTTTACAGGAAGGATTGGTTCAAGAACAAGATGATTTCTCTCAAGGCCAGATCCCAAATTGTGATAATAATCACAATTTTTCAATGGAGGGACAGATCCAGATTCACTCTCAGATTATTTCCCCACAAGAAGCTGCTGCTGCTGCTGCTGTTATGGAGATGGAGATGCAAAAGCAACTTGATTTGGAGTTCCAGGGTACCAATAATGATAACAATAATAGCAGTGCTGCTTCTCATCTGATTCAAGAAATGGTGCATAACTCAAACTGGCATGAAATGTGTAGCTTTAATGGCGATCACAATCAGTACCAATATCACCCAAATATCACTGATATCCAAAATACAATTCCAGATACTCCCTATCCCACCACACCAGATCTGCTTAACATGTTTCCATTTCCAAGATGTTCATCATCTTTCCTGCTCAATAATCCTGATTCATCAGCCCACAAATCTTCCAGTTTCTTGGCGTCGCTCGGTCTTTTAGGAGAATTCAACCCTGCCGTGGATGTATCTGCCATGGCTTCGGGTAGTGTTGTGTATGACCCTTTATTGCCTTTAAATCATTCTCCTCAGCCTCCGTTTTTGAGGGAGCTTTTCCATTCTTTGCCTCATCAAGGAGGAGGGTACGCAATAGGTGTAAAAAATGGGTCTTTGTTTGGTGGGATTGTGGATGAAAGAGAGCATGTTAATGGTGTTCTGTATCAAGATGGCAATGATGGGAGGCATTTTGATAATGGGGTTTTCGAGTTCTCCGCTGGAGAAATTGATTGCATTATGAAAAATAATGGGAAAGAAACTAAACATTTTACTAATACTGAAAAGCACAGGAGAGTTCTCTTCAGTGACAAGTACCAAGCTTTGAGGAAATTGATTCCAAATCCCACTAAGGTATGTATCTAATATCCCATTCTCCGTTTGTTGATCTTGTTCCTTAATCTATACGCAATGAAAAATCCATTTACTCAAGTATGTCCATAAAGTTAACGACACAAACATTGATCTTTGATCTGATATGTTGAAATTTTTGGTGAGAACCATTCAAGAACGATAGAGCCTCGATCGTGGGGGATGCTATTGACTACATAAACGAGCTGAAAAGAACTGTGAACGAGCTGAAAGTTCTGACTGAGAAGAAAAGGTGTAGCAAAGAGAGACTCAAAAGGCCTAAAACAGAAGAAAAGGATGGGATATCAATGGAGGGAAATGAGTCAAATTCTTTAGGCGAAATGGAGCAGCCTTACAATTGTTCATCACTCCGAAGCTCATGGCTACACCGGAAATCGAAGAATACAGAGGTTGATGTTCGAATCGTAGATGATGAAGTCACTGTGAAACTTGTTCAGCAGAAGAGAATCAATTGCTTGCTCTTTGTATCAAAGGTTTTGGATGACCTTCAGCTTGATCTCCACCATGTTGCTGGAGGGCTTATCGGTGATTACTATAGCTTCTTGTTCAACTCAAAGGTGCTCAATTCATACGTTTATCTTTTCCATATATCAATATTTCTGGTTTGTGCTTCATTTATACATAGAATCATCACGGGATTACACACACACATATATATGGAATTCAGGCTTAAAACATCGTCATCGATCATCTTTCCATGGCGAATAATTTTTATTTTTTTTGTAAAATGTGTTCGTTATTTTGCAGATTTGTGAAGGTTCCATAGTGTATGCAAGTGCAATAGCTAACAAACTTATTGAAGTTGTGGATAAACACTATGCATCCGTTCCACCAACTAATAGCTACTAGCTAGCTAGGTATGCACCACCCTTTTCAAAACTTGTTGCATTCTTCTTTTATCTTTTGTAACGATTGAAAATACTTACTCCGAGTGATTGAACTAGGAATTCGTTCAGAATTAAGGGCGGTTAAATATAAAAAGAAAAAATACACTCGATATCGAATCGAAGCAATTAATTTTCAAATATTTTATCATCGTCACATATAGAGACACAATAGTTCTAAATGCACTTATTTGGACAATATTAACTATTTATTCAAAAGTTATCATTCTTATTTTCTCACATTATTTTTATTTTTACATAATTGACAGAATAATAAAATTCAAAAAGTGCGAGTACTTGGTCAAACTTTAGATACAGTCCAATTTCTTAAAGTAAACAGTAAAATTCGTACATGAAGTCTTGCCTTGCTACAAAATGTTAATTATAAGGCATTTGCTAGTCTGTGAGGGGACCAATTTTTTTTTATTTTTTTTTATTTTTTTTAACTTTATAAGGTTCTGTTTCATAAAAATAATTAATTTGAATAGAAAATCGATATTATCAAATTCCATATGTCTTTGTTTTACTGCAAATTCAATTTTCTTTGCTGTTAAAATTTTATTCATATTAATTTTGCAGAATCACTGGAAGGAGCTTTGCATTTCTCTGATGCATGAGAGCGTAAAGGCTATAAAATATATATGCATCGACTTACTACAAATTAATTAATTATAATTAGGATGTAATGAAGATCTTATAATCTTTGTTTAATTTAGCATGCTAACCACATGTGGTAATTGGGATTTACTGATATTATATGTATTATTTTGGATTTTTACGACAACTTTAAATTTTATAACCCGTTGGAGATGATATATTAATGTAGTTTGGAGCTAATAATTATTTAATGATCACTAAATTTAAATATTTGTGCATGATTAGGACATGTATCATGTTAATTAATTTGTGAAAATTTAAAATATTACACGTAGTGTCACATTTTGAATGTCACATTTTGAATATGGAGTTCTAATTTTATACTCATATGTGGGATGTGGGGAAATTTATTTAGAGATTCTTACATTGTAAATTGAGTATGAGGGAATAGTTTTCTCCACATGATTACTGATCTTACATACCCTTTAAGAATTATTTGTTCTAGTCGAAAATTTGGCAAAAACTTGTGTGAGATGGTCTCACAGGTCGTATTTTGTGAGACGAATCTCTTATTTGGGTCATCCATGAAAAATTATTACTTTCTATGCTAAGAGTATTTACTTTTTATTGTGAATATCGGTAGGGTTGACCCGTCTCACAGATAAAGATTCATGAAACCGTCCCACAAGAGACCGGCCTACTCCGATGACATAATGAAAATTGAAATAGGCTTAAATGAATTATCTCACAAAAATAATAATTTAAAATTGAAACTTGGCAATTCTATTTTTTCAAACATCATTACAATATATAACTATAATTAAACTGAACTAATAAACAAATATATGGAAAACAAATACAAAATAAGTTTCTTCTAAGTTCTAACCAAAAGACAACCAAGACAAAATACATAAACCTACGTGGAACAAATTAAATACAGGCGGAACTTGGAAACATAAATGGAATAAATATTATTGGAACCAGGAAAACAATTTGTCGAGAAGAAATAAAATAAGTTAAATATAAACGAATTAAACAAAACAAGTATAATTATATTGAACAATGTTGAAGAAAGAAACAAAATTTACTCTAGCAAAGATTGCTTCTTTACAATTCAACATTTTCAGATTCTAATATTTAACAACATTATGAAATGTGTAAAATATGTATTAAAAAGTAAAAATAAAATTGCTCGTTTAATTCCATAAGTTTATTTATTTGTTGGCATCGTTATGTTCATCGTACCAAAATTAGAGTTGTTTGGTCTCATAAAATCAAAATAATATTAAAATCGTTTAGTATATTATTGGACCTCTAATTATTTATTTTACACCTTTTATATTTTTTGGCACGGTTTCAAGTGGCATATTATTAATCAATTGATAATTTATCTATGGTATTTGTTCTTTATTGTTATGTTATTTATCTATCTACTAATTATTTATCTTAAATCAATCAAATCATTGAATTTAAATTAAAATATTACTCTTAATAAATAATATTATTTTAATTATTAAAAAAATAATAATTTATCATCAATTTAATCAATCAAATCAAATAAACTATTATTTATCAATCAAGTCCAATATTATATTTTAACTATCATTTTTTTATTTCTTTTTTGTCATATTAAATTATTTGTCCTATCTTTAATTTAATTTTTATGTATCATGTTCTTAATTAATTAAGTAGGCTTGATGTTATTAGTGGAAGTAATCTTGGTCCAACAGAATGCCAAGCTTAAAGTAAAGTTGTGTAAGGCAAGTCATAGAAAATCACGTTAATTTCCCCTCGGTAATAACGGTCTAATGTAACAAAAACAGATCATTTTCGTGTCCTATATCACGCATGTGTCAAACCATGAAACAATAATTGTCTTCTCGAATTAAGTAGTTAAACAGAAAGAACCTTGTCAATCTCAGGTCTTTCGATGCCGAGTCCCTTGATGCCACGTTCCAAATCTGCACCTGATATCAACACTCAAAGTTCTTTTTCCCACTCCTATGTTCCTCCTCCTGGTAAGTCCTTCGTATCATCTTCCTTGGCTTGCGGGTCACTGTTAACTTCGGGGACAAATAAACATAGAAGAAATGCACTTGAAGAAGCAAGAATTTCTACCAGCAGCCCTTACTACAAGGGCTTGACAGACTTCTCACTCGTAATCAATCGAGAACGACTATCAGGGTCAAGTCCTGGAAGGGAAATTCACGCAACAAGTTTCGCTGGTTCTGGTTCCAAGTCATCTTTTGCTGCGAAGATGCAGGAATGGGGTTCTTCTTGGTTTACTTTGAAGAAACATGAAAAGAACTCCAATGAGATAGCGGCAGCCCCCGAAAATGTGGAGGAAAGAGCCCCCTTTGCGCCCCTTAGAACTCATAACCAGATCATGGACAAATCTACAAAAACTGGTTTAAAATATGAGAGGAAAAAAGTTGCTTTTCCTTCCGTTTTGGGCGTGGAAACTGCCAACTTGTCAACCAAGGAGAAGCCATTGAGGGAGAAAGAATCTGAAGGATCACCACGAGAAGATGTGCATTGTCCTCTACCACAGATAACACAACCAACGGCACAAGCACAACCCTCTCTGCTGTCAATACCGCTGTCATGTACCGGAACATCACCACCAGTACGACCAGCATTTGAATCATCACCCTCTCTGCTACCGAGACGTCCAGCAGCTGTAGGAGCTACATATAAGAACAAGGAGACAACAAAAATGATAGGGAATGAAAGGAAATATGTGTGGGCAGATAAGTATCGGCCTATATTGCTGCCAGATTTTATATGTAACCGGACAACAGCTCTTCGGCTACAGAGTAGAGTTAGGAATTGGCATAATAAAGCAGAAGAATGTGGTCATTTCATATTTGAAGGAAGCCCAGGGGTTGGAAAAAGAACCATGATTTGGGCTTTGCTCAGAGAGGCCTTTGGGCCAGACAAAGTACAGGTACGACAAAAGTGTCATCCATCTGATAAGATAAAACAATTGAATTTCACGATAAAAAACTTGAACCTCTTGTCTTTATCATCCACAGGCAAGAGAAGAATCCAAGGAATTTCAACTTAAGGTAATTTTCATATTCAATGACGCAATTCTTACATGGTGAAAGCTTAAGGGTCGAAAGTTGGTAGCACTTGCACACGAAAAAACTTGAACCTCGTCGTCTTTATGTTATATACTTATATTACTACAATAACAACCCATTGATTTGACTGTTTTTTTTTCTCTTTCTTTTGTTTGTTTGGTTTAATTTTACGGAAAAACTTAAGGGTCGAAAGTTGGTAGCACTTGCACATGATGAAACATCTTGAAGACTGAGAAAATACTTGTATTACTGACTGTTGTTTAGTCAACCACAAGTTGATCACAAAAATTGGTTCCATTCAGTTGAATCGGCACCCCATCTAAAAGCTTAAAATGTCAGAACAGGGAGACGTTCATCAATACTTCTGACACATAACAAATATTTAGTTCCAGTTGCATATTTTTCATATAGATGGATGTAGCTCCACTAATGATTCATAACTAAAAGGATAAACCTCACAAGTTATGAAATCATGAGAACAACGCATCTGACTCATCCTCAAAATTTTAGCATGGATTCAAGTTAGCTTGCACGTTTTTCAAGCCTAGTCAAGTAATGTTTGATTCAAATTCTAAATTAAGGAATTTGCTCCGAGCTCAACCATGTTTAGGCATATTTCAGACCAAAATATTTTTACTAGCCCCCGAGTTTTAATAAATTAATTGATATTTTTATACAAGCATTATACTAGGTCATGATTTCGAGCCATAAAATTGAAGCTAGAGCTGATAATTAATATACTGAGTTAGTGTAAAAGCTGAAAACATGGGTATTTAAAGGTGAACTGGATAGTGGTAGAATCTCCTATGCGTTCTCTTACCTGGACGGCAAAATCTGAAATGCCCAAGAAAGACGGCCTTGTTTTCCGACATTGACCTTGTATTATCCATTACACAGGGAGAAGCAGTAAGTAGTGTCCTTGTAAACTGGATGGCATCAACCCAACATATTGAAGTCAATATCTCCGAATTAAAAGGCTACGAGAAGCATATACTTGTGGAGCTTATCAAAGAGGAAAACGAGATGCTGTCCAATAAAACCTTGCAATGCACTCAGGAAAACTGCAAAGGCATTTCCACGCATTTTTAATACGATTATTCAAATTCAAAGGTGCAAGCCAATAACATAGTATGCCATAAAAATGTACATGCAGCTATCATTCTATATGAGGCAGACAAGCTGTCTACTGATGCCCTAATATACATCAAGTGGATCTTGGGGAAGTTTAAAGGGTGTAACAAAGTATTCTTTTGCTGCAGAGACATGTCGAAGCTACTGCCCTTAAAGCCACTTTGCACAGTTGTCCAACTTCTTGAGCCTTCAAATGAAGAGGTAGCAACCTAATGCTTTCAAGTCTCAAATTCACGTGCTCACCCAAAACATGAACTTCAAAGTTTTCCTTTCACCACTGCATTTATCTTTGACAGATTGTCAAAGTTTTGATGTTCATAGCAACACAAGAAGGGATAGAGCTACCACAGCAGTTGGCCAATAAAATTGCCAACATGTCCAAGAATAACCTAAGACAAGCCATACGCTCATTTGAAGCTACTTGGCACTTCAAGTAATATAACGCCATAATCTTCATATATAACATATTCTATAATGGCAGTTAATTTAGAGCTTTTTGACATCCCTCAAGCCCAACATAGAAATTGGTTACTACTTTGGATTCCGGATTCTCCACATCTTTAATGTGCTATTTTTTGCTGCAGTTCTAACTTGGAGGAAGACCAAGATATCCAGACCGGATGGGAAGATAAAATTGCCAATCTTGCAACGAACGTGATACAGGAGCAAAGTCCAAAGCAGTAAGTATCAAATCATACATCAACTAGAAAACTACAGATTTTGTTTTTAGGGACCTAAATCTAATGGCAAGAAGCCATTGGCTCACCACAGGCTTTACAATATCCGTGGAGACTTGCAAAATCTTATAGAGCATAACGTAGCACCCGATTGCATATGCGAAGTAAGAGAGATCGAAAGTATTTGACCTCCCCCCCAACTACCATCCCTCCAAAGCACAATTCCCAGTACTCTATCATGCTTTATGCAGGCTCTAATAAAGGAACTGAAGAGGAATATACCTGAGCAGTTACAGCCACAATTTGACAAGCTATCTGATGAACATAGAGTACAAACCTCAATTGATCAGCTTTTTTTCTTTCCATATTCTTGTAGACTAGTTTGCTAATGAAAAAGATAGCATAGCATCGACCTTTAATCAATTTCCTACTTTCAGAAAAACTTTGACGCAATAATATACCTGGCCTCTTCACAAAGTCAACACGAGGAACACGGCAAGAGACAGAATGTTTCCAGAAATAACGTCCAACACTTCATGATGATCGAAGGTATGATAAACATTAATCAAAAGCGTTCAACACTTGATGATGGAGGTACGATAAATATTAATCAAATCAATAATGTGATAAAAGTTGAAAGATATTCCATATGTTATTGCCAAACTTTGATTTACTCTGAAGGCTAAAACTCACATGCATCATATTTTTTTAGACAATTTTTTTTTGCTTGTCGGCAAATTATAATTTCTCAACGGTTCCGCATCCAGTGTATGGGAAAATTGACTATATTCACTACCTTTAATTTCTATCTAGTTCTGAGTAAATGTGGTGCAACGTTAACTCTATGCTCTTTCTTCAGAGTTCATAGCAAGAATCATGAGTTGGTACAAGGGTGTTATAACAAACAAGGAGGGCGACCAGATGGCACACAGATGAATCTGTTCAGTGTTTTGTAATTGCCCGTACAGTATTATTCAAGGCCTCAAACAACTTGGTTGCACACACTTTGAGTGCCGTAAAATAATCATCAAACTTAAATATAAGTTTATATTTTATCAGCTGTATCAATCGAAGGCGTGAACATTTTGTAAGCTTATCCACGTTATTTTACTTTTACAATTAATAAAAGAATGTATCTTTATATTTGCCTGATTCACCCTTCTCATGCCGTACATTGTAAACTCAAGGGTGCCTCTCTTGAAGCTTAGAGCATCACTATCTGATCACCAAATTTTTAACGAGGTAGAATGATATTTCAAATACTGGTAAACTACTGGTGACAGTTAGAGATATGTATATCTTCCCTCTTAGAGCCCAAAAGGTGAGACTTTACGAGGAAGGCGGGCAAAGGCACTCTAGCATCTAAAAGGGAAAAGGCAGTCGAGCACAATCAATGGAATCAATAACATAAGGGCATCTGATCATATTAGTTAGTGCAAGAGACTTGACCCTATGCCTAATGCTTGTGCAGAAAGGAAGCCTTGTTTACGCTACTCTTGGATCGTTTCTCCCTGTATGACAAGAACAAATGTTGGCCTTTAGATCCATGAAATCCCATAAAAAAAAATAAGGGACCCACAATATCAAAAGGTATCGGGGACATGGCGTAAAGATCTTCCTGTAACATAGTGTCTGCCGAAAAGGAGAACCAAATTCCACATCTAATGCGGCAATCTCACCACACCATCAGACTAATCATTCACAGGACGTCTGTTAGGCGTCCAGACGAGGTAATTCAAGCAATACTCGAACACCTAGAATTGCAGTGAGAAAACAGAGCATGGAATGGAATAGCATTTAGGGGCTATAACCCTCCTCCATGTTTGAGCAAATGAAACCTTTCATGAGGCTAATGACTCAGTAACAGACTTAAACAACCTAAGCATCAAGAAATAGAAAGAAAAAACGGATACGGAGAGTAATTCTTAGAGCGAGGTTCTCAGGAATCAAATCACCAGATGTCTAATTCTTAGAGCTAATCAAGCTTAAAATGCAATTTCGCGTCTCATCTCTAGTTGAAAGCGATCTCCATGCAAAATACCAAAGCCTAATACGCTGCTTATGACAAGTAGGAATCTCCGAGAATGACAAGAAAAAGTTCACCGCTGCAGCCCCTCATCACGACGATACACGCGGCGGCGACGACGACAAATGTGGAATGGACAAGTTTGTGTACAGAATGGACCATAAGTAGGCCCAACCTAATCTGGGCTTAAATTCCATCTCAATGTGTAAATTGTATTGCCATGATAACATAACACATGTTTGGTATTTTTTCGGTGAGATTTTTTATTTATTTTTTAATAAAATATATCAAATCGTGACAGTGATGTTCAATATTTAAATTATCAATAGTTATGTTGTGAAAAAGTAAAAATTTAAGGTAAAAAGTAAAAATTTCAAACTCTCAAAATTATCACACTACACACTTTATAATATTTTTATCTCAACTCAATTGTGATTTTCTTCACAAATGAGATCTATTTATAGAAAATCTTTACAAATAATCCAAAAATAAATTACATCATTACCTTCATCATCACACACAAATTTCAATATTCAACACTTAATTTTCAACATTCAAATATTCAACATTCAATATTCAAATATTAATATTAAAATATTAAATTTCAACACTCCCTCTTGTGATGATGATCATAATGATTATCTTCATTACATGTTTTTATACTGCCTCGTTAAAAATCTTATTAGAAAACCCATTGGGATAAAAACCATAGTAAGGGAAAAAGAGTGCAGTCACGTAAACTCTCCCTCATGTTGACACGAACAATTTTTCACAAATTTCGTAGATTGCGCATCTCAATATTATATATGTGCTTTCTGAATATTGTCGTAGGAAGTGCCTTTGTGAAGAGATCTGGTGAGTTTTTACTTGATTGAATGTGACGAACATCAATATATTTATTCTTCTCAAGCTACTTGGTGAATGCAAAAAACTTAGGAGGAATATGTTTAGTTCTGTCGCTTTTTATGTATCCTTCTTTCATTTGAGCAACACATGCAGCATTATCTTCATATAGTATCACAGGCTTCTCGTCGAATGATAATCCGCATGAGATTTGGATATGTTGGGTCATTGATTTTAACCACACACATTCGCGGCTTGCTTCATGTAGTGCGATAATCTCGGCATGATTTGATGAAGTTGTTACGAGCGTTTGTTTCTGTGAACGCCAAGAAATTGCAGTGCCTCCACGAGTAAAAACATATCCAGTTTGGGAACGTGCCTTGTGTGGATCAGATAAGTATCCAGCATCGGCATAACCAATTATACTTGGATTAGCATCTTTTGAATACAAAAGTCCCAAGTCTGTCGTTCCTCGTAGACAACGGAGTATATGTTTAATTCCGTTCCAGTGTCTCTTTGTTGGATATGTGCTAAATCTTGCCAATAAATTTACGGTAAAAGATATATCAGGCCTTGTACAATTTGTAAGATACATAAGGGCACCAATAGCACTTAAATATGGTACTTCTGGACCAAGAATATCTTCATCATCTTCATATGGACGGAATGGATCCTTTTCTATGTTTAATGATCTAACAACCATTGGAGTACTTAGAGGATTTGATTTATCCATATTAAAACGTTTAAGGATCTTTTCTGTATAATTTGTTTGGTGAACAAATATTCCACATTCTTTTTGTTCTATTTCTAAACCCAGACAATACTTGGTTTTTCCAAGATCTTTCATTTCAAATTCTTCCTTCAAGTATGACACAACTTCATGAATTTCATTATTCGTTCCAATGATGTTTAAATCATCAACATATACAGCAATAATTACGCATCCGGATGTTTTTTTTTAATGAAAACACAATGGCATATTGAATTATTTACATATCCCTTTTTCATCAAGTGATCACTTAGCCGATTATACCACATTCGGCCAGATTGCTTTAACCCATATAATGATCTTTGTAATTTCACAGAATAACATTCTCTGGGTTTTGAACTTTGTGCTTCAGGCATCTTAAATCCTTCATGGATTTTCATATATATATTATTATCAAGTGATCCATATAAGTAAGCTGTAACAACATCCATAAGACGCATTTCTAAATTTTCAGATACCGCCAGGCTAATCAAATACCGAAACGTAATTGCATCCATCACGGAAGAATACGTTTCTTCATATAGTGAGTTTCACGTGAGACTCTCACGGATCTTAATCTGTGAGACGGGTAAACCTAAAAGGGGATCGGTTACGGTGACCGAAAGCGCAACGGAAGTTTAAAAATCAAATTTTTATGTAAAAATTTCGGCCACCTCCATATCTTGGTGTAGCAAATACAAAAACAACAAAATGTCATACATAGTGTGTTTACAAAATTATACCTATCAACCTCTTGAGGTTGATGAATGGCACCAACCAAGTTGTAAACAACTTGGCTCTTGAATGGATGAAGATCTACAAGCTTCCTCCTCCTTCAAAATTAGGGCCACCACTTGCTAGGTAAATCCCTCCTTGTTTTGCACTAGAAAAACAAGAAGATTTTTCAATGAGAAGAATATTTCTCTCTCAACACTTGAAGAAGAAAATGAGAGAAAAACTTTGAGAGAAAACATGGAAGTTTCGGCCAAGGTGAGTGAAAAATGGGGAAAGGGAGACTTGTCTTGCACATGCAAAAAGTTGAAAGCAAAAGTTGCATGCCATGTCTTGAAAACACTAAAAGTAGTCTCCCAACCTTTCACCTCACATGCATGTATATTATATGGTTTTTAATCAAATTAAAAAACCATGGACTAAATTTAATTATCTCAAACATATTTGAGACTAATTAAACATTACTTGAATTTACCCAAGTCCCACTAGTTAAATAATTATTTTATTTGAGCTCTACAAGACTCAATATGATTTAATTAATCCAACACTTGAATTAATTTAATTATTTGGACTCTACTAGGTCCACTAGTGTTTAATTAATTCAACACTTGAATTAATTTAATTTAGTCCATAATAATGTTTATGAAAATCACAATTTTCAAATACATTATTTACTTGGCCAAATTTTAATTTAGGAACACTTCCATAAATTAAAATTTACATTTCTCTCATAGAAGTCATACTTCTATTTTTCCTTACGCCTATAAACTCATTTATAAGCCGTTCAACACATTGAACTATTTTACTTCTCATCGGGATCTAGAAAGCTAGTACTTGTGTGGCCCTCAATGGTTCATTGATACAACTAGCCGTGGGTTCACATCTCCATGTGATTCGGACTAAACATGTCCTTATATGAGCATACCCCAATTGCTCCATTCTTATTTATCAACTCCTTGATAATAAGAACGTCAGAACTCAAGTCTGATAGTACCCAACCAATCATGTTAAACGCCTAGCAGCATCGCTTACATGATTCCCTAGGTATCAAATGATAGTGCCTGCAAGAACCATTCAATTATGGTTAGCGTACAGTACGGTCCCTTCAACTCATATATCCCGACCGATTCGACAACCATTGGTTTATCGAGAGTTGTCAATGAATCGATACTATGTGTCATGTCGTAGTTGCATCGATGGTGTAATCTATGAAACCCCTTTCATAATTACCACCATACTCTGATCAGAGATTTCAAACTACATATACATGAAAAACACATAGGATATCCATACCCGTAGGTAAGCGGTGAATCCCCGACTACAATGCATCGACTCCTATATGTTTCGACAGAACACCCAACCTTGCCACCTGATGACCCCATGAGAGTCGGTAAACAAGTCAAAGTGTAATTCTAGCACATAGAGTCTCAATGTTGTCCCGGGTCATAAGGACTAATGGTGTACAACCATAAACTAGGACTTTTCCACTCGATAAGTGAGAACCACTTGGAAAGTCCTTTAATGGAGGGTTGTTCAGTGCACTCTACCAGGAGCACCTATCTGCATGCTCGGACATCACAATGTCCCCTACCAATGAAACATGGTACTCACATCGCAGATACTAGTCTCAAGCTCGAGCGGCCTATATCCTTCTTAGCGGCGGCTGAATCGACTAGGAACCGTTTAGAATATACAGTATTCCAAATATGAGTTTCATGATACTCATCATATGAGCATCCCATATTCTTTCTACTATTTCTTTATTCAAGGGCTTTATCTATGCAACTAGCATGGGTATACAGATAAAGATGTGCCAAAACAATAATTTCAAATATTATTAAAATAAAGACTGTTTATACATAGAGTTTCATTGTGAACACTCGGCCAACACTTGGCACGACGTGCACCTACTCCAACAAAACCCTACCTATATTTACAATAAAAAGTAATACTCTTACCATAAAAAGTAATATTTTTTCATTGATGACCCAAATAAAAGATCCGTCTCACAAATACGACCCGTGAGACCGTCTCACACAAGTTTTTGCCTTCTTCACAATCAATTCCAGGCCTTTGAGAAAAACCTTGTGCAACAAGTCGAGCTTTATATCTTAGTATTTCATTTTTCTCATTTCGTTTTCGAATAAAAACCCATTTGTATCAAACAGGTTTTACACCTTCAGGTGTAAGTACTATAGGTCCAAAAACATTACGTTTATTTAGCGAATCCAATTCAACCTGGATGGTATCTTTCCATTTTATCCAATTCTGCCGATTTTTACATTCACCAAAAGATTTTGGTTCACGATCTTCATTATCATTTATGATGTCGATTGCCACATTATAAGGAAATATATCATCAATTTCTTCTATATCTTTTCGGTTCCATATTTTTCCAGTATTAATATAATTGATAGAGATTTCATGATTCTCGTCAGTTTGTGGTTCTGACAGAACATTTTCATCATCATGTGTTTCTTCAGGAACAACATTCTCTATTTTGTGATCATCATGTGTTTCTTCAGGAACATCATTCTCTATTTTGTGATCATCATGTGTTTCTTCAGGAACATCATTCTCTATTTTGTGATCATTGTGTTTCTCTATGAATTTTCTTTTTCGATGATTTTTATCCTTGGAACCGACTGGCCTTCCACGCTTCAGGCGTTTTACGACATCATGACTTTGTTC
>NC_133307.1:23066947-23075846 GCF_012295235.1 Primulina huaijiensis
GAAGAATAATTTTAGAGAAGAAGAGAAAGTTTGAGTGATTGAATATGTTTGTGAGATCATATTTATAGGGCAAAAACTAGCCGTTTTGTTACCGTTTATGATCGTTGGTGTACAAGAAAATAAATGTATGTATTTGTATAATTTTATGTTAATAATATGGTGTATATAATATTAGTAATGTTTTAAATAATTATGTATATCATATCACAATATTATAATGAAATGTCATAAGATATTTTGTTTTAAAATCTTATAGGCTTTTATACTTGTCGTATCCCTTACCGGGAGTGTGGGATGTCGTCTTAATATCCTCCCAAGATTTATAACAAGTTTTTTGAAAATTTTATTTTTATTATTTATAATAACATTATATTATATATTAAATATATAAACAATAAATAAATAAACAATAAAATAAATATTATTACTTTTGTTACTTTTTTCTTCTGTTTTGGAGATTGGAAAAATATGGAGGACTTTTAGAGCTTTGTGCTGATAACGTGTTGTGAAAAAGTAAAAAGTTACAGTAAAAAGTAAAAATCTCAAACTCTCAAAATTATCACACTACACACTTTACAATATTTTTCTCTCAACTCAATTGTGATTTTCTTCACAAATGAGAGATCTATTTATAAAAAATCTTTACAAATAATTCAAAAATAAATTACATCATTACCTTCATCATCACACACAAATTTCAATATTCAACACCTAATTTTACCTAATTTTCAACATTCAAATATTCAACATTCAATATTCAAATATTCAATATTAAAATATTAAATTTCAACAAGTTATAAATTATTGGGATGGAATAATTTAAATAACTTAGAAGTTTGGAATAAAAAATTATATTAAAACAATGATTAATTAATTACTAGGGAAAATGTGATAGAAATGCATGCATTTTGAAATGTTAAAAATGTATCATTTCCATTTTTCAAAATATGAGAATGAGATCTTAAAACAAAAGCCTTACCATTTTCAAAAGAGTATGTCTCTTGTGAGAAGATCTCACGAATCTTTAATTGTGAGACGAGTCAACCCTATCGATATTCACAATAAAAAGTAATACTTTTTCATGGATGACCCAAATAAGAGATCTGTCTTACAAAATACAACATGTGATACCGTCTCACACAAGTTTTTGCCTTTTCAAAACTAGATATTATTTTTGAAGTTATAAAAAATGAATGTGATTATGAGAGCATGAAAATCTTAATAAAATTGAATATCTTTTTATGATCACAAATATATTTTTCACATTACACATTTCATGCGATCAATGATATAATATTTTTCTCTTTCACTATAATATCAATCAAAATAAATATATTATATTCCAATATATCCGAAAGAACCGCGAAAAAAAATAATAAAAAAAGAAAAATTTCCTATACTATACAGGACAGTAGTATGCATATATGTATATTTTATCACATGTCCTCTTGATTTTCATATTTCCTAACTCCCATAACCTGGCCACTGTTCTTGAACCTCCGGTGTTGGTGTTTCTCATCGAACTTCAGTCGCCCCGTGTCCTTAAATCGCTTCTTTTCAACTTGATCAACGACACATTCCGGTGGTGGCACAGGATACCTAATCGTATCATAACAATATGAATAATATATATATTTATCCCTGAATTTTCTCGTTGCCACCTTTTGTTTTGGGGTCATATTGGCAAAATCAGCCCCGTCGAATCGGTTATGATCAGTATCCGTACAATCGGTGGCGAACGCCTCCTGCAACAAATCGGTGGCACATCCATGGAGGACGAGATCGGTGAATTCAGCCACGAAAGGGGCATATTTGTAATTTGCTCTATATTTGCCACCGGAAGTAGCCCAATCCGAAGCATCCCAAATGGTAGCGTACAAAGACATAGGCTTTGATGGGAAATCAGCTCCCATTGCATCATTGCGTACTATCTCCCGGATTGGAACATCATCAATGTAGAATCTATAATAGTGAACAAAAAAATTGTAGGAAATATGAAAGTTTGTTAATAATAAACTTAAATAAATATTTTCACTGAAAATATTGAAAAGCATATTAATGAATTTACTATCAAAATATGAGAAAGAGTTATGTTATAATTGGATCTCAAACCTGAAACTTCTTTTAAATCTGGGACCTTGATTTCAAATAAGCTACATGTTGAATTTAGAAACTCTAACAATTTTTATTTTGATGATAACAAAACATGTTATTATGTTTTTTAACATAATTACTCAAGTGTGCAGTTGCTAACTCAAGATGGAAGCTAAAACTCGAATTAAGCCAAACTGAAAATCTGGTGAGCTGCAGTTTTTCGATAATAAATCACAACTCGGTAATACAAATGATCAACCGTCAAAACAAATAACAAAAATCTCAATTTGGGAAAAGTCATATTTAATGTTATTTGGGTTAAATCGGATGTTATCTCGACAAACTAATTTCGCCAAGGCTCATTGATTTGGATGATCAGCCAAGATCAGTTGGGCAAGAGCAATTGATGTATTTTAGTCAGATTGGCAAGCTCGGTATCCAAATGGAATGATTTAATATGTGTTACGAAGATAAGACGATGATCTACAAATCATCTTTACAAATCAAAGTCTAAATCAGAGTTTAAGATATTAGTAAAAGACGACGAAACTACAAGCCTAATTCAGTATATCTCATCAGTTTGGTTTAGTCTAGCTGACGAGTCCAACTGGCAGTGGACCTCAAATCAGTTAGGATTGCGAAAAATGGCCAGCAAATCAGAAATGACCGTTCAATGTCAAAAACAGTACTGAAACTTTTTTCGAACGATCATATTCTTATATCTAACGTATATATCACTTTTGGAGGTTATGTATACAAGATTTTGAAGATCAAATATAAAGTTTTGAAGGAGATTCAAAGTATGAGCAGCCTATATAAAAAATTAGCTAGAATGAGGACAATCTCAAGTATGAGAATACATTTGCGAGATACACACACTGTAATAGATTAAATCATCACACACAGTCACTCACACATATACATGAGAGTTTAGTTTCAAAGTTAAGTTGAGTGAGTTTTTGCACAAAGACATTAATATCGTGTTTATAGTATTGACATAAGAGACATTAAAAATTATGCGGATTGTGATGTTGCGGTCTACGATCGAGAGTGTGCTAGGAGTTTCAATTAGGCAATGAATAAATCCTAATTTGAAATGGATTTGTACGATGAGTTGTATAAATCAAAGTCTTCTAGTGAATGATTTTCAAGGAGAAGAAGCGGTGACATGAGAGTTATTAATATCTGAACATGCATAAATAAATTCGTATCTATTTATTTATCGTATTTATTTATTATTGCTACTGTTTTTTATATGCATTGTTGAAGCATTTTATGTGTATTTCAAAAATCAAAATATTGCATACGAAGTATTTGATAAAATACTTCAACCAAACCATTTTTATATTCAAGTTGTATATCTTTCAGATGTTTTACCAAAAAATTCAATTGGTTTCTACGAAAGATTATTTTGAGCGTCTTCAACTTGGTTTGAAAATCAAAATCGATTTAATTAATCAATATTCAATATTTCAAGAACTGATATATTGTAACTCAATATTAATAAATCGATATTCAATATTTCAAGAACTGATATATTGTAACTCAATATTAATAAATCGATATTCAATATTTCAAGAACTGATATATTGTAACTCAATATTAATAAATCGATATTCAATATTTCAAGAACTGATATATTGTAACTCAATATTATTCCCGATCGATTATATCAATACATGTCATCCGCTTATTTAACCAATTTTAATTAACCAGCTACGCTAGCATAAATTATTGACTGGATTACACCTCTAGGCACGCATGAGCGATTTAGATGTGAACAACTCTCTAAAATCTTGGCAAACCCTAGAATCTATATAGGGTGGGTATTCAACCTAAAAGTCAATTCAATTAGGCATGAATTAAGGTCATCGCTGTCATGGTAACATTACTAGTCTTTAATTTAATACTGTTCGATATTTATTTGACTCGATATTAATAAAAAAAATTGTAAAATATTGGCATGAATTGACAAATTACCTATTCCTATGAAATTTTGAAAAATACTATCATCTAATTTTAATAATATTTTCCAATCAAATTAATTATTCTTTTGAAAGTTAAAAAATTGTAAATATTGACATAAAAAACTAGAGATAAATAATAATTTCTAAATTAAAAATATAAAATAATATATTCATTTTTAGAATCTCAATTGCAACTTGTATGACCGAGTCGATTGAGTATGGATCCTCTACCTTGTGCACAACAACACAAGAACACTGTTATGCATAGTAGAATCGTCGGATCATATAGACCCTGCACTGTAGTGTCTTGAGTAACATCGGAACCATTTCCGAGTCGTATGCCCTTAATTTTATTTTATCGATTAATATATTGTCAATCTTGCAAAATCAAGGTGACTGCATCGATAAAATTTAAAAAGTTCCCGTACATATATTTTTTTTATATTAATTAATTTTTCGAAAATCATCTATTTTATTTTTTGAATAAAATCATCTATTTTTATTTTTGAATAAAATCATCTAAATTTTGGGGTTATATCCTTCTAATATATTTGAATTTTCTCATTGCATAAAGTGGAAAAAGTACAAAATTTTAAAAATTGAACTCACATAATATTCTTGTTGGTCCAGAGTATACTGTAACGATGAAAATCTTGAGAAGGGTCGAACCAGAGGTAGTATCTTTCTTCTCTCCCCCGACTTGTACTTCCATTCCCATACATATTTGTCTGAAATCTCCATGTTTTCCCTCTTATATTTCCCAAGAATTCAAAATCCAATTCGTCGTGCGATTTCGGGAATAAATCACCATTTGTTGTCTGCAAATTAAGATTCATAACAAATATTAGATGATTAAGATTAATAACATGATCATGTCGCTAACTACGAAATGGAAATTATGAGGACACTTGATGCTAAATTTCACATGTTACGTACGTAAAACGCGACAACGATTCCTGCAGTGTAATCTGATGGCAACTTGATTTTAGCACTGAAGAAGCCATGACTGTAAAGATCTGAAGATTTGAACCCTGACCCTGTAAAGTGAACAAATCAATCAATATTGTGGGGAAAAAACATTACGAAAAAACCGATCATGACTCCATTACTTAATTACACATGTGATTAACTAATATGTCATCAAATACATAATATAATTATTTATACATGCCTGTGTACTGGTTGAGTTGAAGTCGAACGGATCGATCGTCGGCGGAGGGGATAACGTTTGCATCACCAAATAAAGGGCTGAATCCTTTGGAGAATGGAATATTGGATATGTTGAAAGCTGCCGCATGAGCTACATGGAGAAGAAAACGAGCAAGAACAAAGAAACAGTAAAAGGAATATTTGATTTTACCCATTAAATTCCTAACAATATTGATCGTGTAGCTCAATTAAGAAAAAACACTTTCGTTTTTTTATCGATCAAGTCTCACAAAGAAAAAAAATACATGCACATATGTAAGTATCTGTGTGTTCCTGTGTTATATATATATATATATATATAGAATGAGCTGGTATGATAATCAGTTGTTTAATTAGTGGACAAAAGAAAAGGTCCATGGAGGGTATTTATGGAAATTCAATTATATGAAAAGCATGTTCAACTATTCATTCCTGGATTCTATGTTATCTTCATGTTCTTGTTTTTTTTCTAGCAACGGATATAAGTAACGTCGGAAGTGGATGACTACCGAAAACCCAAAAAAAAAAAAAAGAAAAAGCAACTTGCCTTATTTATTTAATTGGAATATTTTAATTTCTTTCGATGTCCATATCATTTGATGGGGGAAGCATGTCCATCCAGGGAAAAATTAGAAAAGGAAAATAAAAGTGTCCACATAATTTTAAAAAAAACACAGAAGTTTTGATATTGATCTTGTATATTCCATTAAACTTAATCCTGGATCGGCCCGCAATAATCACCTCGGGAGAGGAAAGTTTTCGTTGTCTCCAAGGTTTAAACCTCCAGCGTCTCTCACAGTGGAGAGACAATTATTGACGAAATTTTAAAATATTTGATAACATGGTTTTATCAAACTTTCCCAGTCACTATGTCGTTGGAGTTTGTTCGAGCCCTTAGATCGAGTGAGTGACCAACTAAGGGAATATATATCACCTTTTTTCTCTTTGTCTCGGAACAATGAATGCTTCGAACTGCTTTAAATTGTATTTCATTCTACAATTCTCGGTTTTATTTGGATTGATGAAGTTAAAGAAAAGTTTCAACTCATAATAATCACAAATCAATTTGTTTGTCCTGGTAAATTCACTTTACAATGAATTTCAGTGTAGTGGATTTCAAATTCATCTTAACATTAAATCATTTCAAATCATTCTTTTATATACTATCTGAAATTTAAATCATCAAATCCAAATACAACATTATTACAGTTGCTATTAATCCTTTAATCCACCTAATTCTTGTTACTAGTTAGTACACACAAAACATATTAATTTTCCAATATTAAATATACCCAAAAACATGACTTCACCATGGACAAAAAAAAACCATGATTTCAACAATATTCTCAAAGTTTTCGAGTTTTTACNTTTCGTGAAAGTTTATGAGGATGAAAATTAGCAAACCAATTACTAATTTTTATTATAACGTGAATGGATAATATTGTCCAAAGTCTTGATGAACACAGCTGTGGTCGTTAAAGGACAATATGCCGAATGAAGGAGACCGACCATTAGTTGGACCGGACGTATCTAAAATTAGTTATTTGCGAAGGAAGAAATTATATAAAAACGGTGTTCTAACTAACCGAGGACAAAACACCATCATGATGACGTCACTGAATTGACCTTACATAAGATTGGTAGGGTTTTAGAACTTCTAACTCAAATTTTTTTAGGCTGTTAATTAATCATTGTATTACAGGTGCAATTAATTTATTTAAATTAATTTTTTTTATTATATACTTGAAAAATTAAAGTATTTTCAAATAAATAATTAATAGCTTATGGGTTTGACTCTTTTCAAGAAATATTATCGTAGTTACACCATCATCGTTATGGGAAACAATCTGTCCATGTGGCTTCAGTTTTATTGAATGCAACTTGGCATATATAAATTTTTTTATTTTTTAAAAAATTTCATAAAATTAACATTATTTTATAATAAAGAAGTATATATTTCAAACTTGATAAATTAGTTATTTGCGAATCATCGGTGACTCGTAGCTAAATTCGATCCCATTAAGATAAATCTTATTTAAAAAAAAACACAAAAACTCTTGTGAGACGGTCGCACAGATCAATTTCGTGGGTCGAATTTCTTATTTAGGTTATCCATGAAAAATTATTACTTTTTTATGCTAAGATTATTACTATTTTTATTGTGAATATCGATAAGGTTGACCCGTCTCACAAGAGAATTACTCTTAAAAAATATAACATTTTTTTAATCTTTTAACTTGTCCAATTTTGGTATTACTTTATTAACTAGTCAATTTTTTTGTCTTAATGCACTAACTTTTAATTTTCATCTATATTTGTCAAATTGTTGACTTGTCGCCAGAAACGTGAATAATTTCTGGTGACACGTCGGCAATTCCTGGTGGTAAGTCAGTATTTTTCGATCTCACATAATATTCGACGCAATAAGACTAAAAAAATCGAATTTTTTGTACAAATATCAACTTCAAATATTTAATATAGCAAAACCTGAAATGAGACAAGTAATGGACCAAAAAAAGAAGTTATTTTCACTTTTATTTATGGGTCAAAATAAGAACTGCGGTAAGTAAAATTTAACATATTTATAAAAATAACGGTGGTATATATAGTAAATTGATTAATATTCAACAAAAATTCCCTTTTGTTCCGGTTGAAATAATTTTTAAAAATATTATCTTTGTAGAGCTCACACATATTATTGGAATAAATATTTTGCATTATATAGTGGTTCAAAGCTACTAATAAATAGTATTTAAAAAGTCCATTTCATTTTATCTACATTACTCGTGCTACTTTTATTACTATAAAAAGAAATACGTTTGAGAATTAAAAAATATATAAATAACATTTTTAAAAATCATGAACCACATCGACAGTTGGAATCCATAATAGCATTCATTTACCATTCATGACGTTTTGCTTTCTTTAACATTAAATTATTGCCTTTGTCACATTAATTTCGTAGATTTTTATACCATTATCCTTGTAACGCGATATATATATATATATACTAATTTGATATTTCATTCATTTAAGTAATAGAGTGCGGTCTATTTTAGAAAAAATTATAAAATACAGGAGAAATCAAGATATTAATACACTAATATAGTATAGTGATTCATATTTTAAGAAACGAAAAGAACAACACCCAAAAAAAAAAATTTATCATGTCAAGGGACTTTTGTTCAATTAATGATAATATAATTAAGAATAAGCAAAAAAATATTACTTTATCATTTTTAATCATGGACACCATTTTTCTATTAATGTCTTGTTGTCGATCGTTTGAAATAAAATTTGGTAGTAAGGTGGTTGTACCAACTATTATCACTTAATGGACTCCACCAATTCCCCGTAATATATATGTTGTCATAAAGTTATATATTGATAAATGTTAAAAAAATGTTATATATAGATAAATAAAAATTATAGAGATATACAAGTTACCGCATTGTTGTTTCTTCCACCACTGTTTTGATCAGATTTGAAAAGGAAGTATCAGTCTTTGAGATCTAGAGAAACTGATGCGATGCGGAACATTTCTCCTTTGTATAGCACATTAGTTTAAATCATTTGACAAGATTATTAATTAACCTATAAGAAAGACAACAATCTAATTATATATATATATATATATATATATATATATA
>NC_133307.1:23075876-23120185 GCF_012295235.1 Primulina huaijiensis
ACGTGGACCATTTTCAATTTGATATCTTACATTATCATATATACTATCCATTCGGAATGTTTCGACTTCAGGGGTCCCATTTTCAGAAGTTGATAACACCGTTACACGATGCGTGTCTTTCTTTCATTAGGTGTTATAATATATATAAAAAAAAAAAAAAACAAAGATAAAAATAAAAATAAAATAAAAAACAAGATTAAGTGTTTTTTCATTAAATAAGAATCTCTCTTTCTTTCTTGAATTAAGTTTTGCTGGAAGTTCATATTCCAGATGATTAGTGTATTACCTCCTTTCCTTTTTTTCATATTCATGCTGGGATCTGACGAAAAACGATTCTAATTTAGTGAAAAACAATTAATCGCTGGAATTTTTAGAATTTGATAAGAATAAAAATTTGATTTATGAAAATTTTAATGCACTACTTTAAATGTTAATATTAATAATCTATACTATCTATATTTTTATATCATCATATTTTAAAGAGAGAGCACCTAGAAATAACTAACTTGGTATGGTCATTTCAAAATTGCAATTACCACTTTATTTTTAATTAATTAATTATTTATTTATTTATTTGATAATATATCAACCAAAAAATTAAAACTACTCACAAAAGAAGATAATATTTTTTTTAATTAAATAAATAAATATTTTTAGATAACTATCCCGAATAACATTAAAAAAAATATTTAAAAAAAAAAGCTGAGAGCTCCATAAAATAAAGAAAAATAAAAATAAAATTACAAAAGAAAAAAATAATACTGTCAAATTTCAAATTCTTCTACTAAAAAATATTAAAAATAAAAAAACGATGTATAAGCATACAATACATGTATATGATCGTTACTAATAACTATAGGGAGGCAACTTTTTCTGATTATAAAGATGAAATTTTTTAAATACTATTTGCTTTAGCTTGAAGGGAGGCTCCACCCACTCCCACCACAAAATTATATCTTATGGGACCGGAACGTGTAATTCTTTAGTGGAACAACTTGAGCTGTACATTACTTATAAAGGTAATTTCTGTGGATGTTATCATAATTTCGGTTAAATGGAAACATCCACTTCATTTGGTAATTTGACTTTTGATTTTGTAAAATATTTCTTTAATCGGTATCTTCTTTGAGATATTAATCAAATGGAACCACATGAACTTTTAAAAATTATGTTACGATTGTTTCATAGATTTTTGTTTTTTTGCCTGCATATTTATTTATTTTGATGACAATGTAACATGCAGCGGCTATCATTTAGTACGCACGCACTAGGTAATTAACCATCAAGCAAACATGTATCATCTTGGAAACCATGTTAAGCAAAGTAAACCACACTGAGTAACCTTATACGACAAGCTCGCTTAAAAAAATATCGGTCAAAGAATTAAACTCATGATCATTGATGAAACGCTCATCTATTTGATCAATTTGGAAATTCACGATGGACTTGTTGACTTTTTTTTATAAAAAAAAAAATGGGCCTTTGTTGGCCTATTTATTACTAAACAATGGGATGACCATATTGAACATGTTTAATTGATCCACATATTGCTTTATTTAAGGAATAGCATTCTTAAAAAAAAGTAATTAATTTTCATGAAAATTAATATAATTTGAGTTATTTAGTATTTAATTTTTTTAAAAAATATATTATTACTTCGATTAACCGACCAAAATGACCAATGCTAAATCATTTAGGTTAATTCAATTTTCAAGAAACAAGAACGTACAGATGGCTCAAAAATGTAATGTATTTTATTAACTTATTTAATATGATCGAAAGTACATGGATTTGATTATTTACATCTTATGCTATCAAACAAAACCGCCCCATTTTGATTAAAAATATAAAATAATCATGGAGAGAGGGAAGGGAGTATTAATGATTCTATCCTACGTAGCTAGGTTGTGTTCCTTTATTGATCTTGTTTATGTTTGACGTGCATGAATATGACTCACATATTGAATTCAATTGTCCATGGACTCCAAGTTTTAATTGAATTATATAAAAAAAATATTGAATAAGGCCAAATGTAACCTACCCTGCTCTATCTTGTCTGCAAGGCAAGGTTTTATGCCATATCAATTCAATATAATACAAAATGCATACAAAATGCTTTTCAACTCTGGTCTCTGCAAATTCAAACGTTTTTCAAGTATACATATAATTTCTATAAAATTTACGGTAGGTTCGCCTTTGCCAACTTGTGATCTCGATGCAAAACATCTCAAATTCAAACTAGTAACTAATCCCAATATAGAGCCTTGACAGGGTGGTTTTCTGACCAGTTGAACTACAATCCTAAGGAAATTAGGTATACAGCTACCCTCTAGTTATGTTTTTGTCTCCAATGTGAAAAATAATTCTTTTTGTTTTATAGGAATCCGGAATGAAACTTATTCCTATTAGGTTTAGTCATTCTTCTCCTTCAAACTTTTCACTATCTGGCTATCCAGAATGAACTCGAATGTTGTTAGAATAGGCTGCAAGAATGGGCCTAACCGGGTCAGTCCAGAAGAACAATAGATAAAGGACATCATGATATTACTATTTGGATCTGGAACCTACATGTTGGTTCTCTCAATTTCGACAGCCTTGTCAATCCCGGCCCAGAAAAATGACCGATCAGGGCCTTTCATTCTCCCCCGAGCTGATTAATTAGGTTAAGGAAGAAAGCGATTTACGTTATGGTCTCCGACAAGAAAAAGTAGTCGTCTTTCTAACTAGCTTGATGGGTGGACCCTTCATCTTTCTGAATCGAGACCCGATATCCCACATGAATTTCGCGATGAGGGTTCCTTCATTTCCCTTGGGTCCAAGGACAAGCTCCAAAGAAGACGGCTCATTTTTATTAATTTCAGGGTTTGTCTTAATTTGAAAGTCTTCGATAGGCTTAATTTTATATCTCCGATTATGAGGCAGGCCCCGTAAGAGCTTTAGCAGACACTCCATCCTCTGAAAATTAATTGAACTTTAGACAAAATTATTTTGATTCAACCATCCCTTTGCCTACTTTAATCGAGCTCTGTCTGCAATTTGTCCATTTTCCACCTCATCTATTAGTTCAGTTCCTTGCCTTAATAAATCAGTCGCTCTCGCGTTCTTGTTGAAGAATGAGCTGGCCCAAGAATCAAAATGTCGTCTAGACATTCCCTCTTGCTCCGATCTCCCCTACGTGCTAAATGAACGAGTTGTTTGAAGGAAAAAAGGACTCGACGTATTCAGAATGTCTTGGCCTCGAATACTACCTCGTAAGGTTGTAACCTTGACTAGAGTAACATTTACTATAACATTTTCGTGATTTATTAAGTAATTCGTTTAATGATTTATTTTTAAATTTTAATTATTAAATAATTTTAATGAGGGAAATATCTTAAACAAGGAGTTAAATAAAGCACATGCTTGAGGAGTTTGAATTGAGGAGCATTTCATCAAACTAAGTGTGGTTTTATTATATGATAGGTGGGAGTTCGAGTGGAGCTGGTGTAAACCTGCAGAAAGGGATCGATATGTCTTCAAGGAGCTCATAGCAAATGCTACACAAAATTCATTTAAAATCTCTGCAATAAATATACCCTGGTTGTAAAATAATTTTTCAAATACTACAATTTTCAATTCGTCTACAAAAAATTATTTATAAAAGTTATAAGAATAAATAGGACATTCCATCAAAATTCAGTTTTATCGTGAACTTCTTGTTATAAAACTATAAAGTTTTATTTCGATAAATTTAATTATTTTCTATGTTATTGGGGAGAAAAATGTGATTAGAATTGCAATTTGGCCTTACCCAATTTTGATTAATAACAAAACTGCTCTCAACTCTAATGAATACTCATTCATAAAGTAAATATCAATTAATTTTGATTAACAAACTGTTCTAAACTCTAATAAATACTCATTCGTAAAGTAAATATCAATTAATCACATGTAGGGATGCATATAAGCCGACTCCAGCTTGGGTGTCATACTAAATTTTGTACACTTGAGCTCGACTCGAACTCGATCGAGTATTCAATTTCAAGCTCGAGATTAACTCGTGAAAGTATCGAGTTACTCGAACTCGTGCTTGAAAATGTTTATTGCATAATTATTTTTGGCTTTAAATTTTGTATACGGACAAAAATACCATTAGATTACACATCTAAAAAATATTAATATATAGTTATTCGAGCATATCGAAACAATTAAAACTAGAAATCGACTCGATCTCGGTCAAATCAAGTTCGAGACGAATTTTGACCAATCTACTCACGAGTAACTTGACTTATTTGCACTTATAATCTTATGCCTGCGATGTAGGAGTTACGATAAGTGCTAGACATAAGTTTTTCACATGTTTGAAATAAATAAGAAAAAAGGTTCAAGTTTGGTACATTTAAAGTTAAAAAATAATATAACTAGCCATAAGCAAGCTAAGAAGTGGATTAAAACCGAGGTGAGACTCATCTTTATCATAAGAGCAAGGAAAAATTAATGCAGAGGAATGAATAAAAGGGATCCCGTAGAGGAGGTGGGGAACCCCAATGTGCCCTTGCTTTATAGTATTATTTATTCACTTGTTGTTGGTGGTCCAGCAGAGGATTCTGATGGTGTATTTTGGATGGATTTTTATTTTACCTGATGCGGGTGATTCGACAAATGATGTGGGCATGAGGTGCCCATGGTCTATAGTATTATTTGTATACCTGTTGTGGGTGGTTCAACAGAGGAGTCTGGGATGTGTTTTCATTTTATGTGCCGTCATTTTTCTTGCTCAGGATTCGCCTGGTAGAGATGTTAGCAGAGATGGGATATGTTTTCCTTTTCTTGTTGAGGCCGATCCTAGCAGAGGAGTTACCGGAAATGGAATATGTTTTTCATTTTTCCATAAGAGTTATGGTGGACGTGTGTTGGAGGACATGCTTAGAAGTTACGGTGGTATGCTGGTTGTCGGTACTCAGAAGCTCAGGGAAGTGTCAATTAGTGCTCAAGACCTTAGGAGCTATGTTTACGCCGAGCTCCCATTGTCATGGTGACGCTCGGCATAGATTTTATAGAGGGGTTTGTTGGGTAATTACACCCCCGAAGCGATGCCGACCAAGATGATAATAGTACCCCAAAACTTGCGGAATAAAATAACCAACAAGAACACAAAGATTTACGTGGTTCACCCAATATAGGCTACGTCCACGGAGCACTGCAATTTTTATAACTGGAAAAAATATTACAACAAGTGTATACACCAATACACTTAATATTTCTCACACTCCCAACCCGAGTATACCGAGAAAATAATTTCTCTAACTCACACAAAGAGAATTCCCGCACTCAAGAAAAAAATACACTCTTTTTTTCTATGCACTCTCTTTTTATCAAAGCTAAAAAACTTTTGATTTTGGGATACAATAACTGAAGGAATTGAGCTCTATTTATAACTAATTCCCTCGTCCAGCTTTCAGAAAAAATCGATGTGGGATATGTGTGAAAATATATTTTATTATTATATTTAATGTGTGTGGGCCCCACATCCTCACCTAACAATTCTCCCACTTGAAGACTTGATTCCAATCATGTCTTCACACCATCAGTGCAGCAACTCATATATCTCCATTTATACTTGTAGTCCAACTGAAGTTGAACACAACTTCAGTTTGTCAATGGTTACCGTCTTCGTGAGCATATCGGCTGGATTTTTACTTCCAGGAATCTTCTCCAGCATCAAGACTCCATCTTCCAGCACTGATCTGATGAAATGGTACCTAACCTGTATATGCTTTGTCCTAGCATGATAAACAGGATTTTTTGATAAATGAATAGCACTCTGACTGTCACAGTATAATGTGCTATCTTCAAACTTCTGACCCAATTCCTCCATAAATGATTTCAACCATATCATCTCCTTGCTAGCTTCTGTAACTGCAACATACTCAGCCTCAGTAGTCGAAAGCGCAACAATCTTTTGCAGCTTAGACACCCAGCTTACAACTGTACCACCTAATGTGAACACATATCCAGTAGTACTTTTCCTGCCATCCAGGTCACCACCCATATCGGCATCGACAAAACCCTGTAAGCCAAATTTTGATCTCCTGAAGCATAAAGAACAACTAGCAGTACCTTTCAAATACCTGAGAATCCACTTAACTGCTTCCCAGTGTTGCTTTCCTGGATTACTCATAAACCTGCTCACAACTCCCACTGCATGTGCTATGTCTGGTCTTGTGCACACCATTGCATACATGAGGCTTCCGACAGCAGAAGCATAAGGAACCTTATTCATATAAGCCTGCTCCTGCTCCGTCGATGGTGATTGTGCTTTGGTTAGTTTGAAATGACTAGCCAAAGGAGTACTCACAGATTTAGCTTCATCCATATTAAATCTGCTAACCACCTTTTTCACGTACTCTTCTTGAGATAACTTCAAGAATCCATTCACCCGGTCTCTGAAGATCCTCATTCCAAGGATTTGCTTTGCAGCACCCAAATCCTTCATGGCAAATTCCTTTGATAAATCTTTCTTGAGTTTATCAATTTCTTCCAGACAAGCTCCAGCTATCAGCATATCATCTACATATAGCAGTAGTATGATATAAGAACCGTCAAACTTTTTCACATAACAGCAGTGATCAGCTTGACACCTTAGGAATCCATTTTCACTCATGAATCCATCAAACTTCTTGTACCACTGTCTTGGAGCTTGTTTGAGACCGTACAAGCTCTTCTGAAGTTTGCATACCATTCTCTCTTTTCCCCGTACTTCAAAGCCCTGTGGCTGCTTCATATAAATTTCTTCATCTAGGTCACCGTGAAGAAACGCAGTCTTTACATCCAACTGCTCCAAATGTAAGTCTTCCTTCGCCACTAGTCCAAGTACAGTCCTGATAGTGGTTAATTTAACCACCGGAGAGAAAATCTCGGTGTAATCAATTCCTTCCCGTTGTTGGAAGCCTTTTACAACAAGTCTTGCCTTGTACCGCTTGCTACCATCATGCTCTTCTTTTAACCGGTACACCCACTTGTTATGTAACGCCTTTTTGCCTTGCGGAAGTTCTGTCAACTCCCACGTCTGATTGGATGACAGTGAATCCATCTCATCTTCCATGGCCAACTCCCACTTGGTTGAATCATCATTTTGCATTGCCTCTTCATAAGTCTCCGGTTCACCTTTGTCTGTCAGCAAAATATAGTGAAGTGCAGGGGAGTATCTATCAGGTGGTCTAATGGTTCTCAAAGATCTCCTGAGTTCAATCACCGGAGTTTGTGGGTCATCATCTTGTGCAGTTTCTTCTTCATCTTCGTGATTACTGGTTTTCGATTCATTCACAGGAATGTTTGTCAATGGCACTTCATCAGTCTTCTCGACTTCAGGACATTCATCTCCAACTCCAATGTCTGACTTGTCCTTGTACAGAAGTTTCTCATTAAAGATTACATCTCTGCTCCGAATGATCTTCCGATTTTGGTCATCCCAGAAACGATAACCAAACTCATTATCTCCATAACCAATAAAGAAGCACTTCTTTGATTTCGGATCAAGTTTTGTTCTGCTTGCTGAATCAATATAAACATAGGATAGACATCCAAACACTTTCAAGAAAGAAAGGTTTACTTCTTTGCCGCTCCAAACCTCTTCGGGTATTTTGTAGTCCAGTGGTACCGAAGGTCCTCTGTTGATCAGATATGCTGCAGTGTTAACATCATCAGCCCAGAATAATTTTGGCAATCCAGAATGCAATCTCATGCTCCTTGCGCGTTCATTCAAGGTCCTGTTCATCCTTTCAGCTACACCATTCTGTTGAGGTGTACCAGGAATGGTTTTCTCCATCTTGATCCCATTCTGTGCACAATATTTCTTGAACTCATCATCTTCATATTCTCCACCATTGTCAGACCGTAAGCCCTTTACTTTCAAGTTGGTCTCATTTTCCACCATGGCTTTCCACTTTTTAAAGGTCTCGTAAACATCAGATTTATTTTTCAGAAAATAAACCCAAACTTTTCTACTCGAATCGTCAATGAATGTGACATAGTATCTCGAGCCTCCAAGGGATGTCACAGGAGATGGTCCCCATACATCAGTATAAACCAGCTCCAACTTTGCTGCTTTCGGTTCTCTACCGCCTTTTGAAAAGCTTACCTTCTTCTGTTTTCCAAAGATACAGCTTTCACATAGTTGGTGTTCAACAGTCTTTAATTCTGATAACTTTCCTTTTGACACCAACATCTTCATTCCCTTCTCGCTCATGTGTCCAAGTCTATAATGCCATAAACTTGAATTGGCTCCAGCATCCACAGCTGCTAATGTGTCTCTGCAACTGGAAGTCATATACAATGTTTCAGTTTTCTTTCCTCGAGCAACAATCATGGCTTCTTTGTTCACTTTCCAGGAACCATCACCGAAGGTCACATTATGGCCTTCATCATCGAGCGGTCCGCCCGAGATCAGATTGCGTGTCAATTTTGGTACATGTCTAACTTTGTTGATTTTTCAGATAGATCCATTTGACATCTTCATCCGTACATCACCCATACCAACAATTTCCAAGGGTTTTCCATCAGCCAGGAAAACTTTTCCGTAATCGCCAGCGATGTAATTATCAAATATATCGCGATCACCAGTGGTATGAAACGAAGCTCCCGAGTCCATAACCCAAGAATCAACAGGGCTTTCCATGGATAATAGCAAAGCATCATGTACTTCATCAGTGACAGCATTGGCATTATTCTTCGTTGATCTGCAGTTCTTTTTCAGGTGACCAGTCTTACCACAGCTCCAGCACTTCATATTCTTTTCAAGGAGGTTTTTGTCTTTTCCATTTCTTGATTTGGATCTACCGCACCATCGGTTGGAACTCCTTTCACCACTCCTGCCTCTTCCTCTGTTATCAAGATTTAGAGCAGATCTCGATGATGTTGCTTCACCCGAGTCTTTCCTGCGAACTTCTTCAGCAAGGATTTGATCTCTAACATCATTGAGTTGTAGTTTTCCTTTTCCAACAGAGTTGCTAACCGCTGCCCGCATCGGTTCCCAATTGTCTGGTAAAGACGCCAGAAGAATAAGTGCCCGAATCTCATCATCAAATTTGATGTCCACCGATGTCAGCTGGGAGACAATCGTGTTGAATTCATTTATGTGTTTTGCCACCGAAGCACCTTCTCCCATCTTCAAGTTGAATAACTTCTTCATGAGATGTACTTTGTTGTTTGCCGATGGCTTCTCGTACATGTCTGATAGAATGGTCATCATCTCCTCCGTGGTTTTGGCCTCCGCCACGTTATGTGCCACGTTCTTTGTTAGGGTCAATCGTATGACACCTAAAACCTGTCGGTCAAGGAGCTCCCAATCATCATCCTCAATCTTTTCCGGTTTCTTTCCTGATAGAGGTTGATGCAACTTCTTACTGTACAGATAATCTCTCATCTGTAACCGCCAGAACGAAAAATCTGTTCCGTCGAACTTGTTGATTCCCGGTCCCGATCCATCATCTCCGGCCATCACTTCTCTAGCCTTAGCAAAAAATCTAAAAAATCTTTTCTGATGTGGAAGATCAGACAAAGCTGCAACCACAGAGCATACTCAGAATTCTTAAGAATTTTCACAACAAGGCTCTGATACCAGTTGTTGGGTAATTACACCCCCGAAGCGATGCCGACCAAGATGATAATAGTATCCCAAAACTTGCGGAATAAAATAACCAACAAGAACACAAAGATTTACGTGGTTCACCCAATATAGGCTACGTCCACAGAGCACTGCAATTTTTATAACTAGAAAAAATATTACAACAAGTGTATACACCAATACACTCAATATTTCTCACACTCTCAACCCGAGTATACCGAGAAAATAATTTCTCTAACTCACACAAAGAGAATTCCCGCACTCAAGAAAAAAATACACTCTTTTTTTCTATGCACTCTCTTTTTATCAAAACTAAAAAGCTTTTGATTTTGGGATACAATAATTGAAGGAATTGAGCTCTATTTATAACTAATTTCCTCGTCCAGTTTTCAGAAAAAATCGATGTGGGATATATGTGAAAATATATTTTATTATTATATTTAATGTGTGTGGGCCCCACATCCTCAACTAACAGGGTTTTCACCCAACCCGCTTCAGTTAAGCCTACCCGACTTTATGTTCACATGTCGATCATGATATAAACAACAATTATAATGGTTTTTAGATATTTGGTTTCCTACCTAGCTACATGATATTGATCGAGACTTCTCCATGTGGTTTTCTCACTATATTATTTTGCACTTACTATGCAACTCGGGCAAAAATTATCTTTTTCAGATTTCCTAAGATAGGGGATATTGACTAGGACTTCACCACATGGTTTGTGATATTTTTCAATACATCTCTTGGATATGGACGTCAGTTCAGTCCTCGCACGCACCTTGGCTTTTTTCGTCATTGTGGCTCTGCTTCACTTACTATCTTGTGCTAGCCTCAAGGAGTGTTATGCTCTTCAATAGTCATTATCTTAATTGGCTCGACCCCTCATCAAACACAAGCCCTCGGCAACTCTATCGGCCTAACATGGATGAATATGTATTAGTTTATTCGGTCTGTATTTGACTATATATACTGTCCATATTCTATATATTAAGCCGATTCATTATCCAACAACGTCTCTACTATCATACACGATTATTTAACGCTTGTATCGAGTCTTCTCATTTAACTCGCCGTCTTGACTTAGAGGGAGGGACTGACGATGACCTCCTGAAATAATTGCTTCAATTCACATGTGATCATATGTCATCATATTTTTCTGAGCAAGCTCAAGAATATCCCAAAATGTGAATTCATTATGATATTGGCCGGCATCGTCAAAGAGAGAAATAAGGTATTTTATTTAATTTTATAAATTGAATAAATTGTGCATTTTTATTATATATTGCAGCTCCTCCTTTACAAATTAAGGATGACACATTGTGCTAGGGTTAATCCCTTTTCACATATACGCTCTCATATTTTTCTCTCCTCCTTCTAAGTATTAACTTAAGTATCGGAGATGTCACGTCGGGAAAAATTATGATGTCTCCTAACCCATTTTCCATGGTTCGCAGGTGAAGATAGGGCGATTGGAGAACAAACACCGAGGAGGCAATTTTCTAGGGCAATCATTGTCTCATGTAGGACTTTTTTTGAAAAACCCTGTTTTTAGTTATGGTCAAGTGTATGTTGCTGTATCCACAGTTACGAATCCTAAGGATCTAAAAATTTTGATATGTGATAGTGATAGCAACCCGAAAAATTCAACGATAAATATTGTATGTAAAAGAGTTTTTTCAAAATTTGTAATTTGTTTTTGTTTTCTAATTATATGATCTATAATCCATTTAGTTTATTTGTATTTTAATTTAAATTATTTATTTAAATTAAAACCACATTAAAAGTTTGTATTATGTTTATCATTTTATTTTGTTACCGTTATTGTTTTCTACATAGTACATAAATTTATATGTGAGTACAATATAATTGATAATCACATTATGTCATTTATTGTTTAATACAAGCGTGATATTAATTTTCATCCGAAATACAAAAATGACTCTTTTATTCATTGTTTCATTGTTAAGATCTATATTATGAAAATCACATTATAGAGAAAGTAAACAAATTATCATACATACTAATTTTAATAATCAATTAGATAAAATCGCACGGGTGAAAAACTAGTACATGTAAAAGTATAGTTGTTATATATAGTAGGTTCCCGCTCAAGATTTCATGCTAAAAAAGGGAATAAATGTGAATTAATGTTATATTTAATAATGTTCTGATTTAAAATATTATTGATTAAATTATTTTAAAAATAATAATAATATTCCTCATTATTTCTAATATATTTATTAAATGTATTATTTTGAAATATTATTATATAAAAATATATTTATATATTTATATATGTAATTAAAGTAATAATTTACATTAAAATATCATAGTACAAATATTTATTATTTCACTAAATACAAATTTATTCGAAGAACTTAAATATACAATTACACACATAATAATTACGAACTATAAAAGCATTTGCAACTTTTTTTTTAATTCATTAAATTAAATAAATAAATATTAAAAAAAATATTAATTTGAAAAGAAAAAACTATTGCAAAATTCGCTACAATATATTTTTGAAGAAAAAATACCAACAACTTTATTATTTTACAATAATATATTACAATACTTAAAAAATGTTAGAAATCGATAATCTAATTAAACTATTTGTCGATATATTTACGAAAAAATGCTCAAGGTATTAAAAAAATAGCTAGATTAGTTTGAATAAGTATCCTGTGAGACGCTCTTACATATCAATATTTATGGACGAGTCGACTTGATCCATATATAAGTAAAAATTAATAATTTTGAGATAAAACAATATTTTTCATGAGTCGTGTCGGATATAATATATGTCTCACAAATTAACTCATGAGACAGTCTCATAAAATTTTTTCTGAATTACTTTTAATATTTTTTTATATTTAATAAAATATGTGTTGGGTTTAGAAACTCTAACAATCTTGATTTTGATGATGACAAAACTTGTTATTGTGTTTCTAATATATCTACCATTTAAGTGTAAAGTTGCTACCATAAAATGAAAGTTGAAACTTGAATTTAGTCAAACTGAAAATCCGGCTAGCTGCAGTGTTTAGATGATACCTCCCAACTCGATGATGCAAATGACCAACCGCCAAACAAATGAACAGAAAACTTAATTTGAGACAAGATGTATTTAACGTCAGTTGGGCTAAATCGGATGTTATCTAAGCAAAATGATAGCAAGAAAGCTCATCAGTTTGGTTGATCAGTAAGGATCAGTTCGATATGAGTAGTTGCAGCATTTTGGTCAACCTATTCAGCTCGATTATTCAAATGGAAGGATTCAGTATGTGTAATGAAGTTAAGGCAATGATCTACAAATCATCTTCATAAGTGAAAATCTGAATCGGAGTGTACGATATTGCTAAATGACGATGAAGATACGAGTTCTGCGTACACTGAAATGAACAAGCGGCCTTCATCAATTTAGCTAAGCCCAACTGAATGATCAGTCTGGATGACGACTCCAACAGGCATTGGACCTCAAAAGCAATTAGGCTCTGGAAAGTGGTCAGCAAGACGAAAATGATCGTTTCAATATCAGAAATAGTACCGAAACTTTCCATATTCTTGTGTCTGACGTATTCTTGGAGGTTATATATACAAGATCTTCAATCAAGTAAAAGTTTTTGAAGAGTATTCAAAGCACGAGCTGTCTACATGAAGAAATTAGCTAAAATTAGAGCAAGCACAAGTGTGAGGATACATCTGTTATATACATACACTGCAAAAATCTTCAAATACAATCACTCACACATATATAAAAGAGTTGAGATTCAAAGTTTAGATCAATGAATCTTCACACAAAGATATTAAAGATTGTGTTTGTAGTCTTGGCATAAAAGACGTTAAAAATCATGCGGATTGTGAAGTTGCGGCCTACAATCGAGAGTGGGCTAGGAGTTTCAATTAGACAAGATATTAGTCCTAAGTTGAAATAGTTTGTACAAGAAGTTGTATAAATCAAAGTATTCTAGTGGACCATTACCAAAGGGAAAAAAGAGTGATGTATGAGTTGTTAATCTCCGAATATCCATAAACAAATTCGTATATATTTATTTATGACATTTACTCATTATTGTTATTGTTTTTATGATGCATTGTTGAAGCATTTTATGTGAATTTCATATACCAAAATATTGCATACCAAGTGTTTGATAAAATGCTTCAACAAAATTTTTTTTACATATTCAACTTGCATTTCTTTTAAATGATTTACCAAAATGTTTAATCGGTTTATACGAACGATTACTCTTAGTGTCTTCTACTTGATTTGAAAGCCAAATTAAATTTAATTCATCGGTGTTAAATATTTCAAGAACTGAGCTATTGTAGCTCAATAATTATCTCACAATCGATCATATCAACTGGTATCAGAGCCGATTGTTCCTGAAAGAGCATTTGAAACTTATTTTTAGTTTTAAAATTCGTTTTTATATTTTTCTTCACATATATACAAAGTTTCAATTTTTTGGCAGCTTACAGCAACCTTGGGAAAAATGGCATAACCCTTGCTCGGGTTTCCAAATGACAAACCGTATTTTACATTGCAAACTAGACTCATATAAGATCACATAGATATAAAATTTACAGCCGGGTCATGCACTTGGAAATGCAATTTAATCATTGAGTAGGTCTCTTGTGAGACGATCTCACGAATCTTAATCAACCCTACCGATATTCACAATAAAAAGTAATACTCTTAACAGAAAAAGTAATATTTTTTCATGGATGACCCAAATAAGATATTCGTCTCACAAAATACGACCCGTGAGAATGTCTCATGCAAGTTTTTGCCTTAATCATTAAATAGTATCAAGTGTGTTGTTGCAAAAAATGAGTCATAGAGAAAATTAGTTAGTTATCCATCTACATTTATCAATTCCAAAATTTCGAAGATATAAGAGGAGAACTCATTAAAGTAGAGATTGATTTTAAATATTGAGATGGAGAAAAATATGTCCTTAAATTGTTTTGAAAATATGGTTGTTTGATTCATACAAAAAGGGAGAGAAATATATTAGTTGAAATCATTATTTATCCAAGTTTTGTGATCAAAAAAATGGGAGATTGTTGGATTTAGAAACTCTAACAATCTTGATTTTGGTGATAACAAAATTTATTATTGTGTTTCTAACATATTTAATCAAGTGTAAAGTTTCTTACTCAAAATAAAATTGAAACTCGAATTTAATCGAATTTACGTCCCCGCCGTTCTTTATTTTGATTTTACTCGGCGCCATTTCATTTGTTGGCAATTGGTTGTCTTTTCAATTTCATAAAAAATAATTAAAACTAGCGTATCTGGACAGTTACTTTTTTCAATTATTGTTATTTAAAAATGGTTAATTATTTTTCTAACAAATAATGGTACAACTTTATTAAATATATTTGTAGTTTGTATGGAAAATATATGAATTTATACAAAAATAATTATATATATATATATAATTTATTTTATGGGATTGGGATAGGGATAGCCTCCACATTTGAAATGTGTTTAGTGAGATTTAAAGGATAAAATTATTAACGTTTGACAAATTGTCATACCTAAGGGGGCAGTAATCTTTCGCGGGTTAGGAAGGAAATAATTTGAATTAAATGGATGGAAATTTTTGGTGATTAATAATATTATCTATTTAAAATTATATTAAGTGGTCAGGAATAGCCGGTGAAATAAACGTGCGATCTTCAGTAGAACGACTTTAGGAGGACTTCAATTTATGTTTCTTTCAAATATATTATAAATAGCGACTCATACCCCATGCAGTAATTCATGTGCAGAGTAGTGAAAATGGAGTCGAAGAATATTCTAGGTATGAAGAAAGGTGATGATGAAACTAGCTATGCCAAAAACTCAACTCTTCAGGTAATTAATCTATGTTTATGTCTATATCGACACTTATCTATCTATATTAATATTAAATTAGAAATCCGATGAAACGATTATTAAAATTACAATTGTACTATTAAGATCCTTTGCGACTAAAAATATTAAACAAAATAGAAATCAATACATGATACTGCATGTAGACGACATGTTTTTTATGGACCGAGATTTTTTGGTTAAATTTTTTTTTTTTTGTTATTCGTAAAATATCCTTCACTCTTTGAAACATGTAATCCTAATATAAACTACAAAAGATTGTTAGTTGATTTTGAAATTAAATAAATAATCCATATATCAAAATTTAAAATTTATTTTAATCTCTTTATTTTGGTTAAATTTGTAGAATATTAGAAAATTAAATTATCGCTTATAATTTCATATTCTATATATTATTTAGCACATATGGAACTAGTAATTAATTATCTCTCCATATATTTCCCCCATAAATCATTTTTAAAAAACAGAAAAGGAGAACATTCATTATGAACATAGAAAATATGAATTGACGTTTCCTTCTGATTTTCTCAGAAATATGCCATAACAAAAACATGGTTCATATTAGATGAAACCCTGAAAAATATGGTTGATAATGAGATCTTCGCGGAATGTTGCTTCAAGATGGTGGATTTTGGTTGCGCATCAGGCCCAAATACATTGTTAGTCGCCTCCCATATCGTGGATGCTCTGCAAAATTTTCGTGACAGATTTCAAGAAATTCAAGTTTTTCTGAATGATCTTCCAGGTGAATAAAATGAATTCGTTTAAATTTCATTACTCGAATATCTAAAGTCCACCCTCCACTAAATGTGTGGTCTTGTTCCAATAGATAATGACTTCAACAATTTGTTCAAATTGCTGCAAAATTTCTACAAAGAAAAAGAAACGAAAATGAAGCAGCGATGCTTTGTATATGGCTCGCCAGGATCTTTCTATGATAGAAGGTTTCCAAGCAAGAGTATGCACTTCGGTTATTCTTCTTACAGCATCCATTGGCTCTCTAAGGTATGTGCTTAGATTCACTATTTATGTTTAATCAATGTTCAAAATTAAAGGGGTTTACATTCTTTCTTTTTAAGGAGTTTTTACTTGGTTTAAAATATCAGGTGACATATCATAATATCTACGAGTGTTCCGATATAAGTATTTATTAGAGTACTTATTGTTTAAATCTTATGATGCCTAATGATAGACCGTTGGCGTTGACAGGTTCCCGAAGGACTTGAGGACAATAAGGAAAACATATACATAGCAATGACAAGTCCCGCAAAGGTATTGGAAGCATATGCAAACCAATTTCGAAGAGACTTCTCGAAATTCCTAAGTGCGAGAGGTGAGGAATTTGTCTGCGGTGGGCGTATGGTGTTGTCATTAGCTGGACGGCGTATAGAAGATACCTCTTCCATAGATGAAAATGCAACATTACACAATTCTTGCAGAAACACTTCATGACATGGTCGTTGAGGTAATGTTAATTTCTACTACCATTTCGGGGATTAATTGTCAATAAATTGATTTCAGTTAGTAATTCTCCTCATATTCTTGACATTATTGGATGAAGTGGTCCTTCACATTTTTATGAAATTTCAGACCATGGGTTAAGAATCCAAATATTAAAATTTGGTCATGTCACATTAGGATAGACACTCCAAGCGTTCTTTTAGATATATTAAAAATCCATTTACCTCATGTGCGAACATATATATATATATACATAGGGGCTGATCAAGAAAGATGATCTATATTCTTTTAATGTGCCTATATACACCCCGTGCCAACAAGAAGTTGAGACTATCATCAGCGACGAAGGGTCCTTCAAATTGGACAGGATGGACGGCTATCCAGTCCTGTGGGATCCTAGCCAAGACGTAGAAGGTTTACTTTTCGAAAAAATGAGAAGTGCAAAAGTTGTGGCAGATGGTGTTCGGGCTGTAATTGAACCATTGCTGGCCACCCACTTTGGCGGGATCATGAATAATGATGTGGTATTCGAAAAGTATGCAGAAAAATTGGCTGAGCATTTGTCTAAGGAGAAGCCATCATACTTTACAATAGCCATCTCTNTAATGTTTTTCTTGCTAGAGTTTAGTTCATTTATTGAATTTCAGTAAGTATGTACTTTTGAAATATATTCGAATTGAGACCGAGGGCTTGGCCAATGGTGTCACCGGAATTCCTATGTATCGAACGTTTGCTCTTTTTTAAATATCTCCCTTCACACGCGCAGAAAGATTGGAGTAAATTTGTATGAAAAATACAATTGTATTCTTCTTATTATTATTATATATTATGTACTTATATTTAATTATAANATATATATATATATATATATATATTTTAGACACACCTACAAAGCTTAAAAAAGGAGAAGAAGAGTGAAGATGTTTTGGAATATTTTAGAGACCTACCTAGCTTTAAAAAAGGAGAAGATGAAGAGTATCGGTTTTGTCATGAAAGCTGACTTTTATAATTGTTTTCATCATGCCTATATATATGTTGCGCTGTGCCAAAAAAAAGATGAGATATAATCAGCAATCAATAATGGTCATTCAAATTGGACGTTTCTCCTGTTACATTGGATTTTAGTGAAGAAGTAGATGGTTTATTTTTCATAATAAAAATGCAAAACTCGTGAAGATTAGTATGGAGCTACGATAGGGATATATAGGTAGATGCTACTGCCCCCCTCGAAGACCTCTCATAACTGCGGGGCGGGGTGGTCCATGGGTAAGGCCACCTTATATTTATTTTTGAAAATTTATTTTTCTTATTTTTAAAATTTAAAATTTAATATTTGATTATATATACATGATTATTTGGAATTTTGATTTCGATAAATATATTAGTTTAATAGTCTATTTTTTTGTTTTAAATATATAACTACAATTGGTATTTTGAATATATGTATATATCATTTAGTTTTAAAACTTTTAAATATATATATATATATATAAATTTTTTAGATTTTAAAATTTAAAATATATTATTCATTATATTGTATATACATATATGTATTAATATGTATATAAAGTAACAAGTATTTCGGTCCAATCAATTGAATTGTTTTTAAAATAGATCGATTTGATCACTAATCTGATTACGAAAACATTAATATATACCTCCACCCATACATGTCTGTGGATATACGTATTACTGATTTCCTACTTTTGACAATTCATAGATTGAGATGGAATTCAAGAAAATTATTGGTATGAACGCAGGAGATGAAAGAACAAGCTACGCCAACAACTCTGGCCTTCAGGTAATTATTTTAACTCTAGTTATTATCACATAAAATCAAGCAGCCACTGATTAAACTACTGTAACATCTTGACATAAGTTTCTTGCAGAGAGTTGTGGTATCAAAAACATGGCCTATTTTAGATGAAACTTTAGAAGATATGATTGAAAAAGAGAGATTCCCCGAATGCTGTTTCAAGATGGTGGATTTGGGTTGTGCTTCCGGCCCGAATACCCTTTTGGTCATATCCCATATCATGGATATTTTCCAAGATTTGAGTGTTAGATTTCAGGAGATTCAGATTTTTCTGAATGATCTTCCAGGTGATCGAACAATGTGGCCTGAGAGAAATGGAATATTACAGTACTCGATCCTTTAGTTTCAATGGAAAAATATCGACTAAAATTCTGGACTTCTCCCCGCATGCAGACAATGACTTCAACAATTTGTTCAAATTGGTACAAAGTTTCTACGATGAGAAAGCTATTGAAAGATCACGATGCTGTATATATGGCTTACCGGGGTCTTTCTACGGCAGATTATTTCCAGACAGGAGTCTTCACTTTGCTTATTCTTCATACAGCGTTCATTGGCTTTCCCAGGCATGTTTTAGTACATATATACTCGAGTTAACACTTTATTTTTTTTTTAGTCTAAATTTTGTGGCACCAACTACGATTTCTGGAAGACGAAAATATCATATTACTCAACTATATATATACATGATACATGATAAAAATATAGGTCTGATTTTGTTATGACTAATTTTTAGAATATGTTTAAATTCTACTTGAGGTGTATCTTACGCCCAAATTAAATCTGAAGCATTAGATTGTTAGTGATTGGAGCACGTAATTCATACGCCCAATCCTAGAAATCACTTGTTCTTAAACCAAGAGGTACACGTTAATATTAATATTTATAATTTGTTTAGGGGAAAATTTTTAAAAGCTCTACCACTTTTAGGGTAAAAAAAAATCCTGAAAATCACTTGTTCTCAAAGTTTGAGAACTCTAATAATTTTAATGGCTTCCGACGAAAAATACAAAAATCGAAATCATTTGATGAAAATTAAACATTTATAAGTTATATGACTAAAATTTAATACTAAATTAGAAGACTAAAATTACTATTTTTCCCTCGTGTCTCTGGAGGGTCACACGTTGTAGGAAAAAAAAGTTAACAGCTCTACTACAGTTCAATTTAAGACAATCCTAGAAATTAAATCACTGGTTCTCTAAGTTTGAGATATATCACATATAAAATTGACTCATAATTGTTTTGTAATTGTCTAAAATACAGTGGTACTGTACTGTCTGGTACAGATCTTTACATATACGGATAACTTAAGTATACTTGTGCATGTGTAATGTGATACGTAGAAATCTCCTTTGCTATTATATTTTGCGATATGATCAATCGACTGTTACCGTAAAAAAGACAGGTCCCCGAAGGACTAGATAAACACAACAAAGAAAATATATACATGGCGACAACGAGTCCTCGGGAGGTATTAGAAGCATATGGTAAGCAATTCCGACGAGATTTCTCCAAATTTCTAAGCTTGAGAGGTGAAGAGATGGTCTCCGGTGGGCGCATGGTGTTATCATTTATAGGCAGAACCGTCGAAGATCCCTCTTCCATGGATGATAATGCTTATTTTACAATGCTTGCAGAAACACTCCATGAAATGGTGGCCGAGGTAGGGCTTTTAAAACTTTTAACCACAGTGGTACAATATATTCGGTAATTTCATCTCTTTAGTTACTTAAATTCAGGGTATTATCAGGAAAGATGATTTGCATTCTTTTAACGTGCCTGTGTACACACCATTCCAACAAGAAGCTGAGGCGATAATCATCAATGAAGGGTCCTTCGAATTGTTCAAGAAGGATGTTTTTCGAGTCCGGTGGGATGCACACGGGAACACCCATGGTCCCTTTTTCGATGAAAAAGAAAGTGCAAATCTCGTGGCAAATTGCATTCGGGCTTTAAGCGAGCCAATGCTTGCGAGTCATTTCGGTAGTTGTATAAAATGTGATGATGTGTTCGAGAGGTATGCAAGGAAAGTGGCTGCGCATATGTCAAAGCAGAAGTCGTCATACTATACTATGGTCATCTCATTGAGAAGGAAATGACACCGTAAGATGAAAGAGGATCGTGCTGTGTAAAATACTTATTTTACAAGATTTATGGGTAATTGGTTTCATGAGTTCTCATGAAAAGCCAAATATATTGATAGAATATGGATATTTTTCCGCTTCATTTCGATTTAATATTCATGAAAGGAGATTTTATAAGATTTCTTTTCATGTTGTTTACATCAAAAATTAATTAAATTTGGCAATATTGTGCAAATTAAACACTTGTATTTGCAAGTGTTTTGGGGAAAAAATTATCTCAAAAACTCTTGTAACAGTCTCACGGATTAATTTTGAGTAACAGATCTCTAGCTCAATCTAATTCATTAAAAAAATATTAATTTTTATGTTAAAAGTATTACTTTTCATTTTAACTACGAATCAGTTATTAGTCTCACATAAATAGATCCGAAAGACCTACTCAAAGTTTATATATATTGCACCGATGAAATTACATTTGTAATCAAATTTATATATATGTTAAATCTCGATTTTATCTTTAGGCATGACTTATGAGAAAGTTTGTGGAATTCAGCTTTTTCAATACCGTTGATTAATATTGACAAGATATGATTTAATACCATCGCATGGTTTGTGGGGGAAATGATGAAATATGATATAATAACTTGAAATATAAATATAATAAATCTATTTTTAACTCTAATTATTGTAAAATTCTAATCAAACATGGGATAATACATACAAGAATGTTGAATTGCATCCTTCACACAAAAGTCGAGTACTTGTCAAAACTGATCAATAGGATGGACGAACCCGCAACCCATCACAACTTATCATTTAGCTGAGCGCGAGAACCTACCATTTGGACGAGTTGGGAAATTGACAACAAAACTCGCCTGTTTGGTGGGGTTGAGTTGGACAACATGTTAATTTTTATTTATATTTGACGTGAAAGGTAGTCTATTTTGACAATTCTACAAGAAAGTGAACATTAATTCAATATATAGGTGATAGGTGTTTTAATTTTGTGTGTTGGGATCTTGGCATAAACGTAGTCCCATTTCTTAACGCATTAACATCTCGGTTCCAAATAAAATATGTTCAAAGAGGTACTGATTTGGACAGGTGCATCGTATTATAGAGGAAAGACGTTACATCAAATATTTAATTAACCCATGATTTTGCTTATTTCGTGCACGGGAAAACATTGACAGTATGAGGTTTGTTCATTGGACTTACATTTTTATTTATATGAGAAAATACGTATATTTTTTAAAAGTAAGGTAACGTTATATTTAAATTTTAAATATACATAATTAATTTTAGGTAGGATATCGATCACATATTTTTTATATAATTAGTCGATTTTCATTGGAGATATTGGTCGTCACCAAAAACATGAAATACACTTGTCAAAAAATTACTGATGCTGGAGCATAATTCGTGTGACCTTGGGCCGGAAATTCACGTTGTGACAATAGATTGGGTTTTGAGAGAATACCGAGCCCAATTCCTTATCTACAAAAGGAAAAGGAAATATCATAAAGATATTATTTTTCAGAAAATTAAAGCTATTTGATCTAATTACGATGGACTCCGTCATTAAATACTTAATTAATATTAATGATAGTTGTTCAATCCTCTCCCAGTTTGAGTATATCACACAGAACTTGTCCAATGTAATTTACTTGGTCAGTATGGTTTGTAGACTAATTTGTTGGTCATTTGGATTTTCCCGGAGCGTACAAAAAATAGCGGTTGCGACGAGTTCTCAAGATTTAAAAAATAATAAGATTTATGATGTCACAATAGATCGATCCATTGAAAGGTTCAAAAAGACCGTAACAACACATCATACTTAGCAAAAACCCGATAAATCAGATAAAAATTTAATATTCCAAGTGTTGATTTTAGAATTAAAGAAAATTAAAACCTTAAATGCTCTTAAATTATTTCCACGTCAATAAAAATTCAATATCCCAAGTGGTAACTTGTCAATCAACACTTTGTCTTGCATCCATCTATATATATTAGATCAATAGTTTCATTGGTCATTTCTAGTTCATTGGTCTTGTGTTAAATTAACATTCATGATTCAAATTTATATATTCAATATACTTCAGTAATTTATTGTCGAATGCAACGAAAATAAAATATGTACTATTATATGTTGTGATGTTCGTTGATCTTTTCCTACTTAATTAAATATTCACAACCATCGAGTAAATTATAAATAGGCAAAAAAAATAATAAAGGTTCATTTTGCGGCATCAGTTAAATGATTTGGTTAAATAAATATTCATGCTAAAATCTAGGAATTTAAATACCCCAAATCTTCCAAAAAATGATGGACAAGAGATTCATAATCTATATATATACACCAACTAAACATTCTTTTCTTTTCCATTTATTTATTAATTATTAGTTAAGACTTGGACATGATTACTTTGTGTTAATGAATTCTCAACCTCTTACTTCATGTGACAATTCAAATTAGTTAAGAATTGGATGTACAATTTCCAACTTCTTTGCGACAAAGTTATTGTATGTTTTATTTAAAATATATATATGTGAGTGGATGGGGTGTAGTTGGGGGCACGTTTGATAAATAATGTAATGTTCGATCAATCATAGAAATAATTAAATCAGAATGGGTGGATGGGGTTCAAATTAGAAAAAGATCCAATTAATGTTAGCCCTCAAATATAAATTGTTTCATTCATTACCAATATAATATCAAACCTCACATTTTAATTAAATTTTCTTTTTTGTAGCTAGCTTAGCACACTTCTCATATCCCTCCGTACAAAAATATATAAGTTTGTTTTTTTTACACAAATTAAGAAATTCACTTAAATCTATAAACGAATTTCCTATTTTTTTTTATTTAATTCATTTAGAAAATATTTTCATATTTTCCAAAATTTAATTAATAGGGATATATTAATAAAAAAAATATTACTAAATATAAAAATTAGATTATATATTTGAGGAAAAAAAACAAACTAAATAATTGAATGGGATATAAATAAATATTTATTTTTGGAAAGCTACATGACAAAATAGTGTTATTTATGTAAAATAAATAAATAAATAAATAAAGGTCCAACGCCAGCTGGTGGACATGTCTTTTCTTTATTGTGTAATAATTAATGGTGAATCTTTGAATACTCGATCGTCGAAATTTATTTTAAAATATGTTTAGGTAACATATTTTAAAATGGTGGAGCCCTCGGATTTAAGTATGAGATTGAAGATCGTTAATTGGATTTTATGAATCCGTCGACACATTTTGATTTTCCGACAGCGACATTGTTGGGATTATCGAGAAATAATGTTATTAATGTTCAATAATGTCACAATAAGACAAGTTAATTAAAGTCATTAGAAAAGGATCCACCTTAATCACTACTTACTTTTCTTATATAAGATAATTATAAAATTGATAAATAAGATGATTCCAGATAAATTTTCAATCGTTCACTTATCAAAGTTACCAAATTAAAAAGTTAAAGTTGGTGAAGTATTGATAATGGAACGACTCTAAATATTAGCTTGTGTGGGTGGAATATCGAATCATAATTAACTTTTTACTCGACTAAATTGTATATATTTACTTGCTCGAGCTGATTTATGATTATTAATTTAGAAAACCACAAAAACTTTAAATTTAAGAAGTGAAGCATACGTAGTGGTGCTGCTAGTCTACTAATAATCAAATCCTAATTTATGAATTATTGTTTCGGGTGTTAATGCTTGACGACATAAATTATGTAATTATTCATTGGCGAACTCAGAAAATAACCAACTTTGTTTTGTAAATTAAAAATTTTTCCTAGATATGACAATAGGTAGGGTTTTTTTTATCATAATATTATTTTTTTCTGAAATATTTATCAATTTATCTTGGTGTTTATTAAAAAAAAAAATCAAACTAATGTGAAAAAATAATTGCAAACTAAAAAATCCGGTGTCCCGCCTCTTGCAGGGACGGGGCAAAAAAAAAAATTGAAATGCCCTAACTGTAACCTGTGCTAACAAAAAATTTACTCCCCGCCGCTGGCAAAAGCGAGACAAGAATGATATAAAATTTAATATACCCGCCCTTAGCACAGGCGGGGAAAAATATTGATATCATGCATATTCTAGCGACGGGTATATTAAATTTGATATTATTCTTGTCTCGCCCCTTCAAAATGCAGGGTAGCAGGGGTTTGATAAAGCGCACAAAACCACTATATTTTGATAAAACTTTTGAAAAAATATTACAATCAGATTAAAAAAAGAGTAGGTCTCTTGTGAGACGATCTCACGAATTTTTATCTGTGAGACGGATCAATCCTACCGATATTCACAATAAAAAGTAATATTCTTAGCATAAAAAGTAATAACTTATCATGGATGATCCAAATAAGAGATCTGTCTCACAAAATACGACTTGTGAGACCGTCTCACATAAGTTTAATTTGCCTTAAAAAAAAAAACCCAAATTTTTCTAAAGAAAAAATCGTTTTCCCACCTTTGAAAGAGGGGGGCGGGGGAATAATTTTTTATTCCTGTCTAGGCGTTTCTAGAGGGACATTTGCATTGTATAAGATCATCTCTAACCACAAATTCTATTTTAGTGTCAATTTTACACTAAAATAGTGCGAATTTTGCATCAAATACAACATCAATCTCCAACTCATTTACTTCAAATCTTACACACAAAAAAATATTCTCGAAATATTCTTTTATTTATATTATTTATAAATCATTAAATCAAATTATTCCTTAATTATTAATAATTAACATTAATAAATATTTAAAAAATCAATAATTATTATTTTAAATTTTTATGTTTAGTATCTCATTATTAAAATAATCAAATAAATATTTTGTTACTATTTAAATAATATTTATATTTAAAAATAAATAACAAAATTAATACATATTTATAATAATTAAAACAAAAAAACAAAAAAAATAAATAAATACCTCTTGCGCCAATTTGGTGCAAAGTGGAGGCTACGTTATTTTTTGGCCAAAATAGCTCATCCTCCGTCGGAGCCAACCTTTGCATCAAAATGGTGTTAAAGGTTGGAGATGTCCTATGTATGCACACAATAAAATGGATATACATATAATATATAACACAATAGTATTATATAATAATAATAATAATATGAATACAATGTATGTGCATATAAATAATATAAATGATCTTGGAATACAAATTGAATCTGATACGTGGCATTGTTTTACCAAATGTTTCCTTAGTGGCTTTCGCACACATGGAGATTATTGGTTTCCAGCCTATATACCATATTCAAATAACTGAACTAATAAAAGGAGGTATTTAATTTTCAGAATAAGAATGAATATAAGGTTCATCTATGGTAATTTTACAAAACATAAAAAGAATTACAAAATATATACCAGAGAAATTAAACAACAGAGGATTTCCCGAAGACAACTTCAGAAACATAAATTCATGAAAAAATCACCCATAAACGCCTTAAACGCCATCACTCGGCTAAGCAGGCTTCGGCTAAGCAGGCTGAAGGGCTACAACATGAATTTATGTCTCTTGATTAACTTCGAACCTTGTGTTTACTATTTCCTGGTTCGTCTTTAAACCTTATGTCCAACCATTAACTCTCATATTACATCGAATTCCAAAATTTAAATGAAATCTTTTATCATTTCAATTTAATTCCAAGTTACAAATAAATAAAGATCATGGTTTAGTAATGGGATGATTTAACACAAATGTTTTAGCCTGTCATTCAGGCTAATGTATGAAAATATCAAAATTAAAACAGAAAATAAAGACAGTAAATAAAAACAGTAAACTTAATGAATTGTAACCAGAAGAAGAAACTTTTATACAAAAGGTTGAAGCTTTTATTAAGAAGGGTTGTTTACAAGAGAGGAATAGAGGGGAGCAAACTCGACCGTGTCCTTCTAAGAACACAGAGTGGTCCTATAAATAGATGAAAGTGCCGGACATGAAACCCCGGATTCCAACTAAAAATATAAACAGTAAATGCTTTGTTAAAGCAAACAGTAACATGGTTACAAAATTCAAAAAGTAAAAGTGATATGCCACCTACTTTTGTCATGATTTCATGGCACGCATGAGATTCCACTGTTGATGCGATATGTCACCCACTAGTTGATAATTCAACATGATTGATTAAATATGAATATCCTAATCATCTTTAATATTATCTTTTAATAAATTTTTGAGATTTTCAAAAATATCATTGATTTGAGAAAATTGAGGAATATCATCCTCTGGATCTTGAGCATCTTGCATTTGCATTAGATGAATAAATTGATTTTCACTTGATTCAGATGTCATAGATTTGTCCGATTTTGAATCAGAACATCCAATATTTTTGTAGAGATCTTTCTTCATCTATTCAATGTAAATTTCTACCATTTTCTCTTTGGAGTAAATTTCTGAATATTTTTTAGTCAAAATTTTAAATGGACTCATTGCATCTTTTTCTTTTTCTTGTTGATGCTGTAAATCTTTCTGGTATGCAGAAATTTTTTCTTTCATTTGATAAAGAGTTTCGGAGCCATAAAGCTGTCCAGTTGCTGGATCTTCTCTTAAAAGTTTATCCCAAAATTTAGTAGAGCTAACTCTCCATAGGCAAGGGATACCTTCATCAGTATAACCAAATTCTGGCTGCCAACTCCAGATCCATGGGATTCCAAATTCCATGAAGAATAGACATAGAGTCTTCCCATCAATCCAATGTTCAGAAAAGGATTTTTTAATGCTTGGTGAAACATTTAACCAAGTATTCATTGGTTTTATAAAAAACCTCAGGCAAAATTTTTGCTGATGGACCAAAAATCTTCCACCATATGAAGAACCAATTTGGAACAGGATAATGAAAAACATTTTCGCAAATTTTCAGAAACCATGTATGTTTCTTTTTCTCATGTTCATAAATAGAGTTTTATTAAAACTCTCTACATAATCCCAAAAATTAAATTTGAAACTCATTTTATGAGTATCAGAATAAAATTCTTTTTCAATCAATGGAGATATACCCCATTCTTCAATAGATATTATCTTTTTGATAATGAACTTGGAGAAGTTATAACTTCCTTTTTGCTGAGTATTACTGAAAAAGTGAGTTATATCAACACTTTTTGTAGATAACAGAAGATTTTCATAAAATCCTCTTTGTTTATAAGAACCAAATACATATGATGTATTTGTTAAATATCTCTCCATGATAGTCCACGGAGTCTTCTCCCATTGGATATCCTTTTCTTCTATAAGAAGAATTAATTCACGATGTTTGGTCTCTGTATATAGAGCCGAATCATTATCATCTTCTTTCATGATATTAGCATATGATGCTGAAGATTGAGAATCTGTATTAGATTTCTGCTTCTGTTTCAAAAATTCTTGAAACTCATTGTATAACTCATTATTTTGCTCAGTATTACTGGCTGATGAACTAGATAAGTTTTGGGCTATTAGCCTCTGTTTGCCATGCTGTGCTATTATATTAGGGGGTTTTCCCCTACCACATCGTCCTCTATAAGAGGACTCTCCTCTACCTCGAGAATACATATATGTAAATAAAGACATTAAGATAAATATTCACGAGTTAAGAAATCAGGTAGGTGATTATCTTCACCTTTTTTGTAAATAATTTCAAAATCAAAAGGGGCTAAATGAGCCTGCCATCTTGCAAACATTTGCTTAGACACATCATGTTTAAAATCTTTATTAAACATAAATTTTGCATATTTACAATCAGTTTTTATAATAAACTTTTGATTATATAAATCATTTTGAAATTTTAAAATACATCTAACAATAGCTAAGATTTCTTTTGCTACTGTAGAATAATTCTTTTGGTCATTATTCCATTTCCCAGAATAAAAACGAATCAAATATTCTTGTTTAGTTTGGGGATCTTTTTGTTTTAAAATTCCACCAAAATCTATATCAGAAGCATCTGTTTCAACAATTTTATCCCATTGGGGATTTGCTAGCATAAGACAAGGAAGATTTTTAACCTTTTCTTTTATAATTTGAACAGCCTTAGTATGATTATCTGTCCAGGGTAAAGGATTTTTCTTAAGTCTATCATATAAGATAGCAGAATCTTTAGTAAGATTTTGAATATAAGGAGAAATATAATTTAATCTTCCTAAAAATCTTTGTAACTGAGTTTTATCAGTTATTATATCAGGAAATTTTGATCCAAACTCAATACTTCTTTGGATAGGAATAATTTTCTCTTTTTCAATCATATGACCTAAAAATCTAATATTAGTTTGAAATAAAATCATTTTAGATTTTGAAATAACAAGACCATTTTGTATAACAATATGTTTAAACATTTCTAAATGTTTAAAATAAGATTCAATATCATTAGAAAATATCAAAATGTCATCAATATAAACAATTATAAAATTACTATACTGATAAAAAAAATATCATTCATAATTTGTTGAAAATCTGAAGGGGCATTTTTAAGTCCAAATGGCATTACTGTCCATTCATAATGTCCTGTAGGAACATTAAAAGCAGTTTTATATCTATCAAATTCTTGTATTTGAATCTGCCAAAATCCTGATTTTAAATCAAATTTGGAAAATATGATTGCATTGACTAATCTATCTAATAAATCTTTTTTTATTAGGAATAGGATGCCTAATCCATTTTAAAACGTTATTTAAGGGTTTATAGTTTATTACTAATCTAGGTACTCCTCTTTCTTGCTCAGAATGTTTATTAACATAGAAAGCAGTACATGACCAAGGAGATTGAGAAAGTGATATTAAACCTTTTTCTAATAAAGAATGAATTTCTTTTTTTACATAATTCTAAATATTCAGAATTCATTTGACAAGGACGAGCCTTGGTAGGAATATTTATTTCCTTAAAATCTTCTTCATATGGAAGAAAGATTATATGTTTCTTTCTATTCAAAAAGCATTTGGAAGATCATTACATATTTCTAATGAAAATTTATTATAAATAAATTTAATCTTATCCTGTAATTTAGGATTTTTTAATGTATCATCTATAGTTAAAATTTTAACTTCTTCTTTTAAAGAATTAATTTGAAAAATTTTTCTATCAATCTTTTCTTGTAATTCATTTAAAATTCTATGAACATGTTTAATTATAAACTGAAAAGAAATATGATTACCTTGATAAGTTCCTATTATGCCTGTTTCATCAACATGCTTTAAAGGATAAATTTGATAAATAAAAGGTAAACCAAGTATTAATTGGCTAGAAATATCTTTTGCTAATAAAAAGCTGGTTTGAATACAGTTTTTATCATTGCAAATATAAGCTTTAGGTAATTTATAATTTATTTCTAAAGGTTCTCCTCCTGCATGAGAGAGAGAATGAGTAGTTTTATGAAAATATTTTGTAGGAATTATTTCTTCATGTATAACATTCAAATCTGCACCACTATCTATCATAGCAATGAAATTCTTCTTATAAGAATTATCAATTAACAAAGTAATATTGGTATACCATTTTTGAGATATGATCATACTCAAAACAGATAAAAGATTATCATCATTAAATGAAATATTTTGATTATTATCAATAATGTCAGATTCTTCTTTGTTATTTTCAATAACAGAGATACGATAACTTAAATGATTATTATTTTGATGTAAAATTTTTATTTGTTCTCTAAGATTATTAATCTCTTTTACCAAATCTTGTATAGTAACATGATTCTGTTTACTATATTTTTATTGTAAAATATTTTTTAATTCTTGCATAGAATAAGCTTGTTCTTGTTTAACAATTATATTATTTCCACTACTTATTGAAGCAGTGTTTTCCATTTGATCTATTATAGTAGATTTTAATATTGGATCCTTAATCATTTTAAGGAATTCTAAAAGATTATTATTAGTTAAAACATTAATATTTAAATCTTTATAAAACTCATCATTTTTATTATCAGTATCACTTAGATGATTGATACAAGATTCCCCTTGTATACAATTATCACATCCTTCTTGATCTGAAGAACTGTAATCATTATCTAAAATTTCTTCTGAATTATAAGATTCTAAACTATTATCAGATTCACTATCTGAATTCTGATTAGAATCCATTATTAATTTTGTTTTTAGCCCAACATTGATTAGCATAATGTCCTGGCTTTTTACATTTTCTACAAATAATTATTTTATTTTTAGCTTTATAATTTTCAGCTTTCCGTAATTCACGGCTTTCTTTTCTTTTCTTCTTTCTATCTTTTTGTCTATCAGACAAATGTCTTTTCTTCCTAAAAGGTTTTTCTTCTTTATCTATTATTTTTTTTACCTTTATTAGGTAGATCCATACCAAATTGATCACAAAATTTACATAGTTGTTTTCTCTCAATTAAATTCTGTCTTTTAATTTGATTATTTAATTTTAATTCATTACAGAGAGCTAAACCCTCTTGGATACAAATACTTATTAATTTGCCATAAGTATAACTATCATAGGAAATATTTATATCATTCTTTCTTAAGACTTTTCTAATTCTTTCTGCAAAGAGAAAGGGTAAACCATCTATAAATTTGGCTTTCCAAAGACTATTATTACAGTATGGTATCTCATAAATTCGAGATAAAAAAGTATCTTTATACCATCTAAAATCAGTAAGTGTTTTACATTTTAGATTACTTAATAAAGTACGAATTTGTTCACTATTATCAGTGAATCTACCAGTAAAATGTTCAATCATTGTCGTTATTAATGAATAAACAATATTTTCTACTTGAATATTATCTTCAATTTTTATTGAATTAAAAATATCATTTTTCTGAAATTGATTTAAATAATTATCCCACCAACCTTTAAGTTGGCCAGTAAATCATGCTATAATCATTCTAGCAATATTTTTATTAGTATTACCTGAAGTTTTACACACAGTACTGTACATAAGCATTCTGTGAGCAGTATTATAAATTTGTTTATCACTAACTCCATCAATATTCCATTCATAAATACTTTTCCCATTATAACTATTTTTCGAAAAGAATTTAATTATAAAAATAACACAACATAGTCAGAACTCAAACACAAAATCAGTAAAATAATAATAATTAAATTTACATTTTAAAAATTCATATTTTACGTTAAGTAATGTGGGGGGGTGAGAATCATTGATGTTTATATTTAATTATATAATGTAATATGACTAAAGACAAAAAAAATATAAACCTAAATAATAAATATTATTTATGATTTGGGTATAATTATTTCGATATTGAGTAATGAGGCGGGACCTCTCCAAGCTGACCAATTACAGCGAAAGAGACGGGTGCCACGAACACCGGCGCTCTCTTTGACTTCTATTATACAGCCGACATCACTCCTAACATCCAATTTTGTGCACCCTATACAAAAAACTCCCAACAAATTTATTTAATAATAGATTAAAAATTATATATTTATCAAGATATGAAAAATTACTACAAAAAATCAATACAAAAGTACTCTTGAAAAATGATAACTTGCTTTTTTTAAATTTTTTTTATATATTGCTTTAAATAAAAAAGTTAACATTTCAACATTAATATATGCATCGTCACGTCGACGATATAATAATTTTAGTTTTCTACAAGTAACAGAATATGCATCACCTGGAAAACTATTTGAACAGATTTTATTAAGACAACCCTTGAAGTCTTGAACGCGTTATGGGTTGTTAAGCATACTGAAATAAAAATAGTATGTGTTATGTGTATCAAAATAAATAAATAAAAATCGTATGTCACCTCACATGCGACTCTTACCACTCGATTATGCGAAGGAAAAAATAGAAGTTATTGAGCTTATATTTGCCAACATTGTACGAATTTGATTTATGATATTTTTTATCGCATCGTTCAATCAGCTTTAATATTTATATCTCTTTAGTTGATAATAGAGAAAATATACATAATCATGATATTTACGATATTAATCATCTATATTATCAAATTTAAAATTTATATCTTGTATCTTTCAATTTTTTTTACAAATTTAGAAAATTTTCCGCTGGAGCGGTGATATGATTTTGTTTGCCTCAATACCACATTGACATTACATAAACACTACATGATAAAAATAAATAAAGTTGCAAAATTATTAAAATCACAAAAATATAAATATATTTACACTTTTCTCGATATATTAATATGTAATATTGTATTGTTTTCGTAAAATTTAAGAACGCAACACTTAATAAATAAAAAATAAAAAATACGGAAAGAATGAGTATCTTAGGAAAATTTTAAATAAAAAAAAAGAATTTACCACCAATGGGTAGGTGCTACATTATAAAAAGGCGTGTGTTAATTTATTTAAACAAGTATAAATATATACTCCAATTAGACAAAGAAGACCCCATCCGCCGTCTGCCTGCCCCCTCCCCCTCCTCCTCCCTTATTATCTCATGCTACGACATCAGAAAAAACAAATGCTTCTCAGTCAATCATATGAGTTCGATTTCTGATAACAAAATTTATAAATATTAATTTTATGTGTAGAAGTGCAAACAATGTAACACATTCCCAACTCACCCTTCAGTTTTGTGTTGAGTTGATTATTTGTATCCATCCTGATTGATGGAGATGGCTTCTATCGATTTATCTAATGAATATATTCAGTTTTCCTTTAATTTTTTTTTAATCGAAATTTGATAATTAGTCTTGCATTTTCTCATATAGAGCCAAAGTAGGAGTCTTATTCCAGCCAAAATGGGACTCGGTTCTTATCTACACTTTGGATCCATCTTCTACGGCGTCGGGCNTTATATAATTTAGTTTTCCATGGGATAAGGACATTAATTTAAATAACCAACTTGATATTTATATTGTATTATTTGTTTTAAAGCCATAAGTTTAATTTTGCATAATAATAAAGGTGTAATTAATTATATATGTAATTAATAGATAAGTATTCACGATAATGATGCATATAATGACAATATGTCACGTTGAATAAAAATTTAAGAGTCATGTAAGGATACAAAAAATAAATCAAATTTATATAAATGGACGTATGATGGTCTCGTTCCCTTTCCCCTCTCTCTACATACGCTTTCCTCAACCTTTCCTTTCTCTCAACTTGTTTCCTGTTATTTTTTATTAACTCCTTGGCTTCCAATTCTTGTGCTTTAATTTCTGAATTTGCTCATTAAAAAAATCATAATATAGTTCATTGTGTGGTATTATATTTTGCTCAATTTATCATACTTTATTTGAATATATTTTACTTTTCTTTAATCATTTTGTGGTTTCCTGCTCGACCTTTTAAGTGTAAATGGCTGGTTTGGACTTGAGTTCAGCGTCTCACTTTGTTTCTCAGCTCCATCTCCAACCGCAGACGGATTCCGACGATGAACCCAACCGCAACTACTTTTCCAACGATAATATAGATAACTCTTATCCGGTTTCCGGAGATGCGGCAGCACGGAGGCCGAGAGGCCGTCCACCAGGCTCCAAGAACAAGCCTAAGCCTCCGGTGATCGTGACTCGAGAAAGCGCGAACACGCTTAGGTCACATATCTTGGAGGTGGTCAGCGGTACCGACGTGTTTACGGCGGTGGCGGATTACGCCAGGAAGAGGCGGAAGGGGATTTGTGTATTAAGCGGTACAGGAACCGTTATTAACGTGAGCTTGCGGCAGCCGACTTCGGGGGGGTCGGTAGTGACGCTGAATGGCCGGTTCGAGATATTGTCGCTGTCGGGTTCGTTCCTTCCACCGCCCGCGCCTCCGGGAGCCACCAGTTTAACCATATACTTGGCCGTTGGACAAGGGCAAGTGGTGGGAGGGAATGTTGTCGGTGCGTTGATTGCCTCGGGCCCAGTTATTATAATCGCAGCCTCGTTTACCAATGTGGCGTATGAAAGGCTGCCGCTGGACGAGGAGGAGGACGAGGGGCTTCGACAGTCGGATGGCGGTGGAGTAGTTGGTGGCCACCAATTTCATGATCCATCACTTGGGCTTCCTTTCTTGAATTTACCTTTCAATGATATGCAAAATGGTCAGCTTCCGATGGAGGGCGCATGCGCCGCCGCCGGAAACTCCGGCGGAGCCAGCCGGCCGCAGTTTTAATACTGTTAAATTTAAAGGTTTGACCATTTCCATGAGTCATCGTCAAGACATCCTCTCCATGTTGTACATTTATTTAATCGTTTTTGTACCGTCTCTTCATATTATAAACTTTACGATTAAATTAATTCAGCATGATTAAGATAGGAGAAGAATAATTATTTTCATATTTTTTAGGAGATAAAAATTAAATGAGGATTGGGAAAAAATGGTTTCATCTTATTTGAATTAAATTACTGAAAATTTTATTTTAAATTAATAAATTTTGATAGAATTGCTCAGTATTTAATTCAAATTTTAATCTTGTTTGACTTAATTAGTGAAGTACACTATGCAAGAAATGGAAAAAGTCATACCAATTTTGCCAGCACTAAATTGGCAACTTGAGCATTATTATGGTAAGACTCTTTTATTACAACTTGTAGTAATAAGTAACCTACCTATATGTGTATGTGTGTGTCTGCTTGCGTATGGGTATTAACTATTAAGCGAGGAGGTTAGAAAAAGTTGATCGAGAGTGGTAATTTTTTAGAAAACAATTTCACTGTATACATTATATTTGATTTTGAAAATTTTCATTTCTGGTTTCACTGTTGATAAATTTGTGTACCCAAAAAAAGTTTACTTCTTGAGGCAATGTGATATGCAAGAATAACTGGTTCAAGTTGTTGGCCAGTTTCTTATTTTAAAACCGAATAATTCCACATATTGAATGTTTATTATTGGTTTGTTTGGTCAACTTCGGGTAAAAAAAGTCTGTCTCGGTTCATTTTCGAGGAAAAAAAATGTATATTGGCTTCGCTACAGAAAGTCAGAAACCATGAGAAATTTTTGTACTAGTGAAATTTTTTTAGTTATGCTACATGTACATCCATATTTGTACATCAATTTGTACAACACAAAGAATTCAATGTAAAAATTCAATTTGTCAAAATCTCACTATATATTGAATGCAAAATCTCGCGATATAACAGTAAAATCTCGTGATATAATGGTTGTAAATATCGCTGTAACGATATATTGGTTTTATCTCTAACAATATTCGAAATTTTTTAAATAAAGTTTGGGTATTTTATTGATACAATTATCAGTCTTTTCAACTGCAAATTTTGTGCACGATGCATATCTTATTATGGTTTTAGTTTTACTAATAAATATAATTGATTTTTTTTTTTAGTAGATGATGAATTTGTTACAAGTTGCGATTAAAATTTACAAGTTGTGATTAAAATTCAAATCTTGTATGGACACTCATTACCACTTATCAAAACAAACTTGTTGACAAATTCTGAAGTGACACAATTCTCACTCAAGTCCAGTTTGATTTGCCTCAGTGTTCATATTTGATTTTTCTACCGACTAAACAATGGCCATTGTTCCCCTGGTCAGAAATATTTTTCATGTATCTATGTTATCTACACTATCTCATTAAGTTCAAGCCACTTAAATAATTAATTTTGATGTCATGGTTAATTTTTTAAAATATCAAAAAACAATTATTTAAAATCATAAAAATACTCTATTTTCATTTAATAAAAAATACTATAAAAATATATTTTAGTAAATTTGTGTGTGTGTGTGTATATTATTCGATAACAGCCAAGCCAGGAGTCAGGGATGTCAACCGAAATATGAAACCAGTAAATTTGGCTTCAACGTCGCTATGGTTAAAGTTGGTCCTTTAAGCTTCATTATTAACCAGGCTATGATATACTTTTCAGGGCAGGGCTAACATTGGCTTCGAGACCTGACCTGTTGGCATCCCGGGACACTCCCCCATCCCAGGGTGCACCGCACCATTCAAGCCGCCTTCGAAGCAGTAGGGGAACAGGGTTGCTCCTACAATTGTTGCTTTGGTGATCATCTACCTCTGAACTCTGTGGATCGAAAGGAATCTATCATCCAGATCAGTCGACTGGGTGATAAACTTTTAAAACCAAATCAAAACATTCGAGTGGAGCTATATGTAATTTAGTATATGAAAAGGAAATGGATTGAGATTTACTAGGAATAGGGTCTAAAGTATAATGGCAAAGTCGTCCTGTATGAAACAGATTTAGTAATTTGGTGGCTACCCTCTTACAATTAGTTTCTTCTTCTGATTCTAAAGGAAGATGGAAAACCTTCAGGAGAAGATTGATCAAACTCTTCTTCCATAAGTCGAGCCATATCATTACTATTTTCCACGTCACCCGTAAAAGATGAAATGGCCTCAAAAGGGATCCGTCTTACGTTGTTGACAATGAAGTCCTGGGTGAAAAATAATCAAAACGGTTAAATTTGGAAATGTAAGAGAAAGTGGTGTTGCAACTTTTTGACATCCCAAAGTTGTTATCAAGAAAGTGTCTTGGAACATGGTGAGTGCTTGGTGGGTGTTTGTACCAAAAATAAATTTGGTACAATAGATTTAGCCCATCCCAGTAGGATAAAATTAGCCAATGAAGCCCAACACAAAATAACATAAGAAACCTGCAAGTTATTCATAGAAAATTTGAACGAGTAACACAGCGGAGGAGAAGGAGAAGATAATGGGAAGAGATCGTGTACAGTGCCTCGCGGACCGAGTTAATTTCCTCAATTGCCCGTATTCTGATGACAACGGAATCTAAAAATGAAGCAAATATCGGGCAAGTTATTTCTCTACTCCACATCATTATTTGTTTCTCCTACAAACATTTAGAGCACGTTTGGTAGTTTTTTTTTTTTTAAAAAAAAGTGCTTTTTAAATTTTTAACTTGTTTGGGTGGTCTTCTAAAAAAGCACTTATTTAAGTTGAAATTAGAGCTTTTTTAAAAACCCTATTTTAGAGCTTTTTCAATTAGCTTTTTTAATAACCTAAAAAACAACATCCACCAGTAGCCTCCTCTCAATCTTTTCTCCATTCTTCTACAAGGTACCATTTTTTTTTCTGTCGAGGTTTTTGTTCGTTCATTTTTTTCTGCTTTCTTTTTGCTGCAGAATCTACATTCCCTATTCATTTACGTCTGTATTACGTATTGTGAATTAGATAATTATGTTACAATTCGGTCAATGATCCGATAAATCCAGGAAGTCAGGGAGGGGAAAGTATTTGCTTATTCCATTTTTTTGCAACTACGTATATAATATTCATCAATTCTTGTGCATTAAATATATAATATTATATTAATTAAAATATGTTATATACCATAATATTATTTAATCCTTGTTTGTATTACTTTTTCATTTATGATATTGTGAATTAGATAATCTATTGTTTTTTTATGTTTTATTTTTTGAATATAGAATGTATTCGAAGTTAGCTCCTAAACGAGGATTATCAAATCCAAGTCAATTACCTAGATATACGATTGAGACTGTTGAACCTGGATTTGTTGCTGATGGGAATAATAAGGCGGATTGGACTGATCAAAATACCGAAATATTTTTAAAAATTTGTGAGGAAGAAATTGAATCCGGCAATAAGCCTACCAAACATTTAAACAAAACGGGGTACACAAATTTAGTTTCAAAATTTCATGAGAGAACGGGACTTGCTTTGAATCAAAAACCATTAAAAAATAAATGGGATTCTATGAGAAAATATTTTGCACTGTGGGCACAACTTATTGGAAATAATGAGACTTGCCTTGGTTGGGATCATAACAAGATGACCGTGCAAGCTGATAATAGTTGGTGGGAGGATAAGATTAAGGTACATAATTTATATACTACATTTTAAATTTTTAATCAATTATTTTTATTTATTTTTTGTTACGTTGCAAATTACAGGAAAATCCCGAGTATGCAAAGTTTAGATTGAGGGGACCCAAGAATTTAGATTTATTGGAAAAGATATTTAAAGGTTCCATAGCAATTGGCTATGCTGCAATAGCACCATCTGAGGATCAACCAATTCATAATAATTTCAACGATGATACAAATGATTGGGATGTTCAGTTAGATGGAGAGTTTCAAAGTGATGTTTATATTAATGTTGAAAGCCAGGAATTTATGGAAAACTCAACAATGGGAGCTGACAGCTCTATGCAGCAAAGGAAGAGAAAAAGAAGTGAGAGTGGGGAAAAAAGAGGTCTCATTGCCACTAGGTTAGCCGATCAACTTGATCGTGTCCTTCAAGAATTTGAGACTCAAAAGTCTATACACGAAACACCAAAAGATGATCCATGTAGCATTGAAAATTGTCTGGCGGTTCTTCGTAGTTTGCCTGGTATGGTGGTTGGCAGTGAGCAATTCTCCATAGTTACTAGAGTTTTGGGTAAAAAGCATAATAGGCAAACATTTATCGGATTGAAGGACTCGGAACTCCAGCTTGGTTGGGCAAAGACATTCACTAAAGATGATTTGAAGCGTTATTAACATGAGTTATGTTTTTAGGAAAAATAGTTGAATAATGCACTTGTTTTTTTCTTTTATTGATTGATGAGTCAACTTTACTAAGTAGTATGTTTAAATTTTTAATGCAATAATCTAAAGCTTTCAATGTTTATTGTTTTTTGTATATATTTATCTTTATTCATATATTTTCACATGATGTCTGCGAGTTCAGGCTCCACTATATCAGATAACTCTGATGCATCAAGTGATTCCGACATTTCCGTTGATTCTATTACAAATACACATGTCTCTAAGAAAAGAATGGTTTTGTTATCCTTGTGTGGTGTTACGAATTCTGTTTTGAAATATATTGTTAAAGAAAAATGTAGGACATCGTGGTTATCAGGATCTCAATGGGTGGCAGAGATATTGAATGGTAATGAGACACGATGCTTTGAAATGTTTAGAATGAGGAAACATGTTTTTTTATAAACTATGTGACGATCTACTCCAAAAATATAGCTTACAGCCAACAAAAGGAGTTGATATCTATGAAAAGTTGGGATTATTTTTGTACATGATGGGTCAACCTGCTTCAGTTAGAAATGTTCAAGAGCGTTTTCAACACTCAGGGGAAACTGTTTCAAGACAGTTTCACAGCGTTTTAGAGTCCATATGGAAGTTGTCGAGAGATATCATCAAACCTATCGATCTTAATTTTACAGATGTCCCTCAATATATTAAGAATGACAAAAGATATTGGCCTTATTTTAAAGATTGTATAGGGGCTATTGATGGCACACATATATGCATTCGTGTTCCGCCTAGCAAGCAAATAGATTTCATTAGAAGAAAAGGGTATACTTCAACAAATGTTATGGATGTATGCGACTTCGACATGTGCTTTACTTTTGTATGGGCTGGTTGGGAAAGTTCTGCTCATGATTCTAAAATTTTTAAAGAGGCTATGCGCAGAGAGAGATTGCATTTCCCACTCTCACCTGAAGGTTTGATATTAATATATCTTATATGTTTTTTTAAATATTTGTTAGATAAATATTTACACTTTAACTCTTATTTTTTGCAGGTAAATATTATTTAGTTGATGCAGGTTATCCTACTTTCAAAGGCTTTATGAGACCGTATAAAGATACTAGATATCATTTACCTCAATTTCGATTGGCTCCAAAGTTCAGATCAAAAAATGAAGTATTTAATTATCATCATTCTAATTTAAGGACGGTTATTGAAAGAACATTTGGAGTGTGCAAAGCACGATGGAAGATATTACAAAATATGCCAACATTTTGTCTAGATACTCAATTTAAAATTATAGTGGCATATTTTACTTTACACAATTTCATTAGGCGATACGATGCGGCTGGAGATATTCTTGAACAACTCGAAAATATTGATGATTTACAAGAAATCGAGCAAGATGGTGAAAATGTTTATGTCCATGACAGAGGTACGAGATGGCAAGAGCCAACACAAAAAAATATTACGGAAATGAAAGAATTGAGAGATGACATAAGAAATTCACTGCCAATACAAGGTCGACATTGAACTATTATTTTTTATTTAAATAAATTAAAGTAGAATGTAAACATTAACCATTGTTATTAACAATTGTTTTTATGGTTTTTAAGATTTCAATATTTTATTGTTTTGGTATGGATTTAATTATTTATATTTATACATCACACTTGTTTAGAAATCCGTTATAAAATATATATCCAAATAAATTTATTAATTTAAAAAGTGCTTTTTATCTATTCATCTAAAAACAATATTAACACAACTTTTACTTAAAAAAACAATTTTAAAAGCCAAATTAAAAAAACACTTTTTTAATCAAAAAACTTTTGATACCAAACGGGCTCATCTTTTATAGATAAGCTGCTACATTATGCTTAGGCATGATTCTATCTAAACAAATTAATTCATTCCCAAATAAGAAATATAGATTCTAGTTCAAAGAACAGTACTTTCAGCTCCAATATACGAAAAGGGGACCGGCCGGACAATCCGGTTAAAGCTAGAAAATTGTTTTTAGTGGATCCCGGCACTTCACCAAACAGTAGAAATTCATCAATTCATGCCTCGAAGAATAACAGCGGACACTGGCACACACGAACATCTCAACAAACACGTGAAGGTCGTATCAACTCCGTATAAATTACAGTTATAAGAAAGTTACCCTGGAATCTCGAACTTTAAGTATTAGATCGACAAGTGGTAAGCGTTCGCAATGGCGCGAGAAGCAGCGGCCATGTGAAGAGTGTACCACCAATCTCAGCCTCCGTTTACCGCCACCTGCTTCACTGCTTCCTCTTATCTTTTGAATCAGATTAGCCGTGGCCGCCATCTTCACAGACGAGGCTAAGGGAGCGTTCGGCATGTTGCACATTACTCCATCCAAACAGTTCAAGATAGCCCATCGATTTCATTTACGGGCCGGACAAATGTTTTTGTGGGCTGCAGTTCAATGAGTGGGTCAGGACCCATCCAAGAAAAGAATGGTCAAAGCATATTAGCTGGAAGTGTAAACAAACTCAATCGAGTCGAATATACTTAAAAATTTAAAACTGGAATTTGGATACAAATAAGTATATTTGAGCTCGAGCTCAATTAAAAGCTCGTAAATTTTAAATTTTTTTTGTTCGAATTCGGCTCGGAATTTGATAAATTTGAATATAAATAAAATATTTTTCGAACTGTCAGTTCGATAATTTCGTTTACACTCATCAGTCATATTTGGGCAGAGTTGGTCCCAATTCATCATTTAACCATTGTCCACTCTGGCCTAGATTGAACCAAGGTGAACAGCTCACGAGTCACTAGCTCATAAGCGGTTTGATCTAAGTTTGACTCTTGTTCGGTTCGAAACCCTCTCAAGTAGAGCTCAAGCTTTACAGTCTTAACAATTAGATTTATGGAAAGTGAAAGGTTTTTTTGGTTTAATGAATTATCGAATATAAGCTAGATCCAAGTTTGAGCACTTCAAAAATTACTCTGGTTGCGAGCAATTTGCAAGACTTCCATTCGCCCGAGTTTGAACTTGTTGAGTCAAATTCAAATAGTATGATAATCAATGAAGCGATACTTTTTTTTTTGTTGTTGGTAATTTATGATTTCAAACATAAAATATTATTATGAGGAACACGAGTCTGAAAATCTCTCTTTTAAAAAAGTGAAGTTGTATATCACCAAGTGGTGATATATGATAATCATATAAAGAATTTTCAGAAACAGGGTCAAATGTGGGGGCTCTAGGCTGTTAGATAATTGCAAAAATTATCTCAGAACACAATTTATGAGGACTTAAGCTTGTCTCACCTCGTTGTCGGTAAATGCATGTCTTGTGGAATAATCAAAATTATACTTTGAAAAAATTGAAAACGTGGTTGGAGGAAGCTTCAAAGAAATTTCACGGGAATTACGTGAGAAGACAGAAGACGCGTTTTATACGCGTCTTCACACGGTCAAGAGGCTCTATAAACAGAGCTCCCTCTTTCATTCTGAAATTATCCCTTCTTCGATTTTCTCTCATCTAATAGCATTTGAGTGCTTAGTTCTATAATATTTGTGAGGTGTTTTGTTCTCCTGTATTAAGAGAGTGTGTTCTCTTCGGAAACACAGTGAGTGAGTTGTACACCACAAAATATTATAGTGGAAATTCTTTTCATCTTGCCCGTGGTTTTTACCCTAATAATTTTTAGGGGTTTTTCACGTAAATCTCGGTGTTCAGTTTATTCTTTATTTTCGGGTTTTATTATCTCATATTCCGCACGTGAGACCAACAAGTGGTATCAGAGCCTTGGTTTAAAATTTCTTAAAATTCTGAGTATGCTCTGTGGTTGCAGCCTAGACTGATCTTTAACATCAGAAAAGATTTTTTGAGATTTTTTATTTAAGGCAGGAGAATTTTGTCCAGTCTACTAAAATTGTTGTAGACATAATGGCGGGCAGGTACGAGATAGCAAAGTTCAACGGAAGCAATTTTTTGCTGTGGAAAATAAAGATACAAGCAGTTTTAAGAAAGGAGAATTGCTTAGCGGCTATTGGAGATAGACCGGTGGACATTACAGATGATGGAAAGTGGAATGAGATGAATGACAACGTTGTTGCCAATTTACACTTGGCTATAGCAGACGAAGTATTGTCAAGTATCTCTGAGATAAAAACAGCAAAAGTTATATGGGATACTCTGACAAAGATGTACGAGGTCAAGTCGCTACACAACATGATTTTCCTAAAGAGAAGGCTTTAGACTCTTCGGATGGCGGAATCCTCATCGATGACCGACCATATCAACACACTAAATACTCTTTTTGCCCAACTCACTTCCATGGGGCATAAAATAGGGAAAATGAACGTGCAGAGCTTCTACTTCAAAGTTTACCAGATTCATATGATCAACTTATCATCAACATAACCAACAATATTCTAATGGGTTTTCTAAGATTCGATGATGTCTTCACTGCGGTTCTCGGTGAAGAAAGCCGGCGCAAGAATAAGGAAGATAGGTTGGTAACATCGAAGCAGGCAGAGGCTTTACCGATGATAAGAGGAAGATTTATGGACCGTGACTCCAGTGGGGGCCAAAGACGAGGTAGATCAAAGTCAAGAAGTAAGAAGAAAAATATTTACTGCTTCAAATGTGGCGGTAAAGGGCACTTCAAGAAAAAGTATACGAGTATTGACAAAAGTTCTCAAGGAAATGTGGCCAGTACTTCAGGCAGTGGTGAAATATTATTCAGCGAAGCAGCAACTGTTGCAGAAGGCAGACACAAATTTTGTGACACATGGATTATGGATTCAGGAGCGACGTGGCACATGACGTCTCGGAGAGAATGGTTTGATCATTATGAACCAGTCTCAGGAGGATCTGTATTCATGGGAAATGATCATGCCTTGGAAATCGCTGGGGTCGGTACTATCAAAATTAAAATGTTTGATGGCACCATTCGCACCATACAGGAGGTACGACATGTGAAAGGACTGACGAAAAATCTTTTGTCCTTGGGGCAATTGGATGACATCGGGTGCAAAACTCGGATCGAGAACGGGATCATGAAAATTGTGAA
>NC_133307.1:23120757-23173473 GCF_012295235.1 Primulina huaijiensis
GAGAAGCCGACAGATTATTCTCATTTGCATACATTTGGAAGTCCTGTGTACGTTCTGTACAATGAGCAAGTAATATCAAAGTTGGATTCGAAATCCAGAAAATGGATCTTCTTGGGTTATGCTAATGGAGTAAAGGGGTTTCGCTTGTGGGATCCTACTGTTCACAAGCTTGTCATCAGCAGAGATGTTATCTTCGAAGAAGATAAAGTAATGGGAGACAAAGGCACACAAAATTCAGAAACTACTATTTTTCAGGTGGAAAATAAGACAGACGAAGGTCAAGTTTCTTGTGAAGCAGTACCAGAGCACGAAGAACAAGAACATGTTGAGTCTGAAGTTTCCAATGTGAGGCAGTCAACTCGAGACAGAAGACCACCAGGTTGGCTTTCAGATTATGTCACTGAAAGCAATATTGCATATTGTCTATTATCAGAGGATGGTGAGCCATCGAGTTTCCACGAGGCTACTCAAAGCTCGGATGTATCTTTGTGGATGATAGCAATGCAAGAAGAGTTGGAGGCATTAGACAGGAATAAAACTTGGGATCTTGTTACACTACCACGAGGAAGGAAAGCCATTGGAAACAGATGGGTCTATAAGATCAAGCGTGATGGCAATAACCAAGTGGAGCGGTATCGTGCTAGATTGGTGGTAAAAGGGTATGCTCAGAAAGAAGGCATTGACTTCAATGAGATATTTTCTCCTGTGGTTCGGCTTACAACAGTCAGAGTGGTGCTGACATTGTGTGCGGTGTTTGACCTACATCTAGAACAGCTAGATGTGAAAACGACATTTCTTCATGGAGATCTTGAAGAAGAAATCTATATGCTCCAGCCAGAAGGTTTTGCGGAAAAAGGCAAAGAGAACTTGGTTTGCAGGTTGAACAAATCTCTGTACGGTCTCAAACAGGCGCCAAGGTGTTGGTACAAGAGATTTGATTCCTATATCATGAGCCTTGGATACAACAGACTGAGTGCAGACCCTTGTACGTATTTCAAGAGGTCTGATGATGATTATATTATTTTGCTGTTGTATGTGGACGACATGTTGGTAGCAGGCCCCAACAAAGATCAGGTCCAAGGATTGAAGGCACAGTTGGCTAGGGAATTTGATATGAAGGACTTGGGACCAGCAAACAAGATTCTAGGGATGCAAGTTCACCGAGACAGAAGTAACATAAAGATTTGGCTTTCTCAGAAAAATTATTTGAAGAAAGTCTTGCAACGCTTCAACATGCAAGATAGTAAAGCCAATTTCGACCCCTCTTCTTGTTAACTTCAAGTTATCCTTCGAGATGTGTCCTAGCAGTGAAGCAGAGAGGATTGAGATGTCTCGAGTACCATATGCATCAGCAGTGGGAAGTTTGATGTTCGCCATGATATGTACAAGACCGGACCTTGCTCAAGCAGTGGGAGCAGTTAGTCGGTATATGGCGAATCCTGGAAGAGAGCATTGGAGCACTGTTAAGATGATCCTTAGATACATTAAGGGTACCTCGAATGCTGCATTATGTTATGGAGGATCGGATTTTACACTCAGGGGCTATGTCGATTCAGATTATGTTGGTGATCCTGATAAGAGGAAATCTACTACTTGTTATGTGTTTACACTTGCAGGGGGAGCAGTAAGCTGGGTTTCAAAACTCCAGACAGTTGTGGCGTTATCTACAACAGAGGCAGAATATATGGCAGCTACTCAAGGTTGTAAGGAGGCAATATGGATTAAGGTTATTGGAGGAGATCTGGCACAAACAAGAGAATGTTCTTTTGTTTTGTGACAGTCAGAGTGATTTGCACATCGCAAAGAATCCAGCCTTTCATTCCAGGACGAAACACATTGGAGTTCAATTTCACTTGTGCGAGAAGTAGTAGAGGAAGGAAGCGTGGATATGCAGAAGATCCATACGAAGGATAACATAGCTGATTTTCTGACCAAGCCTGTAAACACTGATAAGTTTGAGTGTTGTAGATTCTCAAGTGGTCTAGCGGAAACGTAAGCAGCAAAGAATGACAAGATTGAAAGGATGTGTGGAGATGAGTTTGATTCTCAATCAAATCTCCAAGTGGGAGAAATGTCGGTAGAAGACATGCAATAAATGCATGTCTTGTGGAATAATCAAAATTATACTTTGAAAAAATTGAAAACGTGGTTGGAGGAAGCTTCAAAGAAATTTCACGGGAATTACGTGAGAAGACAGAAGACGTGTTTTATACGCGTCTTCACACGGTCAAGATGCTCTATAAACAGAGCTCCCTCTTTCATTCTGAAATTATCCATTCTTCGAATTTTCTCTCATCTAATAGCATTTGAGTGCTTAGTTCTATAATATTTGTGAGGTGTTTTGTTCTCCTGTATTAAGAAAGTGTTCTCTTTGTAAACACAGTGAGTGAGTTGTACACCATAAAATATTATAGTGGAAATTCTTTTCATCTTGCCCGTGGTTTTTACCCTAATAATTTTTAGAGGTTTTCCACGTAAATCTCGGTGTTCAGTTTATTCTTTATTTTCGGATTTTATTATCTCAAATTTTGCACGTGGGACCAACACTCGTTTCCATAATTTTTTTATTTTTATTTTGAATTGGGGGAAGGGTCAATTTCACAAAATTGTTGTATTAAATTCATAGATTCAACTCGTTAGCCTCGTGACATAAGCTTTCCCAAAATCGAAAGGAGTCTTGAGTTCAAGACCTAAAGGCTAAAAGCCCCCGACGCAATTCTAAAATTTAGGAGCCAAAAAATAAGACAAGGATTTTCGATGAAAATTAAAATTATCCAGAACTATACATCTCGAGTAGCAACTCTTCTTATCCTCCCCAGACAATTGTCTTTAGGCCTGGAATGTGGTAGGTACATCAACGGACTTGTAGGATTGTGCCTCTCAAGCCTGCAACAAGCAACGAGAAATACTATGAAATTTTTCCCAAAAATATCAACAACGCAATGAGAATTCGAATAATAAACATGACTACGGACTTGTAGCTTAAGATAAAATAGTGAAGAAATATCGCGATTTCAATCTTGGCAAGATCGTTTCCGGGGCACAATCTGCTTCCAGCGCCGAAAGGAAGAAAATTCCCGGCTTTGGGTGTGAATCCCTACGTATTACATTAGAATGTATTAGGATTAAAAACTGAAGTTGAGTTATTTCAACTGCTCCTAAAACTCTTTCCGTAGTGCCATTAGAAGAAACTAAGTGCTAGATTTCCATTGCAACTCGGAAAGAAACTCACATCCCATCTCGAAGGATCAAACTTCTTCGGTTCAACATATGTTTCAGGATCTAGATGAACACCCCTAAACCATACCAAAACTTTCCATCCTTTTGGGATCGTGTAACCTGAAGAACCAAAGCAAGAAAATGTTATAGTTTAAGAATCAGCATGCATGCATGAATAAACATTTAAGAGGGTGGTTGCATGGTAGTATTACTTACCACTGATGTGAACGTCGTTCCTTGCCTCTCGGAAGACCACGAGCGAGAACGTTATGATGCGGAGTGTTTCGTCGATTACCTATGAGATTTACAAGCATTTTTTTAAGAATAAAAGAATCTGAAGCCGACATTGTCAAAGAGTGAGTAAGACGGCAAACCTTGGAAAGATACTCCATTTGTCTAACTTCTCTAAGTGTCAATCCTTGTTGGCCCGGTGGCCTGTTTTTCACAATTTCTTCTTGCTCTGCCTGAATGCATATATCCCACATTTTATATATATATAAAAATTCGTCCAGATACAGCGAGAAAAGGACTTTAAAGTCCAATACTGATGGATATTGGCCTAGGGATGGCAATTTATTCCCGCGGGTTCGGGGCTCCGCGGGGAAAACCCGAAACGGGACGGATTCGGGGATATGTTAATGGGTTTGGTTTCGGGTTCGGGGATTTTTAAAAATCCCCGAAATATATTGGGACGGGTTTGGGAATCCTATCCCCATACCAAACCCTCCCAAACTCGCCCCGATAATATATATTATTTTAAAAATTCGGGTATTTCAAACGGGGACGGGGACGGGGATTTTATCCCCGCGGGTTCGGGGACGGGGATTCCCCGATTAGATAGATCCGGGATAGATCCGGGGATGGGAGCGGAGATATAATTAGGGGACGGGGATGGGGATGGCAAACCCGCCCCCGTCCCGTCCCATTGCCATCCCTAGATATTGCTACTCTGATAGCACAACAACATTAAGCTCTCGTTTAATTTAACATACAGACCATTCATTGAAATATTTTAGGTAGTGTTTACAAATGTTTAAAAAAATGATTATGAACTTTTTCTTTATTGTGCAGCTTTATAAAAGAGAAGTCCATAATATCTTTTTTTTAAGTATTTGCAAATACTACCTTAATATCAAACCTTGGCTTTTTCGAACACATGGGGATGGTTTTGGAGGAACAGCGTAGCCCACATAGTAATGTGCCCCGAGGATTCGTGGCCAGCATTTAGGTACATGACCAAAACGTCGATAATCTCTTCGTCATTCAATCTTCTACCGTATTCGTCTTCTGCATCCATTAGAGCTTCCATCATGTCTTTCCTCTCGCTTGGCAGATCATGTTTCCTCCTCCGCTCCCTGCGTTCCGTAACTGTACCTTGAAGAACAGCGACAAGTTTTTTTCGTGCCTGAAATATCGAAAGTTCATTTAAGAATCAATGCTCAAATTTGCACTTCAGTGTTTTGAATTCAAAAAAAAAACATGTCATTAAAAGGTGCAATATCTATACGACATAGATCGAACACATTCGATACGCCAATTACCTTAAGTGCCTTATGGTAAGAAAATCCAGGAATATTGATTGCCAATGCTCTGACTCCATAATTCAATGCGGTATACTCCCTCTCCAAAGTCTCCATAACATCTTCACTTTCCGAGCTCAAGAAAATGTACATTATTATCCTAAAAGTTAGTTTCCTAAGTTCAGTCAGGAACTCGATTTGTCCCATATCTGCCCAGTTTTCTAAGGCCAATATCACATTATCTTCTATATATTTCAGGTAAACAGATAACGATTCTTGCCCATTCACCGGTGACGATGTCAACTTGCGCAGCCGCCGATGCTCCTCATCGAAAATTCCGACAAATGAATTCTTCCCGATGAGGTTCACGGTGGCCGATGGCCAACCGGGCTTAAACGAGTCGTCATCGGTTAAAACTCTCCGACATGTTTCTGCTGTGGTGACAATTATACCAGGGTTCCCAAACATGTGCACTTTGTACATTCCAGTATGTCCAAATCTGCAATTTTTCGAGGAAAAGTTGAGCATTTTTTTTTCGGTATCGAGGAATATCAGTGGATTTGATTAAATTTCCAACATACAATTAATCCATTTGACGGAAAAAATTAAAATGGTGTCGTTATAGTCTCAATGCTCGAATTACTATTGGATTATGGTAACCGTCTGTGCTTGAATTTAAAGATATAGTAACTTTTTTTTTAAGCAATTACAAACACTCCCTAATCTACAGTCATCCCAAATGATCGAAAATTAAGAAAAGCAAAAGGAATAGACGTTATTCAGTGATACATGAAATTTAGAAAGGAAAAAAACAAAGTCAAATTTTAAGATATGAAAATAAGTTGAATATGTCACATCATAACAAATATTGATATGAAAACATAATGATTTAAGTGATCTACAGCTTCAATCAATAGAACTTTTTTTTTAAAAAAAAGAAAAAGAAATCAGTGCAATATATACGGAATTAGAAGTTAAACAACCAATTAATTAATTAATTATACATCAAACATGGGGCAATCATTAATTATCATAATTCATAAAGTAAAAACTAATGCCATATGTTATCAAAGAATAACTAAACAACGTGAAAAAAAACTAACTGGCCTCTTGACCTCGACATCAAGTGTCGCACAAAAAGGAAAATATGTCGATCGAGTTCGAGATCCCCTAATCATATACCTAATTGTAATAAATAAATAAAAATAACAAAGAACATGTCAACTTGATGCATGCTCCAAAGATTCTCCTCCATACACGACATTTACTTTTATGACAATAAATATTGTAAAAACTTAGTATATGCCCACAAAAATATATATATACATATATTTCATCTCGTAAATAAGTGAAACCACCGCCTAACCCTCTTGTCCCCCACTCAACAGACTTTTAATTTGAATCTACCCTTTCATACGTACATATACACATATATATATGTAAGTATGTACGTATGAAAGGGTAGATTCNTATAGAAAGAGATGGTGACCTGTTAACGAAGTAGGAGATGAACGATTCGGGATTGGCAGACTTGAAAGCTCTAAGGAAGGACCACATGTTACCAATAAACGGCCAACCGAAATCACCTGGCGGAAGTTGATACCTTTTCTCACCCAATTCCCTCTCACAATACCAGCAATTTACACCCTTTAACGCCCATTTCACCACCCAAACCCCACAAAAACACCCCACTAATATAATCATCCAACCCATCAAGATTAATTTTGAGCTTAAAATCGTAAAGGGTTGTTTGATCTGCAACAAAGAAGAGAGGATGTCGAAGGAGGAACAAAAAAAGAAGAAGAAGTTGTTTTAAACTCCCATGAGTCCTTTTCCGAGTACTATGACGGATCATATAAAGAGGGAAGTAGAGAGACGCAGTGGGATGCGGATGTGATGAAAAGGAAAAATGGGAGAGAACAATCAAAAAGTTGAAGTGGGATTTGTTTCGAATTAAATAAAATAAGTGTAATAAAGAAGTGATCAAATGTGAGGTAGGGAGAGGGGGGTGGAATTTATGTATCTTTGTAAATGGAAAATAGGACATACACGAAGCTAAATTTGCCGGCCTCATTCTATTCGATTTGTCTTCTTGTGCGTTGCATCGATTCCTGTGATGATAGTCAAAGTAGTCCTCTCTTTCATTTCATAACACCTTGATAACCTACTTAATTGTTAACATTAATTAAAATACTACAGTTTTGGACGACAATTAGGTCTAAATCTTAATTTTAATATAATATTAATATTAAAATTTATATATATCATTATATGTCGAATTATCTTTATAGATCCACCTGCTATTACTTTATAAAATTTCATATTCCGGTTGTTCATTTGTAGACATGAGATATATGTTAGATGTTCACATAAGTCGAATTAAGTTATGAGAGTTGTATGTATAGATTTAGACAATTACTCTCATTGAAGCTAGTTTTTTATGATAAGGTTAGGTTCAATCAGCCTAATATAATTGCGAATTGGTTAGGTCCCGCTCATCCTCTATATAGACGGATTGGGCAGATAATTTTTCAAATGGCAGACCAAAACCCATCACGTCAAATGGTAGATTGTGGCAGGTTATTGGTGGTAACAATATTTTATAAATCCACAACAATTTTATATCTATACAAGCACAAATTTAGTATTTTCCCCCCTTTTTTAACTCGACGAGTTATTGAGTCTAACACACAATAAATAAATCAAAATTTTACTTTAACAAAGGCAATGCGAGACAACAAAAAAAAAAACTTATAGATTTTCCCTCCCTAGTTTGAGATTTTTTTTTCGGCCATTAGCTGAGAACCTTCGTATTTGGATATATTTTTATTTTTACTTTTTCTAAAAAAGGCTCATATATTATCGGTCCATTCATGATGATCACGACTCTATAGACCTTCCATTGGAAATGTAAATCAATCATGTACAGTGGAATGGGCTTAAATGAAATACAGATGTTATTCTTCTTTTTCTTTTTATTTTCTTCTTTTTTTATATATAATTTATGTTATTGCCTAGTAAAATAAATTTATATTTCTTTAAAATAAATAAAATAAAAAAGTTTATGAATTGATTTTGACCTTAATAATGTATTGTATATTCTATATTAATGGGCCATGGGCATGGGCTGCCTCTTTCGACTTAAGATAAAGAAACGGCCACGGCAGTGTCGAATCACCTACTTGCACGCCCAGCATAAAGAATGTGCTAAAGCAAGGAAAGAAATAAAATTTATGATTAATCAATTTGATTATAATTCAATCTGTACATAATTTATTGAATTCAAAGACAGATAAAATATAAAAATAAATTATCAAGTCTCATCAACACTATTTTGATACTCATTGAAAATTTAGGGTCCGGTTCCAGCAGGTGACGTAGTCCGAATGTAGACCTCGAATTTACTCTAGACCTGAAATCACGAAGGAGACCGTTAAAAAGGGACGAGGAGGGTGTCCCGCTGTAGCCCCTCCGACGCTCAAGTCAGAGACTGAGAATATAATGAGATGACAGTTAAGGGTGCTGCTAAAAATCAATATACTGAATCCATGAATTAGACACTAAAAACATGATATTTATTGGAGAGTACATAGGTCTGTCATTGCCCTTCTACCTTGGCTAGAGATGGGCCGAGATCCAAAATCTGATTTGGGCCTGATTTTGATGGCTTATTCATGGGTATCACTATTGATATTAAAATTGAATCAGAGAACAAATATTACAAACTACCTCTTTTAAAATAACATTTGAGGTTTTTTAAAAAATGAGGATTATTTAAGGGGGGGGGGGGAAAAAAAACTTCACCATCAAAACTCTCTCGTACAACACATAAAACATTTAATATATTGTGTGTTTGAGACGTCTCGAGTTCAAGATTTACAACTGACTCCACTCATAATAAAAAAAATATATTAACGGTTTTTTTTTTCTCTATGTGTATAATTGAGCACGTGGAACCATGATGTGTGAACCTTGTCTCCACATTCTTATCCTCATTTTCATTATGTCTAATCTTAAATTATTTCTACTAATGTATTCATTTATTTCAGAATAGACCACCTATGTTAATGGTGGGATCAGTAACGACATACAATATTAAACTTGGGTTTGTGTTGTGTGTGGATATTAGAGTTGGATTCCAATTCATGTCGTAGATGATTATTGTGGCTCAAATGTTGAATATAAGTCATAACCCCACATGCATGTGTTGAGCTTTTTCCATGCATAAAATATTCACGTACTGTTTCTATTTTGGTATTTCCCAGTTATCGGGTAACGGAAAAGTAGAGAATTTCTTCAACAATTTAATTACTATATCTGTCCTAATAATACATCTTTAATTTACTTTTTTTTTTCAATGAAAATAATTATATTGAAAAGTGTTCCCGATGTTTAATATTAATTAATACCAGCAAAATTACGATTCATTAGCAGATTATTTGATCACACAACTATTATTATTATTTTTTTATTATCTAATACCATATACCATATTATTAAGTATTCTAAAATCTAAATTCATGATTTTCGGTGGATAAAATTATACTTTTTCATAACTCTATATAGTATTTAATATTTAAAAATTTATTATGATAAATTAACAAAGATACAAAATTATCTATACCTTATCTAAATTGAACTCGATATTGGTTTCAATTTTATGTAATTTTAAATATAACTGTTAATACAAAAAATTATTATAACATTTTAAAATAGAGAAAAGTAACATATTTATATAAATATTTAAAAACATATACCCAACTCATCATAATCATACAGCTATCGAGATATTTTCGACAATTTATTAATTAACTAATGAAAATTTTAAAAAAATCATGTTAAATCTGAATATTTCGATTTTGAAAATAAAAGATACAGCAGCGACACTAACCTATCACAAAATCATGTCACATCGTCTGAAAACGAAATAGCTCACACATCCTGAGTGTCAATATCACGATATCTTTTCTAAGATTATGGTCACTAAATGATAAAATATCTTCTATTTATAGCCTTTTTGGGGGGTAGAAAAGGTCCAAAATCAGTAACTCAGAACCAGAAATGTCCACTAAAATTACATTCAGCGCCTCACAGAAACAGACAACACCACTGAATTTGTGAAGGGCAAGAAGATCCATTGAAATCTCCAAAAGCTAAAAAAGACAACCCCAGAAAACAGAGCAAAATGGGCTAATGCACAGATAAACATGTTGTCTTCTTCTGCTATCCTTCACAAGTTGGAATTACCAACTTTTGAAAATATGTCTTCTAGTCTAGGCCTCAAATGGCCATGCCCTTCATTTGATATTATGATCTAAATGTCGGGTTTTACAAACCATTTTGTCTGAAATCTTGAATGACCCTGTAATAATTTAATATTATATAGTACAAGTTTCGGTTCCTGAAAATCGGTCCAATAGAAGTGTTGTACATTTTACGATTATGTATTTGAAATTTTTCCCTATAAAATAAACAAATAATTTACGTGTAAGCAATATGATTTTAGATGTTTCAAAATTTCGAAATATTTTTAATAAGGTACACTACATAGTACTAAAGTAGCTAGTCAAAATATCTTTTAAGTCGGTTATATACCGAAAGTTACGTGGTAAACCAAATAACTGGTGACAGTCTAGCCGATTTAACAAGGGGTGAAAGAAGTGTAAAAATATTGATTTTAGGATTAGTATTATTTCTAAAGATCTGAATTTCACCTCCCAAGCTATCCTTCGTATGAAACCCAGTAGAACGTAACCAAAATAACAAATCTTTACATATATAATGACACAAAATATGGGGTCCTGCAGATTGTTCCAATTTCCGGTTTTACCAGTAAAAGACTGAAGAATGGGTTGATCTGCAGGTAGGAAAGTTGTAAAAGATAACTCACCAAATGTATCATGATATCAATATTACAGTACATGTTTTCGAAAGAAAACACAATTACACCCAAAATCCAGTAAACGAAGTGTTCTATAAATGATCAGAAAGATTTACATTGTGGTGTCGATTTATAGACCTACTGTGAAAGGCTAACCATCAACTTGGCCAGGCAATAATGGCAGAACTTTCACATCAGGCAACGATGAATAGGATATGGATATTAACTTGGATCGATATTTCTCGTCTCCATCACGAGCAGTAGTTTCAATGACTTTCTCATCTTCTACATCTTTGGGAGACTTTTCAGCATTTTGATCTGCTTCGGGTACTCGATAAGAGATCGCAATTAGTGATTCACGAGTCACGTCCTCAGCTATGTCTTTGACAGGTTCTTTCTTATCCATAGATCTCAATACTGAAACATCAAATTGAAGGGGACTAACCAGATTGTAACAATATGATGGAAACCAAGCAATTTGTCTTCAAATCCATCAGGCCGATCTTAATATATCAGCTCTTATAAGGAGTATTTGTAAAAGTTCTACTAATATAAATTATTAATTCTCTCCGCATATTGTAATAAAGAAATAACTCTTCGTTGCAACAAAAATATTGACTCAAGAGAAAACCAAACGATACATGTCCCATGGAAATCAATCACCATTAAATGTCACCACAAAAACATAGCATTTGAATATTAACACCAGGAAATATGTCCCTTGGAATTACAACGGCCCTCTAACCCAAGAATACTTTTCACGTGGAACCTAATTCACTGTATACCAATTTTCTTCTTCATTGGAACGAAATAGAAGCTACAATGCCCATGCAAGAATTCAACAAAAGCATGGTTCCTAGAACATCCTAAGAAACAATGATATTACGCCGCCAAGCAAGCGGATACTAGCTCACACAAAATTCTGTAAAACTGGCCAATATCCCCTCTTTGTTCAGCTTCACTCAAGAAAAATAACTAAATGATCAGTATATTTTCATAATCCTACCACTTGATCTAACAAAAGAATAATGCAGATGTCTGAGCGTGTAGACTGATGTTGAAATGAGAGACAGGCTTGGAGACTTGGTCTAGGTTAGAAAGAAGGCCATCGGGAAAGACTACCTGCTAATTAGCTGAGTTCACTAGATTCACATGTCTAATCAACAACTTCATCTGGCAGTCTTATTTCTCTTTACATTGGATGATTCGTCTATATATCACTTTGGTTCATTCTCGAGTGTCTATTTCAGAGGGAAAAAAAACACCAGATCAAACTATGAGAGCGCTGAAAACTACAGAACATAAAGACGTGCCTCATGAGAAAAGTATCAGGAACAGTAACATCTTTACGACACATCCGTGATTCAGCATAAACTCTTTATACACCAACTCCCATGAAAAGTTATATAAATAAGTGAAATATAATTATTGCAACCAGGTTCTGATTTCTGAACTACACTCGATACCACCCTAGTTTCACCATAAAAAGAAGCTACTCCACTAAATTTAGTCAGTACAACTTACGCAACAGATGATGATTATAAGCTATCATTAGGTATGAAAACCGGTAAGTATCACCTAAGATATATCCAAGGTTCTAAAATTTCCTAAGCGCTAGTCGGACATTAGACCAAAGACTAGCACATCTAGCGGTATCAACATATTAAGATGAAATTCGGTGTGTTAAATCAGGTCAACAAATCGCATTTCTTGTTGGACTTTGGCTTAAAGCCTATAAAAAATTATTTTTCATTTTAATTGGACTTTTAATTTTTTAAAAACCCGAAAAAATATTGAATTAATCCTAGGGATGCCTAGGCTGGCCTACTAGTACTTTTTCGTGCGGCCGCCTAGGTCGAATTTTAGAATACCCGGCATATTAGTTAGCATATAATTCCTAACAGTCTTGCTATCCCCAATTTGATTAGTTAATCAGCCAGGTGCATAAATATTTTCGAACCCTTTTCACACAAAAGGCTATCATCAAAGGCTAAAGCATAAGGTACTCAAAAAATTGTATCCATGTACCAAAATCAGATATCTGAAATATAGGATGCCACCAACACCTCAAAATACTTCAAAATATAAGAAACAAATGAAATCCGGGATTCTAGTCCGACGAAATGAACCCCAAAGACTAAATTCGAAAACTACATAATACGATGCTCGATAATCATATTGAGATCAACACAATATGCAGATAAAGGGCCCTCTCACACATAGAAGCAGAGGCCTAAAATCCCCGGTGATAAATCTTCAAAGACAGAAACTCGAGATGAACCCCCCAATAGAAATGAACACCAAAGATTAAAGTCGAAAACTTCATAATATGATGCGCCAGAATCATATTATGATCAACATAATCTGCAGATAAAGGGCCTTTTCATACACATAGACGCAAAGGCCTAAAATCCCCGGTGATAAATTTTCAAAGACAGAAACTCGAGACGAACTCCACAATAACTTTAATCTCAAAATCCCAATAAAAGAAAAAACACAATAAAACCCCCTAAGATCTTCAAACAAAAAAGGGGCAATCAATCTTACGTCAAAACTTCGGACAGGAAACAACAAATTTCATCACGAAGCCATCAACTATAGCAGAACGAAATTAAAGTCAAATAGTAGTCAAAACGAGACAAAAACAAAAACCAATAACCATCGATTCAAAACAAAGAAAGATAGCGTACATAAACCTCCATTGAAATGATTATTAACCAACAACACGAATTAAACAAATGACGAAATCAACAAACAATACAGAGATTTCGGAGAAAAATACCTGCTCGATGAAATTGGGAAATGCCGACCTTTTCGGTTAGATTCCGATGTAGTAAAATTGGAAAGTTCGTTTGCGATTGTCACGAGCGATGCACGTGCCTTGTCCGAAGGACGGTTAAAATTATTCTTAACTCTTTGGGCTGTCACAGGCCCATTAAATACAATTCGAACTAAATTGTTGGGCCGTTCCTGTCTCACACTCTCACATCTTATGTCCGACATGTTTGTAAATAAAATAACTTCCATCTAAACCCATGTTATTTCTTATTTAATTTCATTTGACATTTTTTTTAATAGCTATAGAATTTGTAGCCACTATCTTTTTATGAACATCGGTAAACTGGATCTCTTAGTCCACTAACTCGATGTCTATTCTTATATGCATTATTGGGGCAATGCCCTGAGAATACAGTCTTGTTACCATTAATGGTTCTTAAATACTATTATAGTAGATATCGAGGCTCATTCTAGACAAATACTTTATTAGTTAAAAAGACTTTAAATATGTGTTTGACCAAAATTTTTGTAAAATTTTTTTTAATAAAAATTATTTTCCAAGTATATTTTTTAATGTATACTTTAGAGGTTTTTTTTTATGTTTTTAAAATAGAAAATAATATTCTTCGAGTAAAAAATAGTTTTTATCGAATATTTTTCCAAACACATATTTATTCATAAAAAAATCTTTTATAAGTATTTGTGTTAAGAGGTCCAAGTTCCAATCTTAATATGGTATCAGAGCTCATGTTCTACCATTATGTGTTGGATTGTCCATAGTTGAGACACCCGTTCTGCCCATAATTAGGTCATTTGTAAATTTCACGCTCCAGATGTTCATTCCTAGGCGTGAGGAAGATGTGTTAGTTGTCTCACATCGGTTAGATAAAATCCCTGAGAGTTGCATATATGAAATTGGACAATCCTCCCCTTTTGAGCTAGCTTTTGGGATTGAGTTAGGTCTAAGTTTCAATATTAACAATTTGACCAAATGGTGCGTGAGATGTTGTTATCTTATTCCAAGTGAGGACCAAAGTGTGGCATTACCAATTAGGATCTTGATCTTTTTCAATATTTTGGAATAACTCAATAATTATATTATAATATATATAGTTATTAAAATAGATAAACCATCTAACGTATTTTTCTTAAATATTATAATCTCATAAAGGAATATGTCATTCAAAAAATAAAATAAAATTTACATCATTCCTCCTTGTATTCTTTATGTTATTATATATGAAAGTACATGTATAGAATCAAAACCTCCCAAAATAAAAAATTTAGATTTTAATCCTATTTTGATAAAAAAAAAAATTGTTCTTTTTACGTGTGATTTGACCTTTGTTTTTGAGTAGATATTTGAAGTTTATTTCGAAATAAACTTAAAAAATAATAAATCAAGGGGAAAAAAGCTTTCATATTTTATATACCAAACTATGTAAATTTTTTTTTTTTTCCCCGTACTTTATACACACAAAAAGGCACACAAGCTTTACACACAAACGCAGAGAAACGCACACAGTTGCTGCAGGTGTGAAAAATGGAACTGCTCGGTTGGATGCACACAACCACCAAAGCATTTTACAGTTTTTACTGCAAAATCAGTACCTCTTCTTCTCTCTTCACATGCCAATCATCCTCTTATCATGTCAAATCCCACTCCCACTCTTTCTAATAATCGATCCCTCTCTCATAAACAGGTAAAGTTGCGTCCACATTGATTTCCCGAGAACAAATTGTTCTTGCCTTGTTTCTTGACACCCTTCAAGGTTTTTAGTTCGAATATTGAAGATTTAGTGGAACTTTCTTACATTGATTCCCAAAGATTGAAATTTTAGCTTTGTTTCTTGAAACCCAACATGTTTTTTGCTCATAGGTAACGGTAGAGAGGTGTTCTCTTGATTTGATTGGGCAATATCAAGTTTTTGTCCTTGTTTCTTGAAAGTTGAAACCACCTGTCAAGGTTTTTAGCTCGTAGGTAAGCATAAAGTAGTGTACTTATTTAAGTGCTAAATACACGGAGTGAGTGTGGAAGTGTGAATGTGAGCAAACTAGAGATGGGCTGTTTGCAGTCCAAAACCGCTAACGTTCAATCACCTGACCAGGAATCTTCTCAGCCTGATGCTAAACCAGATCCGGGTATTTCAATCTTTCTTCTTTGTTCTTACTTAACCATTTGGTGAGCTTTTGAGCGTATTGGCTTGTGTGCTTTTAACTCATTGTGGGTGCGACGTTTATTGATTCTCATTGTTTCTTAATCTTCTTAATTTGTTTCTTGTTAGTTTCCGAGATTATAAGAATGTGATTTATGAATGATTGAGCCATTGTATGTGCTCGTTTATCTGTGACTGGTGACAAAGTTTCTCTCTCTCTCTCTGTTATCTGCGCACTTGAAATGTTCTTTGGATGGTGTGAATCAAGATATCAAGTAAATGCGAATGTATCTTGGTGCCATATTGGCTACCATTCCAGTTCCTTTGCGATGTTTTGGAAAGATCCAGATCATCCATTTTCTTTAGCTAATTAAAATTATTATAATTCTACATAAAACTTTCCATGTACGGTAATACCATTCTATTACCATAGGCACCACATATTTTCAGCTGATATCGTGGTCGTTCAGTGTTCAGGTCATTCCTGAGTCCTTTTATCGGAACTGCGCATCGCCCAGTCCATCGTCGCTGTATGCTTTTTTGAGTTTTGGCCAGAAACATTGTCTATGTTATACATTTTATACCATGTGTTTTACCTTTCACGGACTACTTTCACGTCCCTCATAATTTCCCCTGTGAATTGCCTTATCGTGTCTGGATACAATTTGCGTTTTGTTTAGAATTCAGTTTTAAATATGTGTTGCACTTTATTTATTCACCCTTTTGTCACTTGGGTTTTTCTTTTATGCGTGTTGAGCAAATAAAAATTGGGTTATTGAGCTGTGATAGTGTCACATTGGGATATGATTATTTCGGATAGAATTATACTTTAATATGTTAACACACGCTTATAGGAAACGATATTTTATTAAATAATAAAAACTAATAGTTACAAAAAGTGGACAATATTTTAACACACACTTGTACAAGCAGAATGTTTTGTATCATTGTTAAACATTGAACATTCTGCATTTTCCATATTCAAGGGTAAAACAACTGAAAATTTCTGAGACATTTTATATGTTGATTGATTACTGCCCAGAAAATGGGGGCCAAGTGGATCAGGATCAAATACCTGCTTTCAACGAATTTGCACTTTCAGAACTGCGAGCTGCAACGAATGGCTTCAGCAGTGAGTTGATAGTTTCAGAGAGTGGAGAGAGAGCTCCTAATGTCGTGTATAGAGGGAAACTTCGGAATAACCGGCTTGTTGCCATCAAACGATTCTCAAAGCAATCATGGCCTGATCCGCAACAGTTTGTGGTCAGTTTTCTATATGTTTCGGTGATACAAGTGTCAACATATTTTCATTTACTTACCATTCAATTGTAGTGCATATGTGAGCTGGACCAATGTGCTAGTAGTGTTCTTTTACTTGATTTTTGCTGTAGTAAAATTACAATCACTCCTGGTGATATTGTTCCATCTGTCACTTTATTTGTTCGACTGTCGAAAGGAGTAGTTTTACAGTTAATTGGTTCTGATTTAGTATGCCTCTGATTATTTATAACAATTTACGCATTAATATTTGCATTTTGAGGAATGTTCCATAAAATCCTTTAATTTTATAGCAGATTTTTGTCATAGCTCTCGTTTAACACCTCTAAAGTTTTTTGGATATGCTATCTAACATATATTGAATATGTTGCAACTTATTTTGCTAGGATATATTGTATCATCAATTTGAAATTGTTTGTCATTGTCAATCAACTGTAAATGACTGAGCGTGAGATGTCATTTCGAAGAATTACTATGCTATCCCTGACGTTTTTTCACAAGAAAATGTCTAATTTTGAAAAACTGCTAAGCTTCTTACAACATCATCGATGACATTCCTTCACAGGCAGAAGCTGCTGGAGTTGGCAAGGTCAGACACAAGAGAATGGTGAACTTAATTGGATGCTGCGCTGAAGGAGATGAACGCCTGTTAATTGCTGAATATATGCCAAATGATACGCTGTCTAAGCATCTGTTTCATTGTAGGATTTTTTTTATTTTTTTCTAATCACTTCAGTAATTCTGAAATCATTTGACATATGTCTTAGGCTGAATATCTTTTGGCCCTCCCTTTCGACTTGTTCACATATAAAGCATAACTAAGCTTCTGATTTTCCGCCATTTCATCGGGTGTGTTTCTTCACATTTTGCTGCAGGGGATAAACAACCTCTCCAGTGGGAAATGCGTGTGAGAATCGCATACAACATTGCAGAAGCCCTTGACCACTGCAATGCCGAAGACCGGAAAATATATCACGACTTAAATGCTTACAGAGTTCTTTTTGATGAGGTAATCGAGTTAACATAAGTTGCCCGAACAACCATTAATCTTGTACTCGCAGAAACTGAACATTACTAGTCAATCAGTCTACCAGTTTGCTTGTGCTCGTATTTTCAGTGTGACCTAAAAAATGAACTGCCTTTCTACATTGGACCATGAACCATGTCCCAGATATATGGTCACTACAAAATGGTTATGCTTTTCATTAGTGTAGAAACTGGCTTACTGTAATCCTCTATAACCTGAACAAGATGCATCATAAGATTTTTGCTGGTGTAAATGGCTATTGACAGTTAAAATGGATCATTTGGTTTTGATTACATGGGTTCATATTGCAGGATGGAGACCCTAGGTTATCTAGTTTCGGCTTGATGAAAAACAGTAGGGATGGGAAGAGCTATAGCACCAATTTAGCTTACACTCCCCCGGAGTTTTTACGTACAGGTATATTCATGTTTTCCCTGTAGCTCCTTCATATAATGTTACCGTTGAAATTTTCTCGAGTACCATTCTAATATACGAGAGTGGTGATTCAGGGCTTCTCTCTATTTTCTTGTTCGAGCTTGAAAATCTTTGTGAACTGCTCCTTCTTACTCCAGCATAGATGCATCAAATGAACGAAAAATGTAGTGCCTTATACAGCTATGGTGGGCATGTTGAAACTTGAAAGATGTTTTCTTGATGGACAATAACTAGGATACCATACGCCATACATAAAAAAGGAGATTCACGATGGAACGTCTCACTGGATGAGTTATCGGAAATAAAAATGACAGGCAGAGCACATTAGCTAAAATTTTATCAATCTCCTGAACTCCACAATTTTATTTCCTTCTTGTTATATGCATTAAATTATCATAGTGAATCTTCTGCGCATGAAAATAGACCAAGCAATGAAGACTTACCTTAAAATTCTATGATAGCTACCTTGCTGAACAAGAGATTATAACTCGAGACACTTTAGTGTGCGGTTATTTCTTCCATAGTTCCAAGAGATTCAAGTATAATGACAATCTCATGGATGGTTTACATTGAGTGATGTACCATGCTTGGTTAACTATACTATCTAATAATTTGGTATGACTTGACTTTTTTATTTTTTATTTTTTATTTTATATTTTATTTTTTATCTTAACCTTTTCAGGCAGGGTGATTCCAGAGAGCGTGATCTACAGTTATGGAACTGTGCTTCTGGACCTTTTGAGTGGGAAGCATATTCCACCCAGCCATGTACAGTGCTTTTATCACTTGTATTCATTTATGTTTTCCTGGTTTTTGTTTTTTCAGCATTATACCCTTTTAGGTTTCAGTTTCATTTTTTTAACTAATTACTCTCAAATAGTTGAGCAGCATCTTACAATAATTAATTATAACGCACATGCTAGATACTAACGGCATAGTCGATAGTAAGTTTTGAGTTGATCAACCTGAGTACCATATAGCTGAATATTGAAAAGACTTAAGACACAGAATGAAAAACAATTTTAATTCAGTAATTATTATGAGGAATGCAGAAGGATGTGCTAGTCACATGTAATTTGCTAAATTAAAATGATTGTTGACCTCATTAGTCAATGATATCATATATCCAAGATGACTTGTATATTTTCTGAGTCTTTTAATTGATGAGTTTCGTAATGTTGAGCCTGTTCCTCAGGCTTTGGACCTGATTAGAGGAAAAAATGTTTTATTGGTGATGGACTCGTCCTTGGAGGGTCAATATGCTAACGACGATGCTACCGCACTAGTCGAACTTGCCTCAAAGTGCCTTCAGTATGAGGCTAGGGATAGGCCTAGTATCAAGTTTCTTCTTACTGCTGTAGCACCCCTTCAAAAGCAGAATGAGGTAACACTTCAATCTAGCAGATTTTCTTTTGTTATATGCACTTACCCATGATCACATACATTTTGGAAAACCAACTGCTCCTGCTCTATTAGCTCAATATTTCGAATTAATTTGCAAACGTGATGCTATTTACCATTGTAGGTCGCATCACATGTGCTTATGGGTCTGACAAAAACCCCTGTGGTTCTGCCCACCATGCTATCTCCTCTTGGAAAGGCTTGTGCAAGAATGGACCTTACTGCCGTACAGGACATCTTGCTTAAGACAGGTTACAAAGATGATGAAGGTGCCGATAATGAGGTTAGCTATTTTCTTGTAATCTTTGAACATAGAATCGGAAACCATCTCAAGTTTGTTGGATATTCCAAGTATTACTCCAAATTCTTTTGTGCTTGAAGTATGTATTGAAAGTCAATGTTGCTTGTTTAGAACGTGTTACAATCTGAACTTTGATGCGTAATCTATGTTGTATGAAGTTATTCTACTTTTACCATTTGCAATTCATATTTATGTAATGTGTGCTCACTGGTAAAGCTCTCATTCCAAGAGTGGACACAACAAGTTCAAGACATGCTAAATACAAAGAAATTTGGGGATATTGCATTCCGAGACAAGGATTTCAAGAATGCGATTGACTACTACTCCAAGGTATAGTGTTCTTGTTTGCTCAAGATTGATCTTCTATCATCGTATGGGTCGAGCATGTAATACCTTGTCCTACATCAAATTCTGGGATATATGTTAATGGCTGTCTAGTGCTACCAGTAGAACTTCTACAACAACTTGGATCAATAATTTCCATAAAGTGAGTGTGGATACAAAGTAAGTGGTTAGTAGAATCTGTATATAATCTTGCTTGTTTGAGCTTGTTCGGGGTGTGACAGGGCAGTTTCGCTGTTCATATTCCTGCAAAGTCGAAGTTCATTCAGTAATTAGAGACTGGCCATTTACTCAAAATTCTGCATACCACATATCACACGTATCTTCTTATATGTAAAGTTTCTCACCTCTGCTTTCCTGAACCGAATCCAATTATTTTGCTTCATGTAGCTTGTATCGTTGATGACTGTCCCATCTGGCACGGTATTCGTGAGGCGAGCTCTCTCTTATCTGATGATCGGCCAACCGGAACTTGCTTTGAGAGATGCCATGCAGGCTCAGGTTTGCTCGCCCGAATGGCCAACGGCCTTCTATATGCAGGCTCTTGCTCTTTCCAAGCTCGGAATGGAGACGGACGCACAGGATATGATCAACGACGGAGCAGCATTTGAAGCCAAGAAACAAAACAGTTGGCGAAACTAGATTACACGGGCTTGTCATCTGTTGAAAATCAATTGTTTTATCTTGTTATGGGGCGGTGAAATTTGGTCGTGAAACGTTTGATATGTATTGTAGTTCAAATAGATTCAAGTAATGGGATGTTTAAGTACTTCAGTAAGGCTACATTCTGGCTGGTATTGTTGTGTTTTGTTCAAGAAATGTGTATCTGCCTTATCTTCCTAGTTTTACTGTTGTGGAAGAAATAATTATGCAAGTTATTCACACATTAATTGAAATTTTTTCACTTACATGAATATATATAAATTTGTAATATTCATTTTTTTATATTTAATAAAGTAGATATTCGTATAGGATATATCGAATCGGAACGGTTAATCCCAAGTATCGATTGTCCTTACAGTTTAAACAAAAATGTCACAGAAACAAACTAGTTTTAAAAAACAATTTATTTTAATTTTAAGTTGACTACTAGTTCTGCACACAGCCCAATTTCTGGATCCCAACGCGCCGCCATGTGGCGGAGTTACTCATCCAAACTCGCCATCCTCCGCCCTTCTGCTCAACTTTTCCTCCGCCCTTCTTCTGAATCCTACCACCATGGGCTTATGGTGCGCTATTTTTCCACCACTCCTGAATCCACCGATCCAATGAATTGGATCCAATCTGGATCAGCGGTTCAGTCTTTCGGGTCACAGGTCACTTCAGCCAACGCGTTTGACTTGTCTTCTTTGGCGGCTGCGTCGATTCTGAAGGCTAAGGAAATGGCGGATTTAAGCAAGCGTTACGGACGGTGTTATTGGGAGCTCTCCAAAGCGCGTCTCAGGTTAGAACCCCCCTTCCCACTTTTTGTTTTTAATAATTTTTTTTATATCGATTGTTTCATTGAAACTCGAGTATACTGATGGAATTTTCTGTTATTTTAACGATTTTTGTGATCAGTTGGAGGCTGGACAAAATTTGAATTGAATTGATGTATGGAAACATCCAATCCGAATTGCTAAATTAAAGTAGAGTAGTAGACTTGTTCCACTACAGCAAAAACCTTGCATTTCTACTGCATTTAGGAAGTTAACAAGTTGCTAAGATACCTGTGAAGCTGTAGCTAATTTGATTTAACATTAGCTGGTTTTAGGCATATAAGTTGGGCCTGAATCCTGATCCTGCAATTAAGTTCATGCTGGGGTTTATAACTCTTTAGCCGTCATCTATTTAGTTGTGGAATCTCTACTCGTTGGTTTTTAATTGAAAGGGAACAGAGTGAGAAATATAAATTTCAGCACTGACATTCAATATTTCCAGTTAGGTGTAGCACATCTTCAATGTTCAAGCATACTTGTCATAAATTGAATCATTATGGTTTGACTCGTATCATCTGGCTCTCATATGATATGGCCATGGATTTCATGAACTTGTACCAATTTGTGCCATGAGATGAATTCACCTGAGATCAACTTGCCACGACCACATATTGATGATTTTTTTATAACGTACTTGTAAGCTCCAGTTGAGCGCACACCAAACACGATGGAAGGCAGGAAATAGCAATTTTTCTGTTTCAAACCTATGAAGTGAATATGGAGTTCTCATGGCTTGATGAATACAATCTCATGAGTTTTATCCTTTATTTCCTTTTTGTAGTGAGGATTGGTATAAATTTCTTACTATTGTCAATGGATTCATGCAAGGCTGGGTTCAATTGATGTAACTCTTAATTTTTTTTCATTTTTAGCATGCTAGTTGTTGCTACTTCTGGCACTGGTTATATCCTCGGGAGTGGGAGCTCCATTGACTACCTTGGCCTTTGCTGCACATGTGCTGGCACAATGATGGTTGCAGCTTCTGCCAACTCCTTAAATCAGGTCCCTCGTCGTCTCTTTCTATCTCTATTTTCTATCTTGGATTACCTTTGCTGTTACATTTATGCCATCAATCACTATCTTGGGTATTGTGAGTGCATTTTCTTATTTCATGAAAAATTATTCATCGGACCAGGTGACACTGTTGTGACTAAAAAGAGGATCTGAGTAAACATTGATCATGTTCCGTAGGAGTATGGTGACGCCTATCTTTTTTATTTTTCTTCAATTAAGGTCATAAAAATGAGAAAAATATAAAGTCTTGGCGGTGCAAGTAATAAGGAAAATAGAATGTACCGAAATTTATTGGACTAAAAAAAACTTTGAACTGTATTGTCCGATTCAAGTAGAAATATCATCTCTTGTTTCAGTTTATATGTGTCACCGTGTGGGCAATCCAATGGTGAGGAAAGAATAGTACAAGTGTAAAGCAAAACCACAAAGAAAGTGAATAATGCAAAACAAAATATATTTTGTATTAAAAGACAATTTGTTGGTGGACAAAAAAATAAAACCAATATATTCAAGGGATTTCTTTTAAAGAACATTCTCACATTTATATGCTTTTTAAACATGAATTTGTCTTGCATTGAACGCACACCTTTCACCTGCGTACATATTTGTTAATATGTTACATATTTTTCATTCTTTGATAGACTTTTCTTGTAAAGCAAGGAATGTTGGAAATCCATAAGCTGACACACTGAAATAATTGCGCATCAATTTGTATTGTTAGTATTTTTAGTTCCTTTTTACCTCTTTTTACTGACATGTTTTTCATTTTTCTGGCCTTAGATATTTGAGGTAAATAATGATGCTAAGATGAATAGGACGAGATTTAGGCCACTACCATCGGGCCGCATCACGATGCCTCATGCTGTCACTTGGGCAGCTTCTGTCGGTGTAACTGGCACAGCATTGCTGGCTTGCCAGGTGGATATGATCTCACCAACTTGTTTAAGTTACTCATTCTAACTATTGTAAATTTTAATTGGTAAAGGGATTGATGTAGCAATATCTACGACAAGGTGTTTGCAGGCTAATATGCTGGCAGCTGGTCTTGCGGCATCTAATCTTTTTCTTTATGCATTCGTATACACTCCACTGAAGCAGATACATCCCGTGAATACTTGGGTTGGGGCTGTTGTTGGTGCAATCCCACCTCTCCTTGGGTAATGTTCTTCTTTTATAGGGTACCTTACACCACTTTTATTACAGCATTATATTTTTCCATTTGCCTGAGTCATAGGTCACTCTCTTTGTAATGTGTGTTATGACAATAGTGGTCGATTCCAGTTTGAACGTGGTATTTTGTCATGTCTGAATTGTAAATTTTATCTCACATTCTTTTGATATGAATATATGATGCATGAAAAACTGTTAGTGTAGAATAGGTCGTATGTTTTAGGTTCTTACCATTTACCGTACGAGGCATAAAAAGGCAAACGAAGACGGGTAAACTTTGGTTCAAATTTTGCACCTTTGCTTAAGAGTTTTCTAAGTGTCCATTTACTGATTTGTTTGCTTATTTGGGTTGAACATATATGTCACGTCGATATAACAATATTACAAAAAATGTTATCTTGAGGATCTTGTACACGCGTAGGGTGATGCTGAGGAGATTTGCGTTCCTTGCTCAGCAAATTTAGGTCCTTGTATTTTTCTTTTCCCTTCGAAGTGTTGAGCACTTATATTAAAATTGTTATTTTCAAAACTAAATATCTTTTTGTTGGTTTGTCTAGCTAGGCTGCTTTCATTTATGGTTTTAGTGATTGCTAATGGAACGGTAGCCCGAGTCTGTGGGCTTAGTAAAGAATGAACATTTGTTGATAGATCAATTTAATGTAGCTGCATGAAGTATCTGATGACAATTTTTCTCTTACAAGGTGGGCTGCGGCTTCTGGCGAGGTTTCCCTAAATGGAATGTTGCTTCCAGCTGCTCTCTATTTTTGGCAAATACCACATTTTATGGCCCTCGCATACTTATGCCGCAAAGATTATGCAGATGGAGGGTATGTAACCAAGCATTTGTTGATGTGTCCTTTCACAATAACTTATAGAATACTGGCTTTTGATGCTAAATGTTTTGCAACATCCGAGCGCTTATGCTGTTATGCAATTCTTTTGGTGTGGGTGCCATGTGTCATAAGATAAATTAGCTTTGTAAAATTTTGTGTACTAGGCGCCAGTCACTTTTAAATATAGATATTTAGTTGCGTAGAATTGAGCGCCTACCGTTGTATTAAGAAATATAGCCACTGATGATGATGCAATTTAAATATTTGGAATGATGCAGCATTTCAAACATCATGCTTTGATTTTTGTATCATATAGGTGGCCAGATCAATAGGGTCAACTTTTGAACTCCAAAAAAGATCGTCACAACAATTGCACCAATTTATGTCTTATGAAAATCGAACATTGGCTTTAGTTGTGATGTCTGTTGTAGTTTCTAGTGTATATTACCATATAAAAAACAAGTTAATTAAAACTTTTAAATTAACAACAATTAAGTCATTACATTTGGATCATCGTATGACATGGGTGGCCATACAGGCGGTAAGGTCATTGGTGTTTAGCTAAGCCAAATGTAACCATTTTACAAAAGCTTATAGATTTTGAAAATGTTGTGATTAGTTTTTTATATTGAATGGCAGCCTGCTCTATCTTCATTTTCAAATAAGATGGGTATGCAATGCATTTCACCCTCGACATTGGTCTCAAGAATTCACATGAACTAAAGTTTCTTTTGGCAATCATTACTGCACCAAAAACCATAACTTCTTTCGTCCTCTAACCTTGTCTCTTTTGTTTCTATTATTAGGTTTAGGATGTTTTCTCTTGCAGATGCTTCTGGTCGTAGGACAGCCTTGGTTGCTTTGAGGAACTGTCTCTATCTACTTCCATTGGGCTTCCTATCTTATATCGGTGAATGTGATGGATCAGCTTTTTTTTTTTTTTTGCAATTATCTAGTTTTTTCTTTCTCGTGGTTGGCAATATATGTAGATATTTACGCAATAGTCTCTTTGAATTGTTTAAAAGACAAGAATAAGAAGAAAAACTAGGATCCTTCATTCTTGAAACATCTGTCGTCTAGACTCTAATTTGTATCTCATGCTAGTGTCTGTGATCTGCAATCTTCTCATTTTGCAGGGGGTATCACATCTGGTTGGTTCTGTGTGGAATCGACGCTGCTTGCTCTAGCTATTACTTCTACTGCTGCATCATTCTATCTAAATCGTACGACAAAAAATGCTCGGAAAATGTTCCGTGCTAGCCTTCTCTATCTCCCTGTCTTTATGGGCGGACTTCTACTTCATCGACTTTCTGGTAATGAGCAGTCCGTGATAGAGATGGGTATGGGGGTGACGGAACTAGCTACCTCTGAACAAAAGAGGAAACGAGGTCTAGTTGACAAGCAAGCACGGCCACCTGTATCTTATGCCTCTATTGCTCCATTCCCTTTCTTGCCAGCTCCTTCATATTCTAGCAGCTGATTAAATTGTTCGTTGAGATTGTTGAATAAAAAATGAAATTGAAAACACTCTCCGTGAGTTCAATGAATATTTAATAGTTTCTTTTCTTTCTTTTTTCTCTTTTCTTTTTTGTTTTTGTTCGAGTGACAATAAGGAGATTCTGTGTTGCATCAATAGCAGTATGGACGATGTTGACATACTAAAACCAACCATGGAAAATTTTGATAATTAATAGCTCTGACTATACTTGTTTGATAGTAATAATTCGTGCTGTTTTTTTTTTTTTTTTTTTTTTTCCCAATTGCTGAAACATCAATTTCAAAAAAGAAGTAAATGCGTTTTTTTTTAATAAAATAGAATAGATCGATAATCGAGGGAAAGCGTGGGTTTACGATTAGAACAATCAGTTTGAAAGATAACTAAAGTGAAGAAATTCAACGGAAAAATGACAAAGCTCATCGACCACAAACCTTTCGGACTAATATGATAATTCAACATCGTTCATGTTATTTTTATACCTGTGTGCAAGTAGTTTTTGGTTTTTTTAATTTATTTTCTCTGGTTCATTAGTTAAATCATTTGTCTTTATTTGTGATCTTTTGTAAATAAAATGTGTTGAAGTCGATCTTTGATGGCTTAATTGAATATTCATATAATTTTAAATTATTCTTCAGTGAATTTAGTGTTTTACTTATTTTTAGTTTTTTTTAGCATCGATGAGACTAACAGTCAAATTGAAAATTTGGATTGTTTGATTAAAAGTCAGATTCAATTTCACAAAATTTGATGTCAAAATGACACATGACCGACAAAACTATTACTAACTTAAAAAATTGTTGCTTTAAATATTTTTTATTTTATTTAAAAAATATAAGACTGCAATAATAAATATATTTTCTATCATTTCTAAAATATATTACACTACCGTGACATCGAAACATTTTATACTTATCAAAAAATATAAAGGATTGCCTGCATGAGCTTAGCTCAGTTGGTCAGCAGCAATGAATCTTAGAGCAATAACCAGAGATCGAGTCTCGCAAACGACAGTGTGGGAGTTAAATTCCCTCCAATGTGAGGAAGCTCTTTGTGCGCGGCGTAGCATAAGGTCTAGTTGTTGTTGGTTGGCTGAGTCACCATGATTTACCTCTTCTCATATTCCTGTTGGATCGGGCCACATTTCTATCGGACCGGAGATGAGGAGCGTTTAAGGGGAGCGATTTCAATTTTTGGAGCAAAAAATATAAAAGATTTGAAAGCTTAAATAAATATGTCAAATAATATATATTTATCCATAACAAATTTAAAAGAAACTCGCATATCAGAAAAACCCTAACCCTAAAAAGCTCTCTCTCTATCTCGTATCTCACCTTCTAACTCGTTCTAATCCTGGTACAGACGGCTACATCAACCATGGCGGATGTTATGTCCATGGAAGACATTAACGCCACCGCTGACCGGCTCGGAATCGATTTGTCTTCCGTCAATCTGGACTCCGTCCGCCTCCCTCCTGGCGATGATTTAGGAATTATCAGGTAAATTAATTCATGACATGATTTTTTATTGCTTTATTATTTTATATTATTTTATTTTGTGGGCGGGCATATGTTGTTGGGATGTTTTAAGTTTGTTTTGTGCGACGATATGTATTACAGCGATGACGAAGATTTGAAGGAGGGGGTGTCTTTGAAGTTCGAGGAGGGTTTTGGGAACATAATTGTGGTGGATAATTTACCTGTGGTGCCTAGGGAGAAATTCGAGAAATTGGAAGGGGTCGTGCGCAAAATCTACAGTCAGATTGGGGTTATTAAAGAAGATGGTCTTTGGATGCCCACCGATCCTGACACTCAGAAAACCTTAGGATATTGTTTCATAGAATACAATACTCCAGAGGTGTGTTTAATCATGTCTTCGAGTAATATATTTTTTTGTAAAAAAAAAAATCCATTCATGCTGTTACACTTGTATGTTTCTTATTAAGCTTGAGGTATATCTATTAGAGGATTTTCATTTTATGAAATCGATAGAATTGTTTATCTTTATGCTTCCATGGGTAATTTTTATTTCCTTGAACTTGTTTGTGCTTTGTAGGAAGCTGAATTAGCTAAGGTGAATACGCATGGGTACAAGTTAGACAAAGCCCACATATTTGCTGTCAGCATGTTTGATGATATTGATAAATTTATGAAGGTTCCGGAGGAGTGGGCACCTCCTGAAACTAAGCCTTACACACCAGGGGTTGGCTTCTGCTCTTCTATACACTCTTTCACCTTTGTTTTTTAAAAAAGAACGCTTGAAAAGATATCATAAAAAATTTAAAGGACAAAATGTGGTCTTGTGTGAATGACATGTTTTCTTGCAGGAAAATCTGCAAAAATGGCTGACGGATGAGAAGGCGAGGGATCAGTTTGTGATTCGTGCTGGTTCAGACACCGAAGTTTTATGGAATGATGCCAGGCAGTCAAAACCTGAGCTTGTTTACAAGAAAACCGTGGGTGGTTTTTCATATTTCTGTTTGTGTTCAAGAACGCGAATGCCATGTTTTTTTAAAAAAAAACAATTTGAATGCCATTCTTAACTGCCAATTTGTATTTTCTCTCTGCATAACTGCATTTTTTCCCACACGGCGATTGTAATACAAAATTCATGAAACAACATGACTAGTTTTTCTTTGGAGAATGGTTTTCTCTTTTTGTTTCCATTTATTTATGATCTCCTCTCATTGCAGTATTGGACAGAAAGTTTCGTGCAGTGGTCTCCATTGGGGACATACCTGGTCACAGTACATAGGCAGGGTGTTGCTGTTTGGGGTGGTGATACCACCTTTAACCGACTGATGCGATATGCTCATCCCCAGGTGGGCATTTATTCTGCAGAGGAGATTATATATTTATATAGCAGTTCAGCTTTAATTGTTTCAATTGCAGGTAAAACTGATTGATTTTTCTCCTGGAGAGAAATTTTTGGTGACCTACAGCAGCCATGAACCAAGCAACCCTCGTGATACTCATGTATAATGTCCTGCTATCATGTTTTTGACTTAGTTTACTCATTTGGTGGCATGACTCAGATTATTCTCTTTACAGAGGGTTGTTATAAACATTTTTGATGTGAGAACTGGAAAAGTCATGCGAGGTTTCGAAGGGAGTGCAGATGAATTTGCAATTGGTGGAGCTGTCGGTAGTGTATCTTGGCCGGTTTTCAGGTAATTTTAGCAAGATGCTTTTTCTCCTGTTGCATTCTATCCCTATTTATAGACTTTTGGCACTCCTACATGGAGAATACATTCTCTCCCATTTGGATAATGTCTCAATTTTTATGTTCTTTATTTTCCAGGTGGGGTGGTGGAAAAGATGACAAATACTTTGCCAGGATAGGGAAAAATGTAGTTTCTGTTTATGAAACTCAGACCTTTAGTCTCGTCGACAAGAAATCTATGAAGGTTGATAGTGTTGTGGACATCAGTTGGTCACCCACGGATGCCATTATTGCTCTTTTTGTTCCTGAACTTGGAGGAGGAAATCAGCCTGCAAGGGTAAGCCCGCAAATGTATATGCTAGATGTTTATTTTATTACTTTGTCGAGGTTATTATCCATTTATGTTTTTCTTTGGTACTAAACATTAATAGGTGAGTCTTGTGCAAATCCCGAGCAAAGATGAGTTGAGACAGAAGAATCTCTTTAGTGTCAGTGATTGTAAAATGTACTGGCAAAGCAATGGTGATTACCTTGCTGTTATAGTTGATCGGTACACAAAAACCAAAAAAAGCACATATACTGGCTTTGAGCTTTTCAGAATCAAAGAACGAGACATACCAATTGAGGTATTGGAGCTAGAAAACAAGAGTGATAAGATCATTGCATTTGCTTGGGAGCCAAAGGGCCACAGATTTGCAGTTATCCATGGTGATAATCCAAGGCCAGACGTTAGTTTCTACTCAATGCGCAGTGGTAACACTGGCCGTGTGACGAAGCTCATTACACTGAAGGGCAAACAGGCAAATGCTCTCTACTGGTCCCCAGCTGGTCGCTTCATTATATTGGCTGGATTGAAAGGTTTTAATGGGCAATTGGAGTTTTACAATGTTGATGAACTTGAAACCATGGGAACGAATGAGCATTTCATGGCAACAGATGTTGAATGGGACCCAACTGGAAGGTAACCAGTTGAGATGATTGTCAAACATTTACGTTACCTCTCTCGGAACTGTATCTTTTGTTATTTTGTCGTTGAGTCTAATATGGTCTGGTGTATGCTAAATGAACTTATGGGACGTCGGTTGTTTCCTTCCGTGTAGATATGTGATGACAGCCGTTACATCTGTTCATGAGATGGAAAATGGATTCAATGTCTGGTCCTTCAATGGAAAGCTGCTATATAAAATACTTAAGGATCATTTCTTCCAAGTTAGTTCCCTTCCTCTTTTTGTATATTGTTGAAACAAGTTTCTTGTTTACGGACATATACCCTGCCATAATAGTTATATCTAAAATAGACGGTAAATATATGAATTAATAGGTACCTTCCCTTGAGCTTTCTTCTAAGAGACGCCATTTGCAACTGGACACTTTGGTAACCTTTTAGATTTATTGCAGTTTTTATGGCGCCCAAGGCCCCCATCTGTTTTGAGCCCTGAGAAGGAAGAAGAGATCGCAAAGAACTTGAAAAAATACAGCAAGAAGTATGAAGCGGAGGATCAAGATGTTTCTTTGCTTCTGAGCGAGCAGGATCGAGAGAAGAGAAGAATGTTGAAGGAAGAGTGGGATCGCTGGGTCAGTGAATGGAGGCGATTCCACGAAGAAGAGAAACTATACCGGCAGGAGCTGCGAGATGGTGAAGCCAGTGATGAAGAGGAGGAATATGAGGCCAAAGAAATCGAAGTTGAAGAGTTATTGGATGTTTCGGAGGAGGTAATTTCCTTCGACTAGGTCTATTCCGAGCATTGTCAACACCATGGCTCTCAAGTGGTACGTACTTCTATGAAGGTGGGCTTGTGTAACAATTTTATTTCCATTATTATTCAGATTAAATTTTGGCTCTTTATCATGCGGACTTAAAAGCATTTTCTATAGTTTGTCAAATGCATTATTGGATTCTCTCTTTTCTGTTCTTAGTTTCATAGAAAAAAGACCTCGTTCTTGAATGGGTATCAATGACTTCTGCAATCCAGAGAGGGAAAAATGCCCCAAAATTTTGGCTGAATGGTAAAGACATTATTCAGCTTTTCTATGGACTAAATATTTGCTTACTTGAAGACGCATGATTGGAAGACCGATTCCCATGGAAATTATTCCCTGTTGGCCCCTGCAGGAATGAGTGGATGAAGTTTAATGAAATAAATTATTTGGGAAATAAATTTTAAATCAATTGAGGAAATCATTGATTTTCAGTGAGCACATTGTACAATGTATATAAAAACCTCACGAAGATGAAATAATCTAAAGCAACATAAAGGAAACCTGCTATGTAAACTACAATAAGAGAAACCATAAGTATTTATTTTCATTCAAAATTTCTATTAGATTGGGATTTTTTATCAATGGATTGTTTCTTGTCTTTTGTTTTTGCCGCAAAGTGGGAAAGCAAATTAATCCGTTCCGATTCATTACATTAGAATACAAATGTTGTTTTCTTACATATTTTGTGTAAATAAATGATATTATATATTCGGCCAATTCTATCCAACTCGTGGGTTACACCACCATTTATTTTTCTTACACGTTCATTTTTCTACTTATGATTATTATTATTGCATTTGACGGTATTTTACGTTGATATCTAAAATTTTCACTTTTATTTTGGACATTAAAGCTTATTCTTAAATTTTAAAAAAATCTCTCTTGCTTCTTCCACTTTTAACATTATAAGTTTTTTGAATAAATCCAGAAATAAATCATGTTTTTTCAATAAAATATAAAACATGTTAATCAAAATTACATAAAAATGTGATAGTATAAATCATAAATGAACTACTAAAAATGCGATATTTTTTTCAATAAATAATTGAAATTACAAAATATTTTCATTCCAAATGAACAAAAGATATATTCTAGCATTGTAATTCAAATCTCCAAACGATGTCCCCACGACATCGATATTTCCAAGCATCCGATAAAAAATGCATCCAAAATCTCAACATAAAAGTTTTACAATCAAATAAAAATTTCTATAATTTATAAATATAAAATATCGAGTTTTAAAATTTGAGAATAATAATAATAATAATAATAATAATAATAATAATAATAATAATAATAATAATATGACACGTGTTAAATACATAATATAAAGAAAAGAAAAGAATTTAATCGTTTGTTTGTGTGATTATGGTTAAAAGTATAGTCAAATATAATAATAATAAAAAAATAGACACGTGTAAGAAAAATGAAATGAGGGTCGGTTTATTTCATCCTACCCATGTGGGCATTGTCCCCATGATAGGATGGATGACCAAGATTTGCCAATGTATATATAGGACCCATTTTTTTTTGGAAATTGTATGTATATCAAGATCTTACCCGTTGAAAAGAAGTGATGGTAGTGCTCATATAGATAGGATCTCATCTACCAGGAGGGTGTAACCTACCTGGAGTAGGATAGGATTGGCCTATATATTCATAGGGTAGTATTATTTACACAATTATTATTTTTCCCCTACAACTTGACAAAATCCCCTTAACCATTTCTTTAAATTATTGGAATACTGATAGCATATACTATAAATATATAATTACAAATTACTAACTTCAATCAATAAAAATAGATTTTAATTTATATAATTGAATCTCAAAACTAAAAAAACTCACATGTTATTAAGATAAATGATATTTTAAAAAAAAAACAAAAGAACTACAAATAAAAATAATTCAAAATTATTAATCACGAAAGCAACAGTACATGAAATTATCGAAGTTTCAATTTTATGTAAACACCAAACAACCAATAAGTAGTTGTATTTCTTTATCGTGATTTTATTTTTAAGTTTATTTTATTGGCAGGATTAAAAGGTTTTAAAGGACAATTGGAGTTTTTCATGTTGATGAACTTGAAACCATGGGAGCCACTGAGCATGTCATGGCAACAGATGTTGAATCTGACCCAACGGGAAGGGAACCTGCTGAAATGATTGTCAAACATTTACGTTAATTAGCTCTCGCGGAACAGTATCTTTCGTTATTTTGTCGTTGAATCTAGTATGGTTAATTGTATGCTATATATGGGACCTGTAGATATGTGATGACAGCAGTTACGTATGTCCACGAGATGGGAAATGGATTATATGTCTATATTGGGACGTCGTTTTTTCGCATCCAAGAGACAACAGAAGCTTTAAAATTTTGTTTCGAACATTCGAAACTAGCGTCGGGCGTCGTATGAATCAAACCATTCATAAGCTGTGTAGTTATTATACCTACGCGTATATAACGCTGGACACCAAACAAATTCGAGGTTAGTGGAGATAACCCTTCTTAATTATCTCTATGAACGGATCTTCTTCATCTTGATCATCAAATCCGGACCACGATAAGATATTGTGTTCCTCGCTTGGATCGCATTACAGAAGCCAAACGATTTGTGCTTTGAGACTGTATCGTCGGAATTTTCAAAATCCGGAGTCGGTGTAGACGCGCGAGCGCGGCTGTAGAAGTCAAAGCTTGGCCGAAAATCTATTCACCATATCTTTGGTGATGGCCGAGACTTTGTGTTGAATTAAACATTAATATATTTATACATGCCCATTTAATATATGCATAGATATATTAAATTAAATAATCATTATTTAATTCATATAATTAAAGTTAATTAATTCTAGACATCTCTATAATATTTTATGAGAATTTTTGTATTTTAGTAGTCACCACCACTAGTACAATCATTTAATCAGTAAATTCAAAATTCACTAAATAAATGATTCCGAACTCATTGTAATCCTTATCGACGAGCCGTCGATGCCAATGTATCAATGATACAAGTCTTGTTCATATAACAAAAATCGAAAATTTCAAATATCAAAATTTATACCTAACATATTAGGCAGCTGCCAGTTTAATGAACTCCTTTACCAAAATATGCAGTTTCACTCTCCTTCAATAATTATCAATTAAGCTAACTTCCACTTCTTACATACTATGAAATCAGCTTATAAACTCCTTTATAGGCATTATGTTTGATTTCCATCAAACTATAGTCGTCAAATTTAACTCTTTGAACTTCGAATTTTTCAACGGGAACACAAAATTCGATATATGTGTGACCCTCAATGGTTCAGAGATACATCTAGCCGTGGGTTCACATTTCCATGTGATTCATAATAACATTTATTTTTATTCGGGCTTACCTAATTAACCCATTCTTTTAATCAACTCCTTGATCAAGAATGTCAGAACTCATTTCTGATTACACTCATCAGATCATGGTAAGAGCGTATAGTACCATCGTCTCATGATCTCCTAAGTATCACTAATAGTGCTTGCAAGAACCTCGAGTTATGGTTATCGTACAGTACGGTCCCTTCAACACATATATCCCGACAGAATCTTCATCCATTGGTATATCGAGAGTTACATATGAGTTCGATAACAATGTGATTTATCTTTGAGTACTAATAGTGACATAGTATGTGCAAGTAGGAAAATACCTTTCCCTAAAGCATATTTCTTGATGTGGCTAGAGACTTCTTGCATTATCAACTCATCAGATCACATATGATATATTCACCTTTAGGCAAACAGTGAATCCTTGACTACAATGCATTTGCTCATACGTATTTCGAAACTATACCCAACCTCGTCACCTGATGACCTTTAATGGAGTCGGTAAACAGATCAAAGTGCATGCTAGTACGTATAGCCCCTACATTTTCTCGAGTTAAAGGACTAATAATGTACAACCATATTCGAGGACTATTCCACTCGATAAGTGATAACCACTTGGACAGTTTGAGGGAGGGTTGTTCAGTGCATCATCATATGATTACCCATATACATATGAATAGACATCTCAATGTCATTGCCAATGAAATGACATTTACATTACATATGCTAGTCTCGAGCTCAAACGAATTTTATATTTATTTTAGGCTGCTGATTTGACTAAGAACATGTTTAGAATATATGGTACACTTCCTAATGAGCTTCATGATCTTACGTTGAGAGACATACTTTATGATATCTATTGTATATTCAAGGACTTTATTTATGCAGCTTGCATGAGTATACAGTTAAAATATAAAATCATAATTGAATAAAATTGTAAAATATTATTAAAATAAAGATATTTTTACATTAGAGTCAATAAAAATTCAAATTACAAATCGGATCGTTGGGCATATATTCTAACATTCTGGCCCTTCAATGCAAAACTCACTACAAAAAAAAGGCAAAAGACAACGGTTTTTAACCGTTGTTGTAGGTCAAATAAAACCGTTGTTAAAGGCCATGTGGTTAAAGGGTGTGCTCAAAGACAACGGTTTTTAACCGTTGTCGTAGACATCTAAAGACGACGGTGAAAAACAGTTGTCGTAGGTCTTGTAAAACCGTTGTTAAAGGTCCTGTGGTTAAATGGTGTATTCAAAGACAACGGTGAAAAACCGTTGTCGTACACGTCTAAAGACGACGGTGAAAAACCATTGTCGTAAAATCGTTGTTAAACTATATATTGGGACAGTTTTTATATGAAAACCGTCGCTAATTAGCGACAGTTTTTTCCAAATCCGTCGCTAAATAGCGACGGTTTTTTTCAAATCCGTCGCTAAATAGCGACTGTTTATATATGAATTCCGTCGCTACATAGCGATGGTTTTGGTATATAAATTCCGTCGCTAATGTTTTACGGAAAATAAAAAAAACTTTTATAATTTAATAATTATAATAATAATAAATTTAAATCTTTGTCATATAATAATAATATTTATAATCTTAACTCTGAAATTAATGTGTGGAAGAGAGAAAAATTTTGTGGAAGAGATAAAAATTTCGTGTAGATAGAAAAATTTTGTTGAGGGAGAGAAAAATTTCGTGTGGGAGAAAATGTACAAGTGCGCCGATATTTATATACAAATTGCGACGGGTTTTGTATAACCGTCGCCATTTGCAACGGTATTAGCTTAAAATGTCGCTATTAGCGACACATTTATAAAATCGTCGCAATTAGCGACAGTGTTTTAAAACTGTCGCATATTTTAAATTAACGACGTTTGTACCGTTGCGAATTTAAACCCATAACGACGGTTTAATACAACCGTCGCTAATTTGAATTAGCGACGGTTGTAGAAAACGGTCGCAATATTTAGCGACGGTTGTTTTCAACCCGTCGCTAAATACCGATTTTTTTAAAAAAATTTAGAACAATCACAACAGATTTTAATAGAAAAAACATTAAAAACGACAACGTTTTACAAAACCGTTGTTGTAGTTCTACAAAAACCACAAGAAAGACAACGGTTTACACAAACCGTTGTTGTAGCCCAAAAAAACACATTCATAGACAACAGTTTTTAAAAACCGTTGTCGTAGTCCAAAAAAAAACGCTCATAGACAATGTTGTTAAAACCGTTGTTGTAGCCCAAAAAATATGTTTGTAGACAACGATTTTTAAAACCGTTGTTGCAGCCCAGAAAAAAACGCTAATTGACAACGGTTTTTAAAAACCGTTGTTGTAGTCCAAAAAAACACGCTCAAAGACAACGATGTTTAAAAACCGTTGTTGTAGCAAAAAAAACACGCTCATAGACAACAGTTTTTAAAAAACCGTTGTCATAGCAAAAACAAAAACACGCTCATAGACAACGGTTTTTACAAACCGTTGTCGTAGACACATCAACGACAAGGATTTTTAAAAACCGTTGTCGTAGACACATCAAACAAAGGTTTTTAAAAAAACATTGTCTTTAAGCGCGTTTTTATATGATACGACAACGGTTTTTGTTAAAAACGTTGTTAAATGAAAAAACACAACAGTTTTAACAAAAACCGTTGTTTTTTGATGTGTTGTTGAATTAGTATTTTCTTGTAGTGACTGCTATATAGAATACTCAAGGATCATTTTTTCCAAGTTAGTTCCCTTCATCCTTTTATATATTGTTGATTAAAGTTACATCTAAAATAGTATGTATATCGAAGAAGTACGAAGCAAAAGATCAAGATGTTTCTTTGCTATTGTGCGAGCAGGATAGAGAGAAAGAGGAAAACATTGAAGAGTAGGATCGGTGGGTCAGTGAATGGAGCAATTCCACGAGGAAGAGAAACTCTGCGAGATGGCGAAGAGGAAAAACATGAGGCCGAAGTGGAAGAGTTATTAGACGTTTCGGAGGAGGTAATTTCCTTCTACTAGGTCCATCCGAGCGTGGTATAGTTTAGTGCAACCATTTTATTGTCTACATTAAGTTTTCGACTCTTATCACGGGTCAGTGTATGTTACATCAAGAGTGTTTTTGCCCCTATTTCAATACTATTAGAAAATGTGGTTCTCTCATATTTTTATTAAATTGACATATATGTTTGTGATCCAAATACTAACATTTGACCATATCATAAGAAAACAAATATTTCATATACAACACACAATAATCTCTGATCGTGTAGACTTTTTTTCTTACTGGTCAAAGGAGACACCTCGCACCTTTAATTTGTAATATTTTTTTTACATTTAAAAGCATATATTCCTTAAATTTCGAAGTATATTGCAAACATAATTTAAGAATAAATTATAATTTTTCTTTTTAATAGTCCTCAACGTACAAATGAGTGTCATTATCTTGTGAATACTTTATTGATGTATCCAATGTCAAAAGAGTACGAGATTTAATTAAACAAAGATTGATTTACCTTTAATCTAACCAAAGAATTAAGCCAATAACTCAATTTTTATTTTTAAAAAATAAATAAAAAGAAAATCAATCCCCATTTATTCGATATATTATATTTCTTTAATTAACCAGTTTAATTAGGATAGTTTAATTTCGCTCCCGATGCACATAATAACAATTAAGGTCAATTGCCAGTAATTTCTACTTACTTTGATTACTGAGGAAAGACTAAATAATCAAGTTGAATGTTATTTATTAATTATCGTGGTTGAGTTTACTGTATGTCGTTTCTGTACCTGGTCTGTAAGTAAAGATATCATAGAGATACATAGAGTCACGGGAGATTTTTAATTGTTGTTCTTTTTGTAAAAACACCAAACATGGAACTAATATAATCAATATTTTACAAAACCGAAAATCGATTAATTACCGACAAATAGGAGGGATTGTAACTTTTTACAAAAAATCCAAGACTTAGTGATAATATTGTTGATCGAGCTCTCTTTGCACAGTAAATCTACGAATAAAATTTTAATCTTTTATGTTCGAATAAAACACAACAAGTTATAATATAACGTACGAAGTTTACGAAGTACTGATATCGTCTCATAAACACTATATCACACTATTGTTATTTTCAAAATTAATCTTTAGTAAAGCGTAGACAAAAATTTGAATTTTGAGTTATCCAAGGTGTATTCGATTTTATACGTTTATGCAAATTGTAAATTTACGGATTGTGTTACTCGTTCATATTGCAAACTATTCTCTCGACTTCATTCACAATATAAAATATTATCAAAATTAGCTAGACTTTAATAATAAAGTGAAAGATAATAACACAATCAAGCATATACAAAAGTCGACGGTTGATTATATAAAACAAATTCCGGCATATGATCTCCTTAAATCCATTCAAATAAAAGATTTAGCTACTAAACATCATAATAAAATATTTAAACAATAATTAAATAAAGTTTTCAAACAAAAAAAACTAGAGTAGATGAAGAACAAAAGACACGTTGCATGAAAATATCGAATTCTTCAAGTTCCTCGACTCCGGTTCTTCTCTTTGCGTGTGATAGGTCTNAAAAAAAAAAAAAAAAAAAAAAAAAAAAAAAAAAAAAAGACTCTCCCAAGCTATCCAAATCTCTTTAAAACAATGTACCAGGGCTTTCCAAGTAGGTGGCCATCAAGAAAGTTAGAAAGAAATCAATAAATATTTTTTTCTTTTGTGATCGCGTTGGGCGGATGGAATTGCCCGCCCCGACGCGACTCCTGTGCAAGATTATTATTATTTTTGTTCTCACACGCTAGAGCGCTCATAATTGTCCGTCCAGCGTGCCTGACTCGCAAATCGACTATGTTTTTGTTATTGTGCGTGTTGGGGTGAACAATTTCACCTGCCCTAGTGCGTGCTCGTCGACTTTGGTCCCCGAAATCAACATTTCTTGATCACATTTCCTACAATTAAACCCAAACATATGAAAACCAAATACTATGCATAACATATAATAAAAAAAACAACTAAATATAAACGCAACATAAAACAAAATATACATGAATGCGACTCAACACGACATGATAAAATACATAAAAAAACGACAAATATCAATTATAACTCAAATATTTTAAATCATACGACAACATAAACACCACGAACAATCCTTATCCTACATCAATAGTTATATAACAATTGAACTAAATTATTAGATTTGATAGGTTTTGAGTTTTGATCAGTTGATTTGAACGTTTAACAGAAGTGACAGCACATTTTTTTGCGTTGTTACCTAAATTACAATTATTTATTGGGCATTCAAGTTTCATATTAATTTTATAGGGAGTAGCTTCCAGATTGATTAATGATATGAACTTACCAAGCAGCAATAATTATCCATCTACATCCAATAAAAAAATATTTTATTTTATATAATTTAGGGGAAATTTGAGGAAAATGGAGTGCATCTTGAAGTATTTAAAAAAAAGGATCTATTACTCAATTTACTTAAATGTCCTTGTGTTTTAAGTGTAAATACATCATTAAATTTGATTTTATATATACATTTATTTTAAACACGTAATTTATTCTCATCAGTCGACTCAACCTAAATCCTCTCCGTCGACCCCATTTTCATTTCCTTTCCGATTATAATTCTCAACACAAATCGACGTAATGACTAATAATCTGATAATATTAACATTTATTTCGATTTATTGTTTATTTTCGTTGATCGATCGACTGATTGAAAAAGAAAAGTTTGACCAAGTCTTTGTCGACACAAGCGTGAATCGACCAAACTTTTGGTCGACCAATGGTCGATCATTGATTTGGTCAAAGACCAACATGTTGGTCTGGTCAAACACCAAATTGCTTGGTCGACCAACAAGCAATTTGGTCGACCAACAATTGTTGGTCGACCAAAGCTTTGGTAATTGGTCGACCAAAGTTTTGTTCAAAGACCAAAGCTTTGGTCAACCAACATGGTCGACCAAAGCAATGGTCGACCATGGTCGACCAAACAATAGTCGACAATTGATTGTTGGGTCTATTCAATATCTTGATTTGGAGAAAAAGACTCGTAAATTTTAATTGAGAGAAGATGTGTGTTGATCGAGAAGAAAAAAAAGGAGAATTAATTAAGTTTAATTACTGTTAGTATAATAATCAAAAGTCAACTCCTTGTTTCTTAAAAAAAAAATCAGAATCCTTATTTTTTAAATACTTTCTATCTCACTTTTACTTTTTTTTTTAACTGACCCTATAATTTAGTACTTAAAGTCACCGACGATCTAGTAGCTACGAGGTCGTGTCATTTTTAAATGAAAGGTATATATTACCTCCTTTCATAATTTGTCAAAAAGGTATGTGAACTTGTAAACCAAACCTTGAATTAAAAATATTATTATTATTATTATTATTTGTGGATAATAATGACAAGACCTAAACCTTATTCAATGTAACCCTGTCAATGGATTATTCGGGTCTCCGGGTTAATAGCTATTATCATTAGCAAAATTTTGTGTGAGATGGTCTCACGGATCGTATTTTGTGAAACAGATCTCTTATTTTGGTCATCCATGAAAAAGTATTACTTTTTATGCTAAGAGTATTATTTTTTATTATGAATATTGGTAGGGTTGACTGGTCTCACATATAAAAATTCTTGAGACCGTCTCAAAAGAGATATACTCATTATCACTAGGGTTTAATTTCAACCTCAGCCTACATTTAGAGCACTTTTTTTTTAAAAAAAAAAAGTAAGGATGGAGTTTTCATTATAATCCATTGGTATGATAGCAATGGAGCACACGCATGCTCCGATTCTTGCATATCCACAATAAGATATAAATGTCTAATATACATTAAAATTTATTAAACATAAAAAATCATTTATAATTTATTTTTTAATATATAATCAGGTACAAAATGATTCGAGAAGAACTAACTTAAGGAGTGTTTGCAACAAATTTTACTTTTAAAGAAGTGATCGATTACATTTATAGATTACGAAGAAGTGAAGAAAAATCAGAAGTAAGTTGCGTTTGAAAACAAAAGTGAAAAATTGAGGATCAAAAGTTAGTGATATTTGATGAATACGTGATTGTACTACTAAATTTTAACAAAATCACTTTTTTAGAAACAAAAACTAACATCTCACTGATTTTTGAATTTCAATTAAATTAAACATAAGCTAACACACAATCTTATCTATAAACATACAAAATTTATTTTTTTAAGCCAAAAACAAGAAACATATTTTTAATGATTGCAAACACGGTCTATAGCCACAATGTAGCTATGCTTTTTGGTTCCTGCTTCATTGATGATGCTGGCATTCGTAATCACTATACTTTCTTCTCGCCAGCCTCTTCATCGGTCTCGTGGGTAACTGTTGCTTGCATTGAAACTATGGCTGGGAGCTTACGGATGGTTATTAACCGAGGATCGACTTTGTTTGGTAAATATATGATCGGACTTGTATATTTTGTGGTTTTGATGTTTCAACACTAGTTTATTTGTTTTTTTTTTTTTTGGGAAAATGTAAAGTTTATAGATCAAAATTTCGCAGTAGACACGTAGTCGAGTTTTATGGACTGAGTAGATCTCGATCTCATATATCTTTATTCGTGAGATGAGTTAATCATGATCATATTTACGATAACAAGTAATAACTCGAACATAAGAAACAATGATTTTCAATGATGACTCAAATAAAATATATGTCTCACAAAATTGACTCGTGAGATCATCTTACACGAGTTTTTGTGTTATGAACTTGGTTTAAGGATGTCTAGAAAGGGAACTCTTGGGTGACCGAAGCAAGAATACTTCCTAAAGAATACAAGGAATGACAAGATTTTTGATAATGACATTAATAATCTATTTCTTATAGTTCGTAGATATCTTTTTTTTTTTTTTTAAAAAAAAATCTACTGATTTATTTGTGGAGTTTTGGTGAGAGAGAAGGGACAGTAGAGTAATTTCGTAGTTTGATGGGTTGTCAGACCTAAGCTGTACAGTTAGAGTGGGCTGTGAAAACAATATTTAAGCCCAAATGATTTCAACCACAACAATAAATGGCGGATTTTTAATATACAGTAGCCTTCACCAACACGTCACGTTTTAATTGGCCTAGAAGAATCATAGGACAGCCATGGAACCAACTCACATTCATTGCTATTCACGTCGCACTGGACAAGGCCCCAAAATTAATGCTATTTATTTCGAACCCAAAAAATCTACCTTTTGTCCCTTTTAGTACATAATAATAATAATAATAATAATAATAATAATAAAATTTAATTTTATGATTTTTCTTCTTATATTACTTTAAATTAGTATTATAAAACGTTTTCATATATTTTGTTTTTATAAAATGTTGTTAATTGTTAACTATACTAGTTATTATCTATCCAGTGGTACCAAAAATTTGGGCATACATATTAAACTCACAAATCACTTCCCACAATGAATGCAATGCAACCATTCACGAGAAAGGAACTAAACAATCTCATTTCTAAGTGAAAAAAAACAAAAACGAACGTGTACTCTTTACGTATTGAAACGTGAAAGGATTGTAACGATAATTACCAGCACCGATTAAGCCCAAATGCGCGGGTACATGTATCCATCAAATCAAACATCATCCGTAAATTCAAGATTTTTACTTGCCGATTTGTGTTTCAAAGTACACAAACACAAATCTGCAATAAAACTACTCTACCAATCTAGAATAATGTGTGTGTGTGTCTATATATATATATATATATATATATATATATATATACAACTCACGCGCAGAGGGGAGATTGAACCTGGAGAAACCGGCTATTCTGACAGGAGGTGAGACCACTAGACTACAAGCTCGGTCTCAGAATAATGTATATATTTACCCGCTATAATGTCTCAATCCCTAGCTAGGAATCGACCGACAATATAGTACTTGAGTCTATATTACATCCCTTGTAACAATTTTTTGTTATAATGTTTTTATACGTCTTCTCCAATTAAATATTTGACGAGTTTCCCACATGTTTTTTTTTTTAAAAAAATTTTGAATTCAGATCGTTTCTTTAACATGTTACGTTAAAACATAGAAAGAGTCCGAATAAAAAAAGAGTAGTTAACCTTGAACATGTTTATTCGAATGTGTGATGAATGAATGCATATGAAGCAACGACACGTGCCAATCGTTTTCGTTCTACACCATATTGTTTGTAGGGGGGGGAGGGTGGGGGGGACCCTATGTTGTACGTAAAGTAACAAGTTGATTCATTAACTATGTATTGTCAAATGAAAATTTATATATCAACTGCACATGTATTATTTTGTTGATATAAGATTGCAACTACTCGTACACTTATTAACCCCTAGCTTGTTGAAAACCAATTGTTAAACAAAAGTAGGGGTCCGTTGATTAGGGTTTTCATGGGATTTGTGTATATATATATATTATTATATTTTTAATTCAAAATAAAGTTTGCATCTACTCAAGAGATGCTTTCAGAGGATACTCATCCCGGATCGATTAATTCGGGTTTGGGTTGAACAATCAATTGATGAAGTCGATGTTTTTTTTTTCTCCAAAAAAATTCCAGAGGATATATCATATATTTACGCTCCTAAACAACACTTCACATTTTCTATTTAACTAATTAATAGACAAAATTACTCTTGTTTTTACTTTCGTTATATTATGAAATTTGGATTTACGGTAAAAGTTCAAATGCTTTTTTTGTGGATGCCAACAACTAAAACTTTAATATTTAAAAATTTATCATAATTTTTTGTCATGTACAAAAGAAGTAATATTAAAGAAATCTTATTTTGATATTAAATATTTTATCCCTGGTTTTATACTTTTAATAGGGGTATAAAAAATATTGGTTATTATTATTATTATTTTTTTTTAGAAAATACGTGAAAATATTGAGGTGTAAATTTTTTTGATAAGTCAAAATTTTATTAAATCTTTGAATAAGATATAAAATATAATTAAAATTTAAAATTAAAAGTAAGATCATTCATTAGTATTTATTATTTTTCTGCATCAAGTATCAACATATTTTGTATGTTATCTCAAAATTAATTAAATTTTAGTAAATACAATTTTTTTCATCCCAATAATTTATATATTTTTGTAAAAAGAATTGAATAATATTTGGAATATACATATACTAATATCTGTGTTATTTTTTTTGAATATATTAAGTTTTATTGTTTGAATAAAAAAATTTAAATTGTTTGACATACGAAAATGTTGTATTTGAAGCTATTTTTTTTTAGGTAAATTAAAATTTTACCGTATAAGAAAATATATTATAAGGGTGTTAGGATCATGCACTTACCACTAGGCCAAAAGCTATAACTGTTAGTCAAGACGCAACTTTATTTTCTTATATTTATGGCAGCGCGGAGGATACCTACTTGGGTGCTAATTGGTCAGACTGTTAAGCCCGTGATTTTGGGGAGGTGCATGTCTATCTATTGTTGTTGTCTCATATCTCTTACATATTAGTCTTATCATTTCCCTATTGTCGGTCATATCCTTAGCAGAGAAAGTATTACCTATTAAGATCTGACATCACACTTTTATGACCACATAGCCAACCAGATCAAGGACACAACGTCAACAGCTTGACGAACGAAAACTTCCCAAAAGATCATACATCCCAGTACTATCTCATTCATGCACGCTTGACCCAACACCCCCACAAATAAGTATATAAAAATATTTTTTGGGAGACTTGAACTCATGACATCTCTCTGATAGTAATTGTTAGGATCAAACACTTACCACTATCCCAAAAGATATAGCTGTTAGTCAATGTGTAGTTTTATTCTTTATACTTGTGGCAACGCAGTGCACCTACTTGGGTGTTAATATGTCGAGTTGTTAGGCCCGTGATTCCAAGGAGGTGCATATCTATCTGCTGATTATTTATCGTATCTTTTAAAGATCAGTCTTACCGTTTTCTTACCTCAGCTTGTTCTAAACAAATATAATATTACTCGTTAAGATATGACGTCACTCTTTTAGACCTATCTAGCCCACTAGATCAAGCAGCTTAACGCCAACATCTTGACGCATAAGAACTTCTTAGATCATTTATCTCGGTACTACTCTAAACTATACACGTTTAACTCAACAAAAGATAACGATTATATATCAATTAGGCAAGGTGTAGTGTTATGAACATTTTTTGTAGTGTAAATATCACTTTTATATTTTTTAAAAGGTAAATAAAAATGTTATATTATATAAAGAAAATAACCAAAATGATATTATTATCTATTGAATAATGTTAAAGTTACAACAAATATATGGTACATGAATATTTACAACAATTATATCATGAGATTTTATTATCTCATTAGACTTTGTATTGAATTTATCATGAGATTTTAATAAATAGAATTTTTTTCTTGAATTTTTCGTGTTGTAAGAATTATATTTTTGTACAAATCTTGTTATATATGTAGCATGACTCATTGTCTATTAGTTAATTAACTAAATAAGGTGGAGTGATATATTATCAACATTTTTTGGAATTATATATATATATGTGTGTGTTACACAACCTTTAGAAAAAATAATATAAAATAACAAAATAAGACAATTTTTAAAATCTTTTTGCCGACAGGCGACAACCTTTCATTGCTCTTCCTTTCATATGGAGGAGCTTTTAAATAATTTCAAACCATCACCGGCTCATTGATAATTTTTCCTTTATAAAAAAACAAACTCAAAAACTTTTTCCTTTATAAAAAAACTCCATTTTTATCAAAGTTTGTCCTTTATCGATGAAGATGTCTCCATTTCCTTAACTGCGTTAGAGCTCGAACTTCCATAAAATAATTAACCTCTTATATCTCTATAAATACCAGATATTGATATATGATTTTATTCACTCACTTTCTTAATCACTTTATACTACTATATCTCACTCTTATTGTTTTCCGTACCGACTTAAGCATCGGAGGTGTCCCCTAACCCTATTTTTGTATGTGCAGAACGCGAAAATCTGAAGACCTGCTCTTCATACCGAACCAAAAATAAAAATTTGGTATCAATTACAAATTCAAATTAATTTGACAATTAATTAAAACCCGAAAAAACAAAGAAGCTTCGATCTCACAATAATAAAATATGATATATACCACTTGTCACAATTCAATGCGGCACAACACTCCAAAGTATGGGTTTTGCAATTGTGTTTATTTGTGTTGAGTTATAAATAAAGTGACTTAGATCGAAGAAATAGCAGCACAGCGACGAAAATTAAAATATGGCTACCAAACCGGGCCTCCTTACAGAATGGCCATGGACTTGGCTTGGAGACTTCAAGGTAAACCCTTGTTTTTTCTTTTCTTTTCTTTTTCTGTATAATATATAATTTTTTATTTAGGATTTTAATTATATTTGATATTTTTTTTTTGGTGCTGCAGTACTTGGTAGTGGCTCCATGGGCAGTACACGAAACATACTCGTTCATGGTGAAGGACAAAAACGAGAGGGATTTGTCCCATTTTCTGATATTCCCATACTTGTTGTTGAGAATGCTTCACAACCAAATTTGGATTACACTCTCTCGCTACAGAACTGCCAAAGGGAATAACAGAATTGTCGATAAGACCATTGAATTTGAGCAAGTTGACAGAGAAAGAAACTGGTAATTAATCTCTCTAATTTTCTGCAAAACTTTGAACTACGTACCTTTCCGTCGGAGGTACGTAGTGTTGGATTTGCTGTTGATTGGACCAATAATGGTGGACCAAAAGTATGGCAACTCTTATCACGTATAATAATTCTCGTTAAATATAATTATATTTTCATTCAACACAATTGGGAGGAGTTGTGTTCTTGTCAAGGTTTAAGCCCTGGAGGCTCGACTCTCCCACATCATGAGGGAGATTATGCCGCTGCACCACATGGGTGGTGGCAATTATTTTTTTTTATATATAAACAGTATATTCTCTTAGATTTCCATTATGGCTCTCAATTTTTTGGGAGGTCAATGAGGAAAACCAAAGAATCTATCCTCTAATTTTTTTGAATATTTTGATAGCTGGATGTAATGATCGATTAAGAGGTTTGAACACTGAATTTTTAGGGATGACCAAATCATATTCAATGGGCTTTTGGTATATGTTGGGTCCATGTACGTGGAACAAGGTCAACATTTGCCGTGGTGGAGAACAAATGGTGTGATCATCACTATTTTGCTGCACACGGGCCCGGTGGAGTTCATTTACTATTGGCTGCACAGGGCGCTGCACCACCACTTCCTCTACACTCGCTACCATTCCCACCACCACTCCTCCATCGTCACCGAGCCCATCACATGTAAGAATTTTATGTCAAAACTCGTTTTAATCAGTCTGCATGCATGTGGGTGAAAACTTTTACTGAATACTAATATATTTGGTGGCAGCTGTGATTCACCCATTCGCGGAGCATGTGGCATACTTTGCACTATTTGCGATACCGGTTCTTGTGACTGTGCTCAGTGGGACTGCTTCCATCCTATCGTTTGCTGGTTATATTACTTACATTGATTTCATGAACAACATGGGACACTGCAACTTCGAGCTCATTCCAAAGTCCCTCTTCTCTACGTTTCCTATCCTCAAGTATTTCATCTACACACCTTCGTAAGTATTTTCTTTTAATTCTTCCACCTAGCTCATATGTTATTATGAACTTTTTTATTATTTGATTTTGAATATCTTTATGCTATATTAAGTATAATTATTATCTCTGTTTTAATATAAAAAATCAAAGTGACTACAATCAAAATTATTAAAGCTCCAATTTTTATTTTAAAAAACAACTATATATACAAGCACTCGACACGTATACAAGCTAGTATATATATATAATAATATATGTCAACTTTAATTTGATCTAATGATTTTAATTAAGATGAGTGACTAATATTATAATGTAAGGCATAGTTTGGTATACATGATAGGATAAACATGCGATATATAAGATAAGGATAAGTTAATGATATATAAGACGTAGTATATTATATTTAATGTTTGATATGATTTTAATAAGAGTGATTAAATTTATATATTATATTGTAATGACAAAATTAACATTATCATAATAAATTTTATAATTTCAAACACTACAAGAAAAATCGATTTTAACAACACATCAAAGACAACGGTTTTTATTAAAACCGTTGTCTTTTTACTTTTAACAACGGTTTTAACAAAAACCGTTGTCGTAGCCTAAAAAAATCCGCTCAAAGACAACAGTTTAAAAACCGTTGTTTATGAGCGTTTTTTTGGGCTACGACAACGGTTTTTAAAAACCGTTGTCGTAGACGTCTAAAAACGACGGTGAAAAACCGTTGTCGTAGAAAAAAAAAAAACGCTCTAGAACACCGGTTTTTAAAAACCGTGGTCGTAGCCAAAAAAAAAACGCTCATAGACAAAGGTTTTTAAAAACCGTTGTATATGAGCGTTTTTTTTTTGTTTACTACAACGGTTTTTCTAAAAATGTGTTGTCAATATTACATTTTGCGACCGTTTAAGTTAAATCTGTCGCTAGAATTAGCGACGGTTATACTATACCGTCACTAATTTAAATCTTGCGACGGTTAAATTATAACCGTCGCAAAATTTAGCGACGGTTTGACGTAAAACCGTCGCCGATGTAAATATAGCGACGGTTTTACAAGAACTGTCGCTCAATTTAACGACGGTTTTTGTATAACTGTCGCTAATTTTAGCGACAGTTTTGGTAATACCGTCGCCGATCTATAATTAGCGACAATTTATACTTAACCGTCGCTATATTTAGCGACGGTTCTTAATAACCGTTGCTAAATATAGCGACAGTTCATATAAAAGCGTCGCTAATTTTAAATCGACGACAATTAGAATAATAACCGTCGCTATTTGCGACGGTTAAAGTCAAAACTGTCGCAAACTGTCTATAAATATCCCCACCCTCGGTCCATTTTCTACCATACCACTTCACAACACTTAAAATTTTTCTCCCTTACACAATTTTAGTTTCGATTTTCTCTTTAAAGTTTAATAAATTTTTAAAATCAAGAATATAGTATTTTCGACGGTAAATTAAGAATATAATTAGCATATTAGATTGTGAGTTTTTTTGTATATTTATTAAAATATTAAAAGTGAATTTTTTTTTATTTTACTGAATAAATTAGCGACGGAAAGCATATAAAACTGTCGCTAAAATTAGCGACGAAGTTTATAAAAGACCATCGCTAAAATTAGCGACGGTGTATTAAACCGTCGTTGTTTAGCGACCGTTTAAATTACGACCGTCGTTAATTTTAGCGACGATTAACGATGATGTCTGTCGCGAATTAATTTGCGACAGTAACCGTTGTCTTTTAGCGAATGCTTTAACCACAGGACCTTTAACAACGGTTTTATATACCTACGACAACGGTTTTTCACCGTCGTTTTTAGACGTCTACGACAACGGTTTTTCACCGTTGTCTTTAAACACACCCTTTAACCACAGGGCTTCTAACAACGGTTTTATTTGACCTACGATAACAGTTTTTAACCGTTGTCTTTTGCCTTTTTTTTAGTAGTGAAAGTTGTTGTTTGAGTTCATATTTCTTATCTGTTCATGCACCGACAGTGCTTCCATGATTTATTTATTTTTACCTGATTTTATATATTATATAATATGATAATTGAGCCCTTGATTTTGTGAGTCAAGTCAAATATCAATTTTTAAGGTTAATCGAGTGATACTAATAGTTTTATTGAGATTTATAAAAATCATTTATATAATTATCTCGAGTTCATTTATATAATTATCATATTATATAATATATAAAAATAAAATAAAAATATTTATTTGATGGGGCGGTGAAATGAGAGAACGAAATGGTTTAAGATTTTTATATATTGAGGGCAATTAAGTTATTTGTGGTGTTTTTTATCATTAGATTAAAATTATCACATGTCTTAAAAGAGATACATTATCCTTATATAAAATTATTTATCATGGTATCATGGGCTTTCTAAAAAAGTACCAAACGTGAGATAAAGATGATTATTTATCAATCTCTCTCTTATCTCGTGTACCAAACTATACCTAAGATTCATGTATCATGCATACACGTGTTAGAATATTTCTTTTCCTTAAAAAAGAAGATTTTATTTTGAATTTTTTTGAAAAAATTCAATTTTTTCAAAAGTTTATTCATTCTGTTTTCATTTAATGAACTCTTTGCATCATGTGCTGCGCGCGTAGGACCAATGTTTTTTTAGTTACAACTTACAACGTTGTTGGGGTTGGGCAGAGAATACAATCTCGCGATATACTTGTTCAGTACAGAGTATGATGGATTGGTTGAAGAAAATCGATTCCCATTAAATATGCGTCGCATCAAATTAACGATCAGGATCTTTATAATTTTGCCATTTTACAACTGAAGTCTCGAGAAATTGAAGTTATTGAGTTATATAAATGCAACTAAATTAAATTATGAACTTATAAATAATATGTAGAAGATTATTGCTTCTTCTTTTTTAATTATCCAATATATATATCTATTACTACTATAAATATATGAGTTGAATTGTGAATTTACATATATATCATTATCTTCATTAAATAATATTCATTAATACATGTGATCACTTTGTTTGTTTTGCTTTTATTTATTAATTAATGGAATCTATATTAAATTGAAGAAAAATAAATTTAGCATCCATTTTTTGTGATGAAATTTGCAATCCATTTTTTTTAAAAAAACTTATATCTATAATGAAATTCAAAATGATAACAATAATAAATATATGTTTTTTTTCCTAACTATTATTATTACGATTCAAAATATATGATTTTACATTGTGGATTTTTATCTATGTCATTATCTTCATTAAATAACATTCATTAATATTGAAATTAAATTGAAGAAAAATAAAATTTAGCTTCCATTTTTATGAAATTTGCACTCTATTTTTTTAAAAAACTTATATCTTTAATGAAATTCACTAGGATAACAATAATAAATATATATTTTTTGTTTGTTTTTTCCTAGCTGTTAATAACTTCTAAAATAAATTGAAGAAAACTGAATTTTAGCTATCATTTTTAGAATCTATTACTACTGTAAATATATGAGTTAAATTGTGAATTTACATATATATCCTTATCTTCATTAAATAATATTCATTAATACATGTGATCACTTTGTTTGTTTTGCTTTTATTTATTAATTAATGGAATCTATATTAAATTGAAGAAAAATAAATTTAGCATCCATTTTTTTGTGATGAAATTTGCAATCCATTTTTAAAAAAAACTTATATCTATAATGAAATTCAAAATGATAACAATAATAAATATATGTTTTTTTTTGTTTTTTCCTAATTATTATTATTACGATTCAAAATATATGATTTTAAATTGTGAATTTATATCTATATCATTATCTTCATTAAATAACATTCATTAATATTAAAATTAAATTGAAGAAAAATAAAATTTAGCTTCAATTTTTTCTGATGAAATTTGCACTCTATTTTTTAAAAAAACTTATATCTTTAATGAAATTCACTAGGATAACAATAATAAATATATGTTTTTTGTTTGGTTTTTTCCTAACTATTAATAACTTCTAAAATAAATTGAAGAAAACTGAATTTTAGCTATCATTTTTAGAATGAAAAATTTAGTTATTATTTTTTAGAATAAAATTTAATTTATTTTCCACTTTTTGGAATAAAATTTGCACTCATTTTTTTAAAAAACATATATCTCTTTGATAAAATTTAAAATAATAGTAATAATAAATACATGTTTTGGTTTGTTCTCCCATCTGTTAGTGAATTCGAAAATAAATTGAAGAAAATAAAATTCAGTTACCACTTATTGGAATGAAATTTACACTCTACGTTTTTTTTTAAAAAAAAACTATATCTTTAATGAAATTTAAAATAAATAGAAGAATAATGAAATTTACGTTTAATTTTTTTAAAAAATAAACTATATTCTTATTTTAAAAATAATTATTTTTGTTTTATTTATCTCGTTTTTTGTTTGATTTGTGAACTCTATCTTTATTTTATAGGATGTCATTTTGTTTGATTTCAATTTTTTCA
>NC_133307.1:23175437-23232340 GCF_012295235.1 Primulina huaijiensis
TATATATTAAATTTTTATTAAGAGGTCATCTTCAACCTCCCTAGCTAATGCCTAATGACCTATAGCTACGACCCTTAGCCCCTTGAGACACCTACCCGTCTTTGGAAATATATAAAACGCTCGCTATTTTTTTTATTACATGGATGAAGGGTTTTTTTGGCTATCAAGTTTACTGTACCAAAAGTGAGATGAAGTTTACTGTTTTAATATCGAGAATAAGCTCAATATGTGCATGACCTTTGTGTATTATAGGACTAAAACGAACTTACTTATTTCTTGACACAGGTATCATTCCCTTCATCACACACAGTTTCGAACCAATTACTGCCTTTTCATGCCATTATACGACTATATCTATGGTACGATGGACAAATCTTCAGACACGTTGTATGAAACTTCACTTCAACGAAAGGAAGACACCCCCGATGTGGTGTACTTGACGCATCTAACTACACCCGAGTCCATATATTATCTTCGCCTAGGTTTCGCATATTTGGCCTCGGAACCTCATAAGTCGAAGTGGTACTTAAGGTTGATGTGGCCCGTCACGCTTTGGTCTATGATGATCGCGAGGATTTATGGACGTTCGTTTATTGTTGAGAGGAACATCTTCAATGACCTAAAATTGCAGACGTGGGCGATTCCGAAATATACTGTTCAAGTAAACGTTGCTTCCATATCTCTATATATGTTACATACATATTTTTAGTTCTTATACACCATTTTAATCAAAATGCAAAGAGACTGGCCATTTTCATACCGTAGCTGCAGGGGCTACACTATGGAATCTACTGGCTAGCTAGACTCTTAACAATATAATTCTTAGTATATATAACTACTTCACATGCGTTTGGACATGCATATTAACTTTGCGCAACGAATTGTCGAAATAGCTAGAGACGTACATTACACAATCTTACAACTGTTTCAAGCTTCTGCACCGGAGATATGCATTCATTCTTCCCTGGTAGACATATGTTTAGAATGTCCGTGGCGGACGATAGACTCTGCTTTATAATATTATGTTGAGCCCACAAGGTAAGGAGGCTAGCTACATAAAGACTTTCTCGGTGGACTCGATGAGTCGCTCATTCATATTAGTCCTCCCTACAACTAATTTAACATTGTACGAGCTTATGTATGAATACTTCATAACTTGAGTTTTCCACAACCCGATATATATGGCCTATGGGATAGTAGAACGCACGTACAAAAGGTTTACTAATAACATTTTTCTGGGGTTTTGTCCCACCAAATTTTTAATATTTCATTCAACCTCTGAATGAGATTAATATATAGTTGGTTACGTGATTGCTTGTAGTATTACATGAAATGGCAAAGGGAGTCCATCAATAAGATGATTCAGGATGCAATAACTGAAGCTGAGGAGAAGGGCATCAAGGTGTTGAGCCTGGGCCTATTGAATCAGGCAAGAATCAAATCTACAACATTTACATTCTCCGAAAGAAAAAAAAAAAAAAAAAACAAGACCTTGTAACATATTTCTATCTTTCAAACTTTCATGTACGTACGCAGGAAGAAGGGCTTAATGGAAGTGGTGAGCTTTTCGTGAGAAAGCACCCTGGTTTGAAGGTGAAGCTCGTAGATGGGAGTAGTTTAGCTGTCGCTGTGGTGTTGAACAGCATCCCAAAAGGTACAACTCAGGTGGTCCTAAGGGGAGACTTATCGAAGGTTGCTTATGTTATTGCTCTTGATTTGTGCCAACATGGTATCCAGGTATGTTAACAAATATATAGGGATTTTAAAGCCTTTCGGTTATGAAAAGCTATGACGTGATCAGATTGAAATGCTCTTTTATCCCAATGAAATATATGGAAAAAATATCCTTGAAAAAGCTGTATGATTCAGCATTGATTATGGCATAATTCTATTGAATAAAGATAAAAATATATGCATACTTTTTTGTTACAGACATGAAAAAATGATAGAACTATGATGTTCCCATTTCATTTGGTATTAAAAATTACGAACATAATAGGTATTTACACTACGTGAAGATGATTATCAAAGTCTAAAAGCAAGGCTTAGCAAGGAGGCTGCAAAAAATTTAGTTCTCTCCAAAACCAGTGTTCCGAAGGTTAAATTTACTTCTCTCTTATTTTATTTTTGCCTCCTGTATTATAGATATCTAAATGAGTAAAGAATTGGTGATTATTTGAGCAGATATGGCTTGTCGGAGATGGACTAAACGAAGAGGAGCAGCTTGAGGCCCCGAAAGGAACAACTTTCATTCCCTTTTCGCAGTTTCCTCCTAAGAAGCTGCGCAGGGACTGCTTCTACACCTATACACCAGCAATGTTGGCTCCCAAGAATCTTGAAAACGTCGACTCTTGTGAGGTTAGAGATGAAAAGTCTCCCAGTTTCATCTTGTTTCTTGACATGTAAAACTTATAGTTTACCATACCCGATCATACAAATTCGTAATACTCCTGTCATTTGTCGAAGGATCGTTCAAAATGGTTTATAAAACTACGTATGAGATTTATCTCGCAATTTAATTTGGTTAATCCGTTTCATAGAGAAATGAATATAAAGTGATTAATGAACTTCATTGTATACGTATAGTCTCCCTTGTGCGGTCCTATGGGTCTAATGTTATTTTCCGGGAAAAAATATCTATCAATTCACTTGAAATCTTTTGATCATTTGTTTAAATGTCAGAACTGGTTGCCAAGAAGAGTGATGAGTGCATGGCGAATAGCCGGAATCCTCCATGCCATGAAAGAATGGAACGTGAATGAATATGGAAACACGATGTTTGATACCGAGAAGATCTGGCAAGCCAGCCTCGAGCACGGGTTTCGTCCCCTTTCTTATTAATCGAAGCCAGAAGAATGAAGTCGAAACATCTGCCATTTATCCTTGCTTGTGTTTAATGCAACAATTTATGCGGGTATGTTGGTTTGTGTGTGTGTGTGTGTCGTCCTTTATTTTAGATGCAAACGTATCTGACGTGATTTCATGAGTGTGATGATTTTTTTGATTTCCCACAGATAACATGATGAAAATCATGTTATGGTTTGTATTTTTTTCGAATATGGGGTGAGATTCACTATGGAATAACGTCAAAGTCCATGCAATAAGACGCATCTCAACATTAACAAGCCTCTCAGGTCCTAAATTATGTGATAGATTTCTGTAAGAACAAATAAGTCATTTAGAATGTCAGATACAGTGACAAATACCAGTAAAAACTCATCACAGCTATAATTATTTGGTTCACATCATCATCAATATTATTTTCATATCAAAACAAAATCGAAAAGTAAGCCTGTATAAACAAACTAACGGAGAACATCAACTTCCGAAGAGTATTGCGAAAATCCGACCACCTGCAGAAGAAAATCCATAGTCGTGGGCAATTTACGTTAACGATGCGAGGATGGCATAATAGCCAAGCAGGTCAGAATTTAGTACAATGATGTATCACTTAAACATATTGCAACACAAGCTAACTCCATTTAGTTAAAACAACTCCTTCCATTGCACAAAACATAAAGGCCACCGGGTGAATATCAAAGAAAAATTTCAAACTACTAAATATTCTTCTATGGATGTGAAGAAAAGAAATCAGGAAATAAAACGAAATAACATCAAAGCAATTTTTGGTGATATACCCGGACTGAATCTGCAGCAAATATCATGGCTGAAGTTGCAACTCTATGCAGCAACCTGTCACAATTTAGGAAAGAAATCTATTAACAGCATGAAGTGTTCGTCTCACAAATGATGCATGTCATATCACAGCTAAATATTCTGTTCGACACACTGAGTGACGAAATACGGAGTAGCCTTACTACCTGATGCAAACATAGTTAAATTCTCAGGAACATCCTGGATAATCTTCGTCAAGAGATAACGAAATCCGCTTTCATATTAAATTGTTGGCATTTTTACCATTTCATTTTCCATTTGTTCGAGTCTTAATACAAAGCATTTGCCACCTGCATGGGCCGTGTTTTCTGTGGTAATCTCTTACCTAACAGTCTTACACTGTGATTGCAAGGTTTGTAGGAAGATGGCATAAATACAAATTAGTACATAAATAATTGATGATTATCAATTCATTCCAATTACATACAAATATCAAACCTTAAGAGCATTTCTCTTAGATTCATTAAAGACAAATGTGCCATTTTATCATACACCTCATCCAACAGCATTTTGGTAACCAATTTACAAATTTCCTTCTCCATGAATTAAATTGAAGGCAGTTCTTTAAAGCATGATGCTGCTTTACCTTGTCGCCTAATGTGGTGAAAACTGACTTCACGTCCTCAAAAACTTCTTCAATTGGCTTTGTAGCATCAATCTATATTAAAAGAAGCATAAGTTAAAAACAACCAAAATCTTCATCCTTAGGAGATAATAGTTGGAAGACTCGGTGTGGGGAGAGAAGGGGAAGTAGAACCTCGTCAAATGGCAAAAGGTATGTAAGTTTATAAAATACAAGTTTCGCCCTTCCCAAAAACCAATAAATCCTTCTGCTTCACACAGCAATTACATTCCTTGGTACTCACTACTCCCATATGTAAGAGAGCAGGGCGGAAAAGAATATTGTGTTCTGAACTTTCCTGTGCACCTATGATTGAGGGTAGTATGAAAGGGAACTTTACCTTTCTGACTTTCCCCTTTGCATTGTAATACTCGATCACAGGTAGACTAGATTCCAAAAAGACCTTAAACCTCTTCCTTATTGTCTCAATGTTATCATCTACTCTACCCTTCAAGCAAGGAAAGAACAAAACAACAAGCAATATCACACAACTGGATGAAGATTCAAGAGAAGTGTAAAAATTTGCCAACAAAATCAATGAAAGATGTGTCAAACCTGGTTCCTGTTCAACAGGCGCCTCTCCATCTCCTCTTCCGAGCAATCAAAGAAAAGCACAAATTCTGGCTCAATTCCTGTCTGGAATACAAAGCCGGAGAGGATCAGATGAAAGTGAGGGAAAAATTAGTAATAACTAACGTTAGTTTCAGAACCTTCAATGAAATGAGCCTACTCAAGCATTTGAAACATGACTTTATGATAAAATAAACTTTGACATATTGCCTTGAGGGATTTGAAGAGGTATAAAAAAAGACTTACAACAGACTCAAATGCTGCACGATTCTCCTCATTGCGAGGGAAGCCATCAATAAGAAACTTGTCGTTTCCATTTTCCTGTATTGCTCTTTGGAGAAGCTTAATCGTCACCACTGAAGGTACAATTTTCCCCTCCTTGATCATGTTATCAATCATAGTGCTACATATCATGAGACAAACTGTTGGTGAACAATTGTAAATGGTATCTGACTGCAACAATTTATTTCAAAGCAACATAAAGGAATTATAGTTTATCCAGACTGAGCAGTTAAAAAATCACAGCATTACTTTTAGATAGAGTTCCTTTGACACAGACCTATATCTTTAAAATAAAGCAACTATATCGATCACAATATTACTATCACATTCGCTAGGCATGCAATTCAGAGATTCCGTAAACCAGTTTTAGAAAATAAGAACTAATCAGTGATTGGCAATGTAAAACAAGGTTGTCTTAAATACAAAAATCTTTCTAGTACCAAACAAAGAAAGAGGGCCTAGGGTCAAGAATGAAATTACAGCACATTAGAAAGTCAATTCAAAACCTTATTTGTTCAGAAGAAATTTCAAAAAATTCAACTAAATTATTTATTTTGACGAAATTCACTACTGATTCTAGAGTGTTGGGGTTACAATGGGTACATACCCATTTTCAGAACCAGATTTTATCTCAGCTCTGAGAAGATCACCAGCACTAAGATGGGTAAATCCAAAATTTTCGACGATATTTGCACATTGGGTTCCCTTCCCACTGCCAGGGCCACCTACTCGAGTTAGAACAGAGAAACAACCCATAAGTCAGAAAAGCATCAGAATTTGAAGCTCGAGAGAAAAAAAAAGGTTCATTAATTACACAAAAGATGCAGATTATTTGAGAAAAACAATCTTCACCATGAAATTTGTTTCGATTATTCTTGCTCTCGTTTTTAATTGAGTTGCAAAATTACCAAAGAGAGGAAGAACAAAAGATTATTTTCCACCTGATTATCTTAAAGACCCTAAAGAGAATAAAAACTGTAAGAATACAGGGGTATATAATCAAAACAAAAACACTCACCGAGGACAAAAATAACTGTTACGCTCTTGTTTGTTCCACTTCCAATTGTTTCCTGCACCAAATTTTATTTATATATAAGGACTCTGTCCACAGAATTTTGCAATTTTACTTTATTCTATCTGGAGATGAACAAGAAGTAAGTTATCATGCCCCATGGTTGAAGTCAGAATTTTGCGTATATATGAATGCATGATTTAACAGAAGTATATATACTTGCATATATATGCCTGTGAAGAACTAATGTGCACAAAGAGAGAGGATAGAAAATTTTATCTGAACTTTCACTCAGGAAAATAGAAAGTTAATATGCCCCATCACCCATGGTTGAAGTCAGGATTGCCTTTCTCAACAAAATCTTCACAAGCTATCTTATATACAGTAAATTAAAAGAAAAATTACAAGGAACTGCACCTTTAATTTCTAATTCTTGACTGGGGTAAAATTATAGACACGACTCGCAACAATATTTAAAGAAAATCTCGATGCAAAGCAAACATAAATACCTCTTTTGCAGCATCAAGTACAGTACCCATGATTGTCTATAAAGCGATTGTAACAAATTATCTGCAAGCACAAGATATAGGCCGTGCAGTTAGGATTTATGTAATTCGTAAAAACTATTATCCTACAATACAAACAAATGATAAAAAATCACATGGCAAAGAGACCAGAAGTACCAATGTTGAGAACATTAATCAGATCAATTCAGATCCAAGTAGCAAACAATCCTCAGATTTAGTGAAAATTGTAACAATAAACATTCAAATACTCATCTTCACTCTCAAAGAAAAGATCAATGAGCAGATAAAAGATAGCGCCTGAATGCTACGTTGGAACACATTCAAATACTTATACCGCGAAGTCTGTAATCTTCACCATTCAACGTCTCTAATCAATAAACGTTAAACTATTGAAAGTCGAAGGCTTATGATACTGCATATAAGCATATATGAACACATAAAATAGATGTCTTTTCACTCTGGTGTGGTCTATTGACCACGACACATCGTATCCATTCAAGATGAGTTCACCGATAGAAGCTTCATATCTGAAAAATGACCACGATTCGGTGGTCATTACAAGTGAATCTTAAAAGGGACTTCACAAAATTGAGAAATTGTTCAGATCTACTTAACCAACGTATGAAATTATTTCAGCACTGAAAGCATAGACAGCACAAAATCTAACATAAAGAGAAGCTTGAAATTCCAACAAATGAACCATTAATCTCGATAAAATCAGCAGATCCCAGAAAGCCATCCCATTTTCACAAACGAGATTCCCATATTGGAATGAAAATTCGAATTCCTCAAGAAGATTTGGTTCGAGAATCCGGCTAAACAACTATCCCAAGCAAATGACAAGAAAAAACGCAGAAAAAATTCCAGTCCCCGGTCATCCAACTATTGACCGAAATAATCATATCAGATCATGCACACAAAGCGACGCATCTAAGATAGAAAACCCGATAAATTCAATAAATCAGAAGCGGGAAATCCTCGCAGAACGTTGTGGTCACATAAGCTAAAACAGAGATCGTGAAATCAAGAATTTCCCAGATCAAGAAAATGAGAAACCTGCAGGAAAACAAGATCTGGTTCTCACCTTATTGTCGTGGTTGCAAGAGGGAGTGAAAAATGCGAAGATCGAGTGACGGTAATTAAGGGGAAAAAACGCGAGAATGCGTATTTGAGGAGGGAAGAACAAAATTCTGTGGGCATATCCTTAAATTACACTCTTTTGTTTTGCGTGGATGCTTAGCGTGGGATCAACGGTTACAAAGTCGTTTAAATAATTGCACGTGTTTCTGTTTTGATAATTATAGAATAACGTGAAATTATATATTTTCATTAAAATTTCCAAATTTTGTGTCATATATCGGCAATTAATGCTCTCTTTTATTTTCTTGTCGACGAAATTTCAAACGACAACCCAATCACGCAAAATGACGGATAAATTAGCACATAAAAAGCTTGTACATTTTTAGTGTTATCAATAATGTTGTTACGATGAATTCCAATCGATAAAATAGGTGACTGTTTAATCAAAATTAAGGAGTTTGATTCTCTTTATCAATATTTTTTCAGATGAGTTTGTCACACATGAATTGATCAGTAAAGTTTATCTGACTAACTTTGTTTGCAATCAATCCGCTTAGAGATTTACCTCGTACATATTGAAAGATAACGATCGCAGGTTCTTATGTGTTTTTATTTTTTGTACATGGTAAAATTTATAGTCATAACATTCAACTCATATGTCAAGTATTTTATCAAGAGTAAAGTATGAAAACAATTGATTCCGCTAAAATTTATATAAACAACATATGAAATAAATTTTTGACTAAAAAAATCATTCGATCAAATATTCATACTAAAAAAAAAACTATTCAATCGAAGATTATTCTTCTCTTCTTAAAATGCCGTTAGCTTCATTCATACATTTGAAAAAATTATTGCTATTATTTTTTTTATTGAAATCATCTTGATTTGATTGATAATTTGATATTGTTAAATTAACTATTATAGGAATAAGATTCGGGTTCCTTAATTTGCACATTTGTTGCTTCTGGAATGGAATCGTATACCATATACATGGAAAGAAGTTGTCATGGGGTGAAATTCGTGATGCTGGTCGAATTGAAGATATGTCTTACCGTTGATTAATAAGCAGTTTCATAAGATTTTTTGATAATTTTTTAATAACGAATTTTGTGGATGCGATCGACTTAAATTCTATCATAAAAGTTGTTTCAAAAAAAAATTTCTACCATAAAAGTCAAAGTATAATAATAAAAACTATTGAAATTACAAGAAAAACCATTTAATGCTCGTAATCAGTCACATGTGATGTATCCCCCGTTTACTCCAATACACATGGGGGTCTATAATTGTTAATTTTAAATTCATTTACTTGCGATTTGAATTTCACTACCTTTTACTTATTGAAGTGCAAGAGTTTATCGTCTTCTTCACGACATTAACGCAAACCAGTCTCAATGGGGCTGGCCCAGATATTTTTGTAGCAGGCCTGGCCCACTGTTTTTGGCTCGCTACGTGTCCGAGAATAATGAATTTCTTAAAAAAATCCCTAAATGAAAATTAAATAAGTTTCATATAAAAATTTAAGGATAATTATATCAATCACCTCTGAGATTTGTAGTAGCTAAAAGTCCAAGTATAATTAAATGTTGCATTTATCCTCTTGAGATTTGTGAAAATAGCTATTTTACACTAATAAGTATCTTACATTTTTAAGAGCTAAATATAAGATTAATACAAACTTCAGGGGTGTATGTAAAAATAAAATTAGACATCTTACGACAGAACCCACGAACGTTCGTGGGCACCAACCTGAAAAAGGAATCACGTGCTTTCCACGTGACGGGTACGATATTAATGTCTCATATTCTGAACATACCTAACGTCTTTAATGCCATTTTTTTAGCATGTGGAAGGATTTGTATGATCAGATTTGAACTCGAAATCACATTCTACATTTTTTATTTTTGTGTCAAATAAACTATAAATTATCGACCAATTTTTTTATGTATATAGCTACAAAACTGAAAGAAGAATGAATGTTTGAGTTTAAATGATTTGGAATTATTGTACGGTGCACATTATTGATGTTTTATTTAAAACGTTGAGTGCGGTTGGAAATATATCAGTGGCCAATTTGAAATCTTTATTGCCCTAATTTATAATTTCAGGCTACTTTAATATTTTATTTATTTTCCCTTATTAAATTTTCATTCAAATTCAATTTAAAAAATATATAACATACTGTTGGACAAGAAATTATATATTTAATAACATTAATTAATATGCGAACTAATTGATAGGCGGCACTTGGACTTCTGTTTTTTTGTAGAATCGTTTGAGGAAAAAATGTTGTGCAAAAAGTGGTAAATGATTTTTTTTAATGTTTAAGGTTGATTATTGCTTGTATTTATTCTTGAAATATTAATATATAATAATCTATTACTTGTATAAAAAAAATGCAAGCTAAATTTTATGTGACCATTTATTAAAGAGTATGTCTCTTGTGAGACGGTCTCACGAATCTTTATCTGTGAGACGGGTCAACCCTATCGATATTTACGATAAAAAATAATATTTTTAGTATAAAAAGTAATAATTTTTCATGGATGACCCAAATAAGATATCTACCTCACAAAATACGACCCGTGAGACCGTCTCACACAAATTTATTATTATTAAAATCTAACTTGAATAATAATGATACTCTTATTAATACACTTTTTCTAATGTATCAAATTATATTTTGTGTGCGCTTAGGCCATTTCCAACCACAAAATCTATTTTAAATTTTACACTAAAATAGTGCGATTTCTGCACCAAATATAACATTCATCTCCAACTCATTTACTTCAAATCTTACACCAAAAAGAATATTCTCGAAATATTTCATTTACTTTACATATATTAATTATTATATTTTATTTAATATATTTAAATTATGACTAATGTTTTATTATTAATAAATTTTTCTAAATGTATTTTCTTTCGATTATTATATTTGTATTTGAATTATGTGTTTCAAATTGCATTTGTATTTCAATTATATTTTTCATTTTAGTTATGAATTGTATTGTTATAATAATTTTTTGTATTAAATTATATTAATTAAAAATCATTAAATCAAATTAGTTTTTAAATATTAATAATTAACATAAATAAATAAATATTTTAAAAATCAACAATTATATTTTTTAAAATTTTTAGGATTAAATATCTAATTATTAAAATAAATATTATACTATTATTTTATAATATTTACAATTTTTAATAAATACACATTTAAAAAAATTAAAAATTAAAATTAAAAAAAAATGACCCCTGGCGCAGGGGGAGAGGTGCAGCCCCATTGGAGCATTGAATGCTGCGTTTACATCATTTTGAAACAGCGTTGGAGTTGCCCTTAGCATTTAGATATACAGTTCTCGGTACTTGAGCGTTTAATAATTTGTGGAAATATTATGAGCTCATAACCAACTCGAAGAATAATAATAGATTATTATTTGCATAATTATTATTTTTTTAATGAACCACACAAATTTACTAAATTATTTTAAATTTATTTCAAACGCATTCATTGTTGTGCATTCCATTAAATGAGAATCCCAAATTATTTTTTACAAGTTGGTTACATTAATTATCAAAAAATAAAACAGAACAATAAAGGCAAAAACTTGTCTGAAACGATCTCACGATTCGTATTTTATGAGATAGATCTCTTATTTTGGTTATCCATGAAAAAATATTATTTTTTATGCTAAGAGTAATACTTTTTATTGTGAATATCGATAAGATTGACCCGTCTCACAGTTAAAAATTCGTGAAACCATCTCACAAGAGACATACTCAAACATAAATTACAAGTTGGTTACTATCATGCATCTTTATTTGACTTAATTCTAGCTTACCACAGTAAAAAAGGAAAAAAGATATTCTCTTTCCTTTACCCTATTTCTTTCTTTTACCCCCACCAGAAAATATCCAAGTGCAAGACAGAAATAAAATAATGCAGTAGCCTTAAATAGTAATAGAGCAGCATGATAGTTGCCTGCAAAAATAAACCCTTCCCACCTGGAACATTTTTTTCTAATTTTTAAAGCTATATTTGAGGACACAAACTGGGTTTTCTAATCCTGGGAATGAATATTCATATAAGGCACACATTTAATGGCATATATATTCATGCCTAACACAGATATCCATGTACATATATATTGGTAAAACACTAGAATTAGGATATATATATATATATATATATATAAATTAATTAAACATATTTTACTTTTCTTAGATTGAAGTTCTGCAGTGCTATGTTTATTAGTAGCAAGTAGGATGGTGAAACTTAAGCGATTGTCCTGCTAGATTAAGACCGGTTCGAAAAGTCGAGTGAACTTGTTGATGCAGTTGAATAAGATGCAGCGCCTGTGCCTGAGCCACTTCTATAGTATTTGTGTCCCAAGCAATCCAGTGAAATTCTAGGTGGCGAAACAGCAACCGTGACCGAGGAGGGATGAGGCTCCGAATCTGGCGGTGACCCTGAGATTTTAGTTACTATATATGTTAATGTATAAAAAGCAATACAAACAAGGGGAGGAGGAGCAGTCCGCTAACTTGCCAAACTACATTTTTTTTAGTTCGTTTCTGATCACAGCGTGAATGAATTTGATCTTAAGAAAACGAACATGGATTCCTTATGCTTACTCGAGGTTAAGTTTTCCGAAGAAGAATTGGGGCCGCTATTTTCAAGCTGAGATTTGTTGGCGCTGCCGGTTTCTTGATTCGTTTGCTGGGATTTTCGCCTCCTCCGGTTGTGATCGGCTAGCCTTTTCCTGCAACTTCGCTTCCCGTTGTCGAATTCCGACAGTAAATGGAACCTAACATTTAAAATTCTAGTGAAAATACTAGTAAAAAAAAGCATGAAATAGTTTATATCACAAACTTGTAATGTGTAAAACACACAATGTAATGAAAGAAAATTTATTAGTCAACAAAATAATGTTACACACACACATACATAACTTATTATGCTAAAAAGCTGAGAACAGATTGAAAAATAGGATCGGAAAAAGCTGCGCATTACTATAACAAGGAAAATGATACACCAAACTTGAAGAGAATCAAACTTGAGGGCAATATTAATTTAAGGACGAATATGGCCTCGGGATCTCTCCATGCACGGAAGAGAAATGCCCAGCTCAATCATTGGCGTATTTCAAACCCCTGAAATACCCCAAGAGGGCAGTTTAGTCAGTTCATTAACTATTAAATCACCATGACTGCTAATTTCAAAGCACCTTTTTTGTCATCATTATCGATCATTGCGACTTTTGCGTCTGATCAATGTCTAAAAATTACTGCAGAATATTGCAAGAATGAGATATGCATGGGAATTGCTCACCGATGCGCCAGCCACGGAGTGGTCAAAATAATATAATAATAAAACAAAATTTTACTTCAGGATCTTGAAAATTCAATCAAAAATACCAAGAATTGGGTCTGTATTCCGTTGTAATAGATGGCAAAGTTCTAATGCTGATGTACGACATTAGAACGTAGTAGCTCAAGTGACCCTTGCGTAAAATATAAAACTTGAATGGGATGCACTGACTGCGAATGTTACTATTATGAGGGAGTTTAGTGATTTGAAACAAACGAAACCTGCTGCATTGTTGGCAGAACCGCTGAGTCAAACCGGCGACCACGACTGTGGTGGCTTTGGAGTGGAACTCACACACCTTGTGGCGGCGGTGGTAGTGTTTAGCATGGCTAAGGTCAGCGTTGCAGCCCTCGGCTTGGCACCTGGGGGAGTTCGCGGGGCCGGGTTCAAGAGTCCTCGAACGGCGGTACAGCCGGTTCACAAAGTCATCCTCCGAAGAGGCGAAGTAAGTCCTGCCGCCCAAATTAAGCCCGATTCTGCTCGCGCTGACGTTAAGCTCAGGGTTGAATTCCAGCCCTCCCACCATCGGTTCACTCTTCGGCACCACCGCGAATCCCGTCGGACCGAAGGGCTCAAGACTGAGCATGGAAGGCGGCGGTGCTGCCTGGCACGACGAAGAAAGAGCATCGCCATATACGCGAGTATCGTAGAAATCATTGATGTAGGTGTTCGTGTTCTGGACCTGAGGATGATGAAACTGCAGGTGGTGAGCTGCCGCGGCGACGCCGCCGAAGTGTGTCTCGGAGTCAACAAAACCCGTGGTTTCAGAGAAGTTGTGAGTGGTGTAAGGATCGAAAAGTTGGCGGTTCTGTTCAGAATCTTGGATCGATTCTTCCCCAGAAAGCATTATCGTTGAAGGATTCCCCCATTCATATTCCAACATCTCCCTCGAGAGACACAATCTCAAAACTACAGTGTCAGCTAGAACAACAGTAACTACTACACTTGAAAAAAAATATAATATATAAAAATAAAAGTCGAAAACTGCACCGAATATATATCTGAAATCAAGAGAGCAACTTTATATTACATATTATATGATAGAAAACGAGAGAGAGATGTGAGAAAGAAATCTGTCAGCTATAAAGGAGGAGATATGGAGAGAAGAAAGGCTGCAAAAAACTCATAGCTTTAATTTGTTTTTTCTTTCTCTTTCTCCTGGAGCTTCCCACTAAAGTAAAAATGGGTTTCTTTTTTAATTTAATGATAATTTTGATGGAAATTTGAGGAACATGTCGGGCTTTGAGGGGTTTTCCTGTATTCGGTAGTATACCTAAATTATTTACGTGTACTAATGCTAATAATCATGTCTCTTTCATCCATTAATTAAGAAGTAAATTATAATATCTACTCTAACATCTAAGTCAGAACAATTTATTTAAAAATATTTGCTTTGAGTATTGAGATATATTAAATAATTTTTTTTAAAAAAAAATTGGCAATTTATTTTATTTGCAATCAATATTTGTTACAGTGGGAGATGAGAGAGAGTTTCTAAAAAATGCGGACTCTGCCGATAGGGTCGATTGCCTACACATTTTGTACTTAAATAAATGCACTATTACTGCTTTACCCAACTCCAAGCAGAGAAATTATCTTACTGCCCCTTACTCTTTCAGAATTTTACGATGTAGCATGCCATGGCATCTGTGAGTTATTTTCGAAAAAGAGTAAAAAAAAAATTTAAAAACGGGACAAAAGAATGGTAAAATCGGTGTAATTCTTATTTTAAAAAAAAAACAATTATAAAATGAAACCAAACATAGCGTTATGCGCTTTTTCAGTCGAATCCTTTGAAGCGAGAACTGTGTAAGCATATTTTTATTTTAGTTTCGGATTTTAAAGCAGCAACGACAAACAAAAATAGTAGCAAGGGCTTTGAGGAGACTGTTTATCATGTTTGGAATCTTAGAAATAGAGCAATGTTTAAAAATGAGAAGAAAAACACGGAAGATATAATTAGAAAGATTAAAATTATCATATTTCGATGTATTTCTCGTTCGGTTGATGTATTTGATGCATTAGTATAGACGATTGATTATCTTGGTAACATATGTTGTATTTTATTATCTCCTGGTATGTTCAATGTATTTGTACATGTACAATTTTTTTCATAGAGGCAATTTCATTAAAAAAAAAAAATTAATTTGGTAGCACTTGCCATGACCGAAAAACCAGCAGCATCCCCATAGTTTGTTCTCTCTTTATTCTCAAGTTCATTCTCATTTGGAGAGGATTGTAAGAGCTACGAGAGTCATCCAACAAGTGGGGATCATTTTTCCAGCACAATAATGATTAAAAAAAAAACAACATAATTTCAAACATAACATAAACTATATTTTCAAAACGTTAACAACAATGGAATTTTCAGAATTAAAAACAGAATTAAAAACATAATAAAATTAAAATGAAATAGAACAAATCATAGCGGATTTAATTACTATCATTTCATATACACATCAATTTCTGCTTTAAAAAAAGAACGTATATCATTTTCGAACTAAAAAACTGAGGTTTTACATGTCTAACTGATATCAATTCTTTAAAATTTACAATATATTAGGTAAGAACAACATTTAATCCACTTAAGAAGGATCTAAATACACTATGAATTTTTCACTCTACAGACAAGGGTTGTTTTTTTATTTAAATATACTTTAGATTATTTATTGGTATTTTATTTCATATTCAAATTAGTTATTAAAAATTTTATTCACGAACACCTATAACTTATTTGTGTATTATTTTTACATCATTGAAGGATTACTAGTTATAATTTAAATTTATCATTTTTTTTATAAAATGAGTACAGTTATAAAATAAGTGGCAATGATCGTTTCACATCACTTATAATTTAAACTCGACGAAACAAGCTTGAGTCATATCGTTAATTTCAAGCCTTAGTGTTAAAAATTATTAGCTTAGGTTTAACTCTATCAAAGAGAAGATTCTTCAAATCAATATAAATAACTCACAATAACTTAATTCAAGTGATGTAGAATATCTAATACACCTCTCTCATGTTAAAATTGAACAACTGGAGCGTGAAGTTTACAAAACATTAGCGGATAACCCATAAAAGCAGTTCAACACATAACGGTATGCCCGATATCTGATATCATGTTAATATTATGGACTTGGATTAACTCTTTCCTAAAAGGTATCTCAAATCGATATGATTGTCTAAGTTCATATATACAACTCTTAAGAACTTAATCCAGCTGATGTGAAACATCTAACACACCTCATCATGCACATGAATGAACAACTATAGCATGAAGATCACAAGACATTACTGGGTGGCCCACAAGGATAGTCCAACACATAACGGTGAGTCTGAGCTCTGATGTCATGTTAACATTGAGAGTTGGACTTCCATATGGGCCACCCACTAATGTTTTTCAAACTGCTCGCTTCATTTGTACATTCCTAAGCATGAAAAATGTGTGTTAAATGTTTTATCGACTGGATTAAGTTCCTGAGAGTTGTATATATTGACTTGAAAAATAATATCTTTGAACTAGCTTTTGAGAGTAAAGTTAAAGCCGAAGCCCTGATCTTAATGATAATAGATCTCAAGCATATCTTTATATATTGGATTGTCATTTGAATCACTCGCTAATGTCTTGTAACTGAACATTCATGAGCGTGAAGTGGTATGTTAGATATTGTCTAAGTCCATATATACAACTTTCAAGAACTTAATTAAATCAACGTGAGTCATCTCAACACTTTAGCTCAACCAAACTCGAATTTTAATATTTTGGGTGCCTCAATCAAGATTGACTTGATTTACCAAGTTTACGGATTGGTTAAAACGTAATTTTATTTATTAGTAAAGGAAAATGAGATTTTTATCGGGTGCATAAGATCTTGTCAATGACAAGTTATATCGTGGATTCCAGTCGCGTAATATGAACCAGATAATTTTCAAGCAGTTGTGTCGAAAATTTATTTGAAAAAGAGAGAAACATAAACGTAAAAGTTATAAAGGATAAAATATATTTCTCAACCATTATACAGATAAGCATTAATCAAATTTCAAGCTAAAAAAATTGGGAAGGAGGAAGACAACTGGCCTGTAGATAGGTCCCTTTTATATACGCAACTGGTATATTTTTAGTTTTCATTGCGTTGTTGGTCAATTCAATGTCTTAGTATATTAATTTATATTTTTTATTTTTATTTTTTATCGAAACGTTGATATGACAATAAAATGATAACATAATACCGCTGAAAAATAATGGTATGCCATAAAAAATCGTGCCCCGACTCCGAACATTGCTATCAAAACTATATTAATTTAAAATTGAGACTACATTTTTTTTTGTAATATAGTATATTATAAAAAAATTCTTCTACAAAATATGATCGACATTCGACCATATGATTTCTGTCAGAAATTACTAAAATTTGTTGACCACACAACAAATTAACATTAAAACTTCCATAAGCAATACATAATTTTTTTAAAAACGTAAAAAAATTTAAAATCAAGCAAGGAATTTCACGTCTTCAAAAAGGGTATCTTCAGTTTGAGGTCGACATATATATTTTTTCACAATCTCGTTTGTTTTTATTTTCTTTTTGTCAAATTTGGGGCGTGGTGTAATAAACGAGATTGACGTGAACTTGTTAATATTGTAATTTTGAAAAAAAAAAATTATATTATATATGATGATATTTTCATGTGTCCCCTTACCATGATAACATGCTCGACAAGACTGTTCACATTTCATCACTAACATTATCGATCATAGATCCGAGAAATAACCAAAAAAGAAAAAAAGAGAAGAAATTAATAGAAGTACTTATTTTTGAATTAAATGAACATGTGCAAAAGAAAATATATTGTTCCTTCGGATTTTTTTTTAATAGAAAATTAGTTAAATGAAACTCCAACCAATTAATATTTTCAATGTTACAATTTATCAAATTAACATAATCTAATATTAATCATATATTTTGTCTAAGAGAAATACAATTTAAATAATGAAAAAGTCGATTAAACTAATGAAATTATTGACTCGTCGATTCAAAAGTTGCGAAAATCTTTGAATAGAGACAACATTTGACATTAAGTTTGAGTACAAATTTTAATGTACACATGTACCAACTAGCGAATGAAGAACAGGAAAGAACAAAAGGGAATCCCGATCGTATCAGATAGAGTACGACGTCGTTTATTGGAGGGATTAGTCGTACACTCGAGATAGGGATCGACACCTACCAATCACAGGAAGGAAAGCGCATTAACGACTTGAGACAAATTTAAAAAAAAAAAACAATAATATGATACTTTTTAACCAAAGGAGGTATCTCGTGAGATAGTTTAATGTATTTATGTTTGTGAAACAGATCAATTCTATCCATATAAAAAATAATATTTGTCATGAATGACTCAAATAAATATCATATCACAAAATTGACCAATAAGGTTTTGTGTTTAACAAATATATAAACAAATTCGTTATAATCAACCATATATATGTTATTACATCTAAATAGCAACCCTATTGATCATCGTATGATCCTAGATGGTATACATCTTTCTTTGCTTGATGAATAAGAGCAGTGGTCGTTAAAATATATCTATTTTAAATCATCTCAGTGAGTTTTCATATGTTTAGTTAGAGTTATCAAAACGAGCTAAACTGATCAGACCGATTTAATGATGAGTTGTGACAAATTATGTCCTATTGTCCGTTTGTACAATGCTTATTTCAATGGTTATAAATTCAAGAAATTAAGGTTGCATATGCTATAACAAGTCAATAACATGTATTAACTGACAACTGAGATTTAACACTTGGGTAATCAGTACAAGATCTCGTAATCAATCCAAATTGAGTTATGCTATATTTACATAAATATTTATACATCAAATCTCGCATATAACAAAATACAATTTGTCGAAATCTAACGATATATTGAATAACAAAATATTACAATATAATTGATGTAAATATCAATGTATGATATATCTAAGCTATCTTTACCATTATCCATCAAAATTAATGTTCGCCCTTGTACTTAAAAGGAAACCAAAGTTTACAGGCTCAAAAACTATAGACATTTATAAAAGATTTTTTTTCCGAATTCAATCCGCTTACATGTACTCAGATTTACTTCAAGAAAAATTCTTCTTTTATATGAATAATAAGAAATATGGTAGCGAAAATGTACGTATACATAGGATCGAAGCAATAGCCAACTCGAGGTAACTGGATGGAAATACTGATTCAATATATTTTGATTAATGCATAAATATTATATGTACACAAATGATTCAATATATTTTTGTTAGTTGTCTCACATCGATTTGATGAAATGTCAGGGAGTTGTATATATGGGCTTTGACAATCCTCCCCTCTTGAGCTAGCTTTTGGGATTGAGTTATGTTCAAGTTCCAATTTTAACATGGTATCAGAGCTCATGTTCCACCGTTATGTGTTGGATCGTCCATAATTGAGCCACTCATTCTGTCCATATTTGAGTCATTTGTAAACTTCACGTTCCAGATGTTCATTCTTAGACGTGAGGAGGGTGTGCTAGTTGTTTCACATCGGTTGGATGAAATACATGGGAGTTGTATATATATGGGATTGGACAATCCTCTCCTCTTGAACTAGCTTTTGTGGTTGAGTTATGTCTAAATTCCAATTTTGATAATTTTGATTAATTTATAAATATTATATGAATTATGAATATGATGATTAATGTAATTTCTGAAAGATGTTGGCGGTTGGATGCATTGAAGTTTGGGTAAGAAGACATGATGTAGATTGGACGAGGGAACAAAGATATGAAATAAAGAGAATGTGGTGGCAAAGGCATTTGGTGGGAAAAATCCTGACACCGACGTTGACTCTTTTTGTACGGACTGTCACCAAAAAGTAATATTCTCTTTTTTATTCATTACAATAATAATAATAATAATAATAATAATAATAATTCACATGATTTAAAACTGCCATTTACATTATTTAATTATTTTAATAAATGTTTTTTTTAAAAAAAAAGAAAATTCACTTGATTTTAGAATTTAATAATAAAATATAAGAGGCGGCGAGGTGACCGCGTTCTGAAAAATAAGGTGAGGGGGCTGTCTGTTGGTGAGGGGGAACGACTGAAAAAGCCACCAAATGTCTCGTCCATAAATCATAAATTTACTTCACTAATCGAATTATTGATATTTTCTCTTCATTATAATTTAATGGTGAAAATTATATTTGTTTGAAAAATAATAATAATGTTTGAAAAAGTAATATTTTGATTTTTCAATAACAAAAATTATAAAAGAATTGAACAACTGCCACAAGAAATTTAAAATCACACACACACACACCCACATGCATTGACTTTGTACGTATGCACAAATTAAATGTTGTTCAATATATATTAATTGCATATTTAAATTGAGTTGGACAAATAAGTCAAAATTAAGTAGAACCCCCAAAATTTGACCATAATCGAATTTAAAAGACCTTTCAATTAGGCATGAATTCATATTGCTTGTAAATATGTAACAATTGCTCCAAACATAATCTAAGATTATTTTATGAAATGTAGATATGTACAGATTGATAGGCATATACAAAGGTGTATAAATTTTTTCATATATTTGTAATCACATCAATAAATATTTAAGTGCACCGATGCACGCGTTACGGACATGCTTGTACATTATTTTTGATAATTCATTTGGTTTATATTTAAATGAATATCAAAATATAATTACAAGAAATAGCGAGAGCCTACACTGTAATTTTGATATATGAATTAAAAAATAAATTTTAAAAAATAGAAAAAAAAGAGCAAAGTAAGAATTGAACCTACAGCTTGAAGTTTAGAAAGCAAAGGCTCTATCTGCTAAACTACATGTGACTTGCATTAAATTTTTATCACTTTATTAATATATAATTATTAAGACATACAATAACACCAAAAGATAGTTGCTATAAAAGGTCTCATACTTAATAACACAATATAGAAGTATAACTGATTATAAAGATGCCTGCCTATTAGATCATGCATGCATCACGAATAAAATCATATTTTGCATATCCTATAACAATTCAAGAAATATTATTTCCTTAATTATCATAATATTTTTGTAAAAAGTATGTAATATGAATTGAGTGTTGCATTTGATGTATCATATTTTTAAAATAATATGAAAATAAAAAGAAACATTAAACTCCAGCCAGATATTGGGTGAGAAGGGGGTAAATATGAAACATTGATTGCTCGATTCTGAGTTTCCTTTTCAGCAATAAAATAGTTAGAGCAAAGCAACAACTACATGCTTCGTACAGTCACATCTAATTACCTTAATCATGAAAAACAATGTCATCGTACAATTACATTGATTTCAGTATTGGGAAAACTAAGCGATCAGGACCCCTCCCCCCCCCCCACCCCAACCCGTACCCTTTGATTTACGTGGAGGTAATCAATACCAAGCATGTGTGTATGCTTACAAGTGTGTCATATTTTTGAATTTTTTTTTTAAATTTTGCATTTAAAGAAATATATTAAAACAGAAACGACGCTTTTAGCTAATGTACGAGCGGCCTGATTCAATGTCTCTTAACAAAAACAAAACAAAAGTACAAGTTTTGAATATTCAAAGCAAGGCATTTGCAGTACGTAATTGTCATGACTTGTTTTAATGCCGATTAATTTGCTACAGAATGAGACATGAAAAAACCTCCTAACCATATATTTTTTCACCATATAATAAATACAAAGGCTTTATTAGTCCAAGACTCCAATCGTAACAAATTAAAAGGTACATTATATATATATATATTTTTTTTATTTTAAATTTTCAAGACTGAACGACCAGTTCTCAGAAAAAAAAAAAAAAAAAAAAAAAAAAAAACAAAAGATATCACCCTAAAGTAAAAAAATCAATAACAATGAACAATACAATTGAGTAGTGTATCGTGCTCCAAAAACATAGCCTGCTAGTCCGAAGTCTTTGTTGCCTTGTATGCATTCACAAGCTGCATCTGCACGTCTTGAGAAACTTGAGAGTGCTCTAAATACTCCATTGTGAACTCTCCTTTCCCCTAGAAAGAAGAAAGACACATATCAAATACACATATTGAGCTGTATTTAATTGTTGTTGGAACGCTGTGGACAGTACTCAGATGTTTCACCTGTGTCATTGAACGAAGGGATGTTGAGTACTCGAACATATTGTTGAGAGGCACCTGAAAAGAGAGCAATGAATGAATCTAACTCAAAACATAAAACAGAAGAGCTTGCTGATGTAAATTATATGATATAGACAATGTTGTTTAATGAGGGCCGTCAGTCGAACATGGAGATTGATTTACACGATATGATACATACATGAGCAGTGATTACAGAATCATCTCCTTCCTGGTCGTTCCCAACGATCATGCCTTTCCGCCTTTCAAGTATTCACGAGATTCAGAAAATCAGTAAATTTGTAATTTAACTTATATTGCATTTTGAAAGATCGTGAAAAGATTTAGCCGACAATGAATTTTTATTATGTTCTAAAAAATGAAAAAAAGGAAGATACTGACTTGTTAATATCACCAGTTACAGTTCCCTGAAATTCTGTGGGGACTCGTAACTCCACCAACATCACAGGCTCCAATATAACAGGTTTTGCAGTTGTGTAACACTGTTTAGTAAAATAATAACAATAAATAAAAAAACCAAATGAAAATGAATTGTGTTAGATTATTGAAGAACACTAGAAAACCCTCTTTGGGATTCCAGGGAAGAAATCAAATGCCTAAGAAAAGTAAAGACGACTGAATATTAAAAGTTCTAAAGCATGGAAAAAGAACCTGTCTGAAGGCATAAATAGAGGCCAACTTGAAAGCAAGCTCACTTGAATCCACAGTATGGGCTGCACCATCAGTCAAAACGATGCGAATATTTTCAACTGGATGGCCAATAAGTGACCCCCTGCATGGAAAGTATGTCCATATTCAATTGACAGAGCATTCATAGCATCATCATACATGCACACATCCATTGGACTAACTCAAGGAAGAAACAAGTTTTAGACCCGCAACGAAGATATAAATTGACAGCTCAACTCAAACATTAATGCAGGCAACATTTCTCTAAATCATAACTACAATTCCCCAGAATTTATGAACAAATGGCCTTCCATTTCTCTACAATGCTTTGATGAAGTTTGGTATCTCTCAAAGAAGTTCATTGACTAGCCTAAGGGCAACAAGATAAGGGCCACAATTTTTCAGACTCCAACTCATTCTCTCAAAGAAGTTCATTGACTAGCCTCAGGGCCACAAGACAACTTATCTCTAGATAGTCCTCTTAGGGGTGATAACAATAAAATTTCCGAAGTACCCAAACAACAATTTTTGACAGTCATTTGCATTTAGTCAAATCTGAAACAAGAAAAGAATATTCAATGCGTACGAGTTAGCAGCTTCTTTAAAACCCTTTTCAATAGCTGGTACGAAATTGGATGGTATTGCTTGTCCTACAAGCATGTTTTCAAATTCGAACTTCGTAGGTGATCCCAGGGGAAGTGGTTCCATGTACCTGTCAGATAGAGATAGTAAGATGACAATTCAATGATAACAAAAGGCAGAGGATAAAACATTAACGATAAACATGTAGCATTCAACCCATAAAGATGCTTTCCTGGAACATTGTTAGAACATGTGAAAAATGGTATTGTGGGTTTACATGGTTTTTGATGCTTGACTAACAATATTGTAAGAACATGTGCGATAAAAAATAGCATTGGTGAGCAACACTTGTACAACATTAGTTAAGCACTTTTACATTTCAGGCTAGTTAGCTTTCCTGAACTATAAAACAGAGCTACTGTTGAGAATGTCATAATAGTCCTTTATTGTACAGTCAAATTACAGCACAGTTGTCTCAAACAAGAAGGCACATCAAACAATCATAGAAGATAAACTGAATTTCAACTGGTAATAAACATAAACAGTACGTCATTAAGCCAAGTACGGCATTAGACAACTGCAGCTAGGAACAATGCCAAAACAGTTGTAGGTCATGGCACAAATTTATGGCAGTTGCTCCAAAACAAAGAAACTGAAAATGCTCATAACAACAATGGAATGTTGTTCCGAGAAAAAGAATGGGCCCTACCAGTAAAAGCACAATGGATAGAGAGAATATGATGGACTTGCCATCAGTAAGCCAACGTACACTTACCCAATGACCCTTCCATATTGACCCTGTCCTCCACTCTGTTTCTTATGCAGATAATCAAATTCAGTACGCTGTGTTATTGTTTCTCTAAAGTTGACACGTGGCTTTCCAACACTTGCATCAACCTAACAAAAAGTAAATGAAAATGAAAATAGTATCAAGTTTTCCATAATAGACGAAACCTTGTTATAATCAAAGGAAGAAAGCAACACCTTGTACTCCCTTCGCATGCGCTCAACATATATGGCCAAGTGGAGCTCCCCCATTCCAGATATAATTGTCTGTTCAGAAACCATTGGAAAAACCATGCAAAAGTTGTTTACTTCAAACTAACACGGTTATCAAGCTGCAGTTTTGGCACATGAAAATAGCAAATACGTAAAAGAAAGTCACACTTGTCCACTTTCAGGGTCTAGGCCAACGCGGAAAGTAGGATCCTCCTTCTGGAAACGGTTCAGAGCTTTGGAAAACTGTCAATCAAGGACACAGATCGGATTTATTTAGAAAACTAAAACCAAAATTCATGATTATAGCACTAATTCATACACAGAAGAAACATCATTGGAGCACTCACATTCCCCCCCGAGTCTTTAGAAACAGCTGAAATGGCTAATGACATCACCGGCTCAGGTATGCTCATTGACGTCATGGTATATCTAACGGATCCATCAGTAAATGTATCACCTAGTTACAAACACATCAACAAAGATTTACCCTTTTGTTAGGGTGCATTTCCAGAAGCACAATCTACACCAAATACAGCCACCTATGACAGCATGTGGTACCTGAAGCACAATCTACACCAAATACAGCAACAATCTGCCCAGCATGTGCCTGCTGAATGTCCTGTTAAACAAGAAGCTTGAAATCAATCAAATCAGAGGCAAAACCACCACAACAACAAAGGAAAAATATTTTTCAAACAATGGAAGTAACCTTAAGGAATTAATATGTCATGAGAGTCAGAAGAAAATAATATCAAGAAAAGCATGAACTGTCACTCAAATATCTCTATATGTTGATTGGTGCACTTATGCTTGAAACGAAATGGGTGTGGCAAATAGAAATAGTTCAGCTAGTGCGATTTCAAAAATAATCATGAATCATATCCACATAGATTTTGAGTAACAATAATCACAACAAAAACACACCAGCAGTTTTGCAGATGACTAACCTCCATTTCATTCGAATGCATCTGAACCAAGCGAGGAACCTATAATGCCGTTCAGATAGAATTAGATATGAGCAAGCAATTCAAAGAAGCTAAATGCTTCGATTTTCACATAAATTTCGACTTCGTAATGTATTTAAATCTGGACCATATTTTAGAACTAAGTAAAGAACCCAATGAATGCATGCTTCATCCAGTATATTAGCAAGAGAAGCAGAGAAACAACAAAAAGGCAACAAGCTGCTCGATCCAACAATTAGTGACTTGTGCTCTTTCCTTTTCTCCTCAATGAAATCAAAGTCTAAATCGACACATCTGATTGCAATCCTTATACAGTCAGAAAATGAAATAAACAATTATTTCAAAATTTGAGGCTTTATCAGACAATTCAATCGACGTGGTAGATAAAAAATTCAGATTGATTCTATCATATTGTTATGTCCTCAAGCTCACCTTAACCTTCTTGCCAGTGTTAACATTCATTATAAAATCACCCTTCTTGATGATGCCTTCATATATTCTACAACAAGAAAAGAGGTCAAGAACCAAATTAATGGTCGCTGCAGGTGATTAAGTTGTACAGGATGTGCCATTTGTGCATTAATACAATGGCATATGGACTACAATAGAGTTGAACCAATTACCAAATCCTTACTACCTCAGATATGTCAACTGACCAAATCGCCCTTCTTCCAATTTAAAAGCTAAGGCAACAAGAGGACCCGCTGGACTTCCAGACAATTTGACCTGCAATAATAGAAGTTCACAAATCAATTACAGGCTAAGGTAAACGGTTTAGCAAATAGTCCAACAAACCTTCTCCTCATTCTTGGTCTGATCAAGAGCATAACTGCTAACTTCGGTTGGATTAGGCAAATAACTGAGGACACCATCTAGCAATGGCTGAACACCCTGCAACCACCAAGTAGGCAAAGTTAACAACTGTTGCATGACAGTAGAGAAAGATACATTAAAATCGAGAAATTTACAACGATATAATTTTAAGTCATCTTACAAAACAAGAATATAGACCCAACAAAGTTGGAAATGCTAAAAAAACCTTGTACATCCAAGTTGTACTTTGACAAGGAAATTGCATGACGTAATAAATGCAGTATATGAACCATTCAGAAGCAACGAGAAAATATGCAATCTGGGTAGATTTTGGAATTGAAATTTTGATATAATATTAATAACCCTCAATATATATAAAAAAAAAATGTGAAACCCCACCTTATTCTTGAACGCACTACCCATAAACACGGGCACAAATTTCCGTGCTGTAGTGGCTCTTCTAATTGCTTCCTGTGAAAAAGTAGAAGGTTCCGGTCAATAGCAGCCTTATAGGAAAGCAACACAACAAAAGACCCTACAGTTCAAACAGGGAAGAGCAGATTCAGAGCTCAATACTTCTGAAAGATCAGTAGTCCGTAGTTAAGAAACACCAACAAACAAGAGCACAAGAAAATGCCTAAGCTTTCTCACGTATCTAACACTTTTCCATCCTTACATTACACTTTGCCTTTCAGTTTCCAAGTACGGCAAAATCTGATTTGATCAGATTTGTCAGGCATCATAAAAACAAAATGGCTTCAGTAACCTAAGTGAACCAATATATATTTCCGGGTTTAAGTTACAAAACCATATCTTGAAATTCACTACCAGCCACCACAAATAATCATAAATGAATAGAAAAGAGGATCGATGCCAAAAAAAGACAGAATATTTGACAAAAAATGAGAAGAAAAGAATTATAAAAATATATTTGGGATCTTTTCAGATCAACGAAAAACACACACTGACGAATATGTCAGATACAAAACTTCCCTTTTGAACAAATATGGAAGTCAAGAACTTAATCAGATTTTTAAAATGGAGCAAGGTTCAAAGTGAAAACCAGAGAGAAAACCATGCTAAACAACCCCACTGTAATAAGACACCAACAGATTTGCTAAAATGTTCAAGCGGAAACCTATGTTTTCCCTTAACTTGGAAAATTATTAGTTTTCTTCTGCATCTGATGTACTAATACAGAGACTCAGTTTAGGTGGCTTAGGTTTCGTAAGGTACCAAAAGCATGATTTATGTGTTTGCCCCTTTTTCCAGTTTAAATTGCATAGTTTTCCTTCATTCCAGATTTCTAGTTTTGACATTTTTACTTTAGTTTATGTGAATTTTCAAACTCAATATAAGGTTACCACATTTTCTTAAATATGGTGGGATAACAAACAATATGTCGTATAATAAAGTACAAGAATATAAAGCATGAAGTCTGTAATAATATAGTATTTGTTAAAAATAACTTAAAAAGATCCAATTTAAGATATCCATACCAAGTCCTTAATACAAAACATCAAATTAAAAATGAGATAATTTTAACAGAACATCTAGCACAGTTCAATCGAACCTACTAAACAAAGGTATATGGTTCGGCTTCAATTCACTCAACAGATCAGAATTTCAAACAGCGTACTGACCAAATTTTGCAGCATCAGTTTGCAACTGAACCAAACTTCTCAGAATTTTCGTTTTTTTTTGTTTATGGTATAAACATTCTAAACACCGTACAGCTCAACATGTCCTAAAACTTAAATATATACAACGATAATGGTCTAAGATACTTAAAGAAGTCACTCAAAGCTAAAAAGGCTACAAACTTAACGTAAATCATATGTCCTTTATTGGGAATCCCACAGTTTCCACATTGCATTACCTCAAGATCAGTAGCTGTTATAGGCTCATCACTGAGAAATTGTTCAGCAAGCTTATCGTCAACTTCAGAGACGACCTCAACCAGCTCATGCCGTTTTTCCAGAGCCAATTCTTTAACATTAGCAGGAATATCTTCAGTCACAACATTTTCACTGCAATAGGCAAAAATAATTAAAAAACAAAGGGGAACATATGTATTACCAACCAATGCTACACCATAAGTTATTAGACAGACCCGTTGGAACCATGAAAATAATAAGCTTTCAAAGTGACAAGGTCGACAAGGCCCTTGAAATCATCCTCTAAACCAATTGGGAGTTGCACAGCAGCACTGTGGTGCCGAAGTTTGGATCTCGCCTATGGGGAGAAAGAGAAGATGATTCAGTTAATAAGTCTCATACATAATAAACTGTATTTGTTTCAGCTGGGGTTTTCAACTGGTGAAACTCATCTAAATCCAGTGAGGAAAACTTGAAGCATGACCTACAAAACAAGAGGGATACTACCGGATACTTAATCTCAATTCACGTAAGATAAAAGAAAATGTAAGGACAGTTATAACTGAAGGGGAAAAACAAGTAACAGAAAATGATAGGAAAAACAACAAACAGGAGATGACCATACTTTCCATAAACCAACTGCCTTTGTATCTAGTTCTCCATAAAGAATCTCTCTTTCCCAAAATCCAGAAAAATAAGTGACTGAAATGCAGCAGAACATAAAAATTTCAACTACTATGGGCATAATCATCCTGCAGCAATAGTGTCAAGTACGGCAAGTTAAGGATACGACCCTTCAGTCTCAATGCTTTTCGAGAAGTGTTATGAGATAGCCATTAATCTATATTCAAACAATAGTCATACCAATTTCGAACAATGGCAACCACATTCAAGAAATTTCAATATTCTAAAAATCTTAACACTACAGGCTTCTATTGCTTTCGTTAGAATTCAATTACTTAAGTGCAAGCAGTAATAAAAATACCCAAAATAACCTGATTAAGAACTTTCCATGGATCAGCCCCCATTCGATCCAGCTTGTTTATAAATGCAAGTCGCGGAACTTCATATCTTCTCATCTGCCTATCAACAGTAATTGACTGACTCTGTACACCTCCAACACTGCATAGAACAAGAATGGCGCCATCTAGCACACGTAAAGCTCTTTCAACTTCGATAGTAAAATCAACGTGGCCTGGGGTGTCAATTATGTTAACCTGCAACAATAAAGGGGAAAAAAAATAGAAAGATCAGAACATTAAAAAGGTCCCAAGCATGAATACTTTCTGTTATTTCATAAATTGAAACCCAAAAAAATGGTAGAATCAAATTAGTTTAGTAAACAAGGTCGAAAATTTATCTACATCCTGTGTGAATTCAGCTCATACAACCAATAAAAAAACAGATTATGCATTATTATTCCCCATCAAATAATGTGTTACCATGAATTGGAAACACCAAATATCCATTTCACGCTCCTTTGCTTGGATGTGGTCAAGAGGCTAATTTTCAAAGAATATTTCAACATCTTTTGCAGAAAATTTTAAACAAGATTTTGAAAAATCCCAACATTGCCATTGAGGAGTCTCAACTCGTTGGTAACATCAAAGGCGTGATGCTAACTGATTTTAAAAAAAACACTGTCTGTCAACTGACATTTCATCCACTTCGATAAAGTTTTCTCATGTATACTAATCTGGACAGTATAATCTAATTTAGGGGACAAGATCACATTTTTAGAAAAAATAAAAAAAGGAAACCGGAAGTCTTTGGGTCTGAGTCAATACATCATAGTTTAGCCTCTTCTTCTTCTTCTTCTTCTTCTTCTTCTTCTTCTTCTTCTTCTTTTTTTTTTTTTTTTTTAACTCATCGACTCTTTGGGTCTGAGGCAATACATCACAGTTTTACTTTCGGTCTAAGGCAATAAACTATAATCAATTCGAAAGAAAAAAACCTGATAATCTTTCCAGCTACAATGAGTGGCAGCAGACTGTATAGTAATCCCTTTCTCTCTCTCCAAGTCCATGGAATCCATCTTCGCACCAACCCCATCCTTCCCTCTGACCTCATGGATCTCGTGGATTCGACCCGTGTAATACAATACACGCTCTGTGAGCGTCGTTTTACCCGAATCAATATGCGCCGATATCCCAATGTTACGGAGCTTCTGCAGGGACTCTTTCCACCAAGCATTCGTCTCCTCCCTTTGCCGCGCGGCAGCAGCACTCCCGGCAGAGAATTGGCGGAGCTGAAAATTCCCCGTGAGCAGAGCACCGGCAGGGGTGCTCGGCATGAATCCGAACTCGGAAGAAGATGTGCAGAGGGTGTAGAGTAGGCGCGTCGCAGAGGATCGGGCGGAGCATGCCATTTTCCCGAGGGTTTTAGGATAAAACCCTGTGACTGTACTATCCGATGATGAAAGTAGCGTAAACACATACTAGATTAATGTCAAATTTGGAATTCATAAAAACTTCCAAACAAATGTTTCAAATCTTTCGGGAAATTTTTGGATCATTTATATCATATGGTCTCACGATTTTATTTGTCTGACTCGTAAAAAATATTATTTTTATAATAATATATATATAAAAAATATATTATTTATTATTGTAAACTCATCTTTACGTGAAACTGTAATATTTGATATTAGATGAATAACTTATGCATTATGCTTGTATTACAATGTAATTGAATTACATAATAACCGAATTTGTATATCTAATAACCTTTAGTTTTTATGAATTTTTTTTTACCTGAATTAGAATGGAAGTTTATATTCTTAATAATAAATAAACAAAGAAATAGAATATACATTTACCAATATAGTCAGTATTTTTGTCCGGCTTAATTTATCTTTCAAGGTATAAGAATATATAAAACTGACTAAATTGAATTTTATTTAATTTTTTAAATGTTTTTACCATTGTCGTTATGTTATTAAAAGTTAAAAAAAAAAAAAAGTGTTGAAATGGAATTAAATCATCCGCAGTTGTCGAATTTCTATTCCATTCAATAAGTAATGAGAAAAGATTCATTTTAGTCTCTGGTTTAATATTTTCCATTGCGAATCTGTGGGATAATGAAACACACACACACACATAATATTTGGGTTCAAAAATCATCCTTGGGCTTTGGGCTTTGTATATATCTATCTGGGTCCAAGGATAAACAACAAAATTTACATTTTGTGCTTCAAATGCAATCTAGATACAAAGATTTCAGGGTACTCTAGAAATTTTTTTTATCAATGCATAATTCACAGAGGCTGCAATTGCAAGTTTTTATGTCCACTATCTTCGTGAGAAGAAGATGCTGCAGATCCTCGTTGCTGGGCTACATTCATTTCCTGAAGCTCGGGAGGATTTACGACCGTAGTTTCCGACAAATGGTTACTCATCTCTCTGTACTCCTGGCATATAGCACACCAGTGTAGGCAGCAGTGCACTAGGCATGGATCACAGGGCGAATCCTACAAACTCACTACAAATATTTAATCTATACTGCCATATCTTTCTTTAAAAATCATTATATATAGAATGTAATTTTAGCATATTTTATATATCATTTACTTACCAAATGAAGAGCCCGATAATCCAATGTTAAATTCCATAATAAGTAGAGAACTCAAAAAGCACATGCATACCTTCAAGTGATACTTCCGTTGCAACAGTTGTCGACCCATTCCTGTGTAGATACCACACACCCACCAAGCAAACAACAAACCCTCAGTCAGAAGGCACACAGTGTCCGGGTCGATGCCACTACATGCCGCGGTGATTGCAGCAAGGGTGATGCCCCCTTCGACACATATCATGTGCCCGATACAAGCGCCTTGCTGAGAGAATTCGTCGTTCATTGTAGCAACGTTTCTCCCGAACAACACGCAAGGGCAGAACAGACCCGTCATACCTATGTATTACATTAGGAGACGATTTATACATATGTGGGAATTGATTCATGTTCATCACGTAAAAATGCCACAAATTTCACTGGCATGACCGAATCTTAAACATTTTACACACTTAAATTGTTGCAAAAATGAAGCTTACAACTCTCATTATCTTCAGCACAGCCGAAAATGCCAGTAGTCCAATCTTCATCTGCCGGTGGTGTGTAGCTTTGAGGTAAAGGTTGTCCACATTGTTCGCATCTACGAGCAGTCAGCTGTGACCAATAATTGTCACCAATTTTATCCACAATAACATATTATAAGTCGTAACATTAAATAAAATTGTCACATTTGATCAATGATTTGCATTTTTTTTATTTTATAAATTGTCATTTTGTATATTTGACTCCATCTATGTTGTTACATTTAAGTCTTAGTCTGCTATCTTTTTTTTTTTTTGCTTGCAATTGTAATCATTTTTCCGACGTGATGTTGATATGTCACAAACGTGTAAAGTACCACATTGATAGACCCGATGAAAAATGACTAAAATTGTTGAAAATTGAAAGCTTCTTAACTAAGATTGAAATTTGATAACATAAATGACCAAAATCGCAAAAAAAAAAAAACAAACAAATTCAAAACTATAAATGCATAAACCTTGTTCTCGTGTAGGCTAAATGACAAACGTAACCTTCTTCTAATAAATTTTAAAATTATATGTATAGCTTATATTATCAATTTGAGAGAAACGTAGAGTATAATATTTGTGTTATTGTAAATCGAGAGACCTTTTCAATGTCAATAGGCTGGTTAAGTTCACCAGGAGTAATATTTTGGAAAGAAGCCTGATCTTTGGTCAGTTTTACATATGATCCCTCCGCCATCTCTGGTCATCACCAATTGACCTATCAACAAAATATACACACACACATGCATGAATCATAACGATTGTATTCATAAGAATATATATATATATATATAAAAGGAAAAACTAAATTAAATTGTAAAAATTTCAAAATTTATCTATACAGGTAAACCGATACAGATCCGCGTACCATGGAACGATAGGAAGAAGATTAATAATCTATTCAAAAGAAACTGAAACCTAAAAGGGAGAGAGGGAAGAAAATATTTACAGGCCTTGTCAAGTTCCTTTTGTTCGTTGTGTTAGTTCAAAACATGGTGCGATCGTGTGGATGGTTGAATCCTTTTTTTTGGAGTGTAATTTAACGATCATTTGGATTTTAAAAACAATAAATTTCTGGTCCGCTCGTATTATAGAGCCCTCCTTCTTTGTAGTAGCGTGACAAGTAAATGAGAACATTTTAAAATAATATTAAAAGTAGCATATTTGTTTCTAATTGAAAATTTTATTTAAATTAGTGTTTTGTCTATCTGAAATCCTGATTAGGTAACTGTGTGATATAAAATTAAAATCGACCAAGTTAAGATAAAAAGTGACAACCGACTAGATATTTTTTTTTTAAAATTTTGGCACTTTGATGATCGATCAAGTATATAATTTTTTTGGGTTTATTTTAATTTATTCGTGGATCAAAATTATCTAAAATCAAAACAAATTGGAGTCGAATTTCTTCGAGGTCCTTTTCCTAGTTTTTCAACTGACAATTTCCAAGGAAAAGAACAGAAACAACAGTATAATAATGGGGACATATAATTTCGATACGCATCGATCCACAGTGATCAATTTGTCTGGCCCCATATTTATATCCATTAATTTCTTGAAATAATTAAATATAGACAAATTATACTTTTTTTGGAACATCAATAAAGTAGAATATTACTTTGGTCCGAAAGGGAAATATTTATTTGGTTTTGCCGTGCATCTTCAATTATCATATTTGGAAAATAATTTGCATTTTGTTATTCGATAACTCAATAAATGTAATCTACATGTCAATCGAAACATAGTGCTTGAGCTGTTAGTACGATTTAAAATATTTGAATGACACCGTTATCACACTAGCTATATATTTTGATAAAGTGACGAGAATTCGGTCCTATCTTAAGAATGTTGGGCATAATAACAAAACATGCATCGGCCCCAAGCAGGCAAACTCAAATCCCTCGCAGTATGGCCAATATTCTTTTCATACATGATATAAACCTAATCGAATAAGGGAGATGCGTGATTCCGAATTGAATAGACATTAAATAAAAACTCCCAATTCCAATTAATAAAAATAAAAATAAAAATAAAAACTCCTAGGTATTTTGCAATTATGTTACATGTGTTGGCGTACTTTAAAGCCACCGACACACGCACATTTCTTCTTACAAAACATTCATATTTATACGTCCCACGATGTGATCGTTTTCTTTGTGTACGAATGAGAAGGTTGATTGTTTTATTCATGCAAAAAGTTGATTAAGAATATGTATACATGTCGAGTGTATATATTAACGTAACTTTGAATTAATTATAGCAACATGATGCACAAATCAAAAAGATCTACCAATACTCCAATTATCTTTAACTTTTCCATTGTAATCTTCATTTCACATGCAAGGTTGTGTTTGGATTGATGGATTTCAAATGTACAGATTTGATATATATTCAAATGTATTTTTGTTGGTTAGAGAAGTAAGATCATGAACTTCAAATTCATTATATCTTACAAATTTATATATAATATTTCATGTTAATTAGGGCTAATTTCAATTTCACCCAGTCTTGAGTTCATTTAAAATTTATTCTATTTTGTATTACTAATATGTAAATATATAAAGTTTGGATTTAAAATTTTATTTATTTTCATTGTAAACAATAAAATTATAATTGATTTCAAACCTAATAATCCAAACACAACCTAAAGGAATGTTTGTAATCTGTAAAAAAAAATTATTATGGATTTTTTCTTCGCAAATTTTTAAAGCAAAAACTCATAACACATTTTTTTAGAAGTAGAAATTAAACACTCCTAAATTATATATTGATATTATACCCAATATGTATGTACATAATATCATAAGATAATAGCATCAGATCAATCGATTCGTGGCCAGCATACAAGTACAGGGAGTCTAAATGGCATGGATGTGTATTTGGGAAGATATTGAAATGTGAAGAAATAGTACAATTACATAGTTGATGTCAGAACCCGACAATTTCCAAAGGCAAAGTGTCGATTTGATGATAATTTCATTGGAAAATATTTTTATTTCTTAATGTAAATAACTTTCAATTTTAATATTATAATTATCTCACTAATTTTTTTTATTGTGATCAGAAAAGATCGAATTAAATTTCTATAAATTATAGGGATTAAGTATATAATTTTTTTTAAAAAAAATGCGCAAGTGCATTGCACTCTAGTAACATAGGTTGCTCCTTTTTTCGAGTTAGAGCGAGCACGTCATATTAAATCTTTGTTGATATAATACATATTGGGATTTTTTTTATTTTTTCTTCCATTTTTATCTTTATATGATTTTAGTCCGTTATATTATCAAAATTAAATTTTAGACTTGTACCATTCATTTTTTTAGCAATTTCGGTCCATTTTCCTTTGGTTTGCCATCATGGTTTTCCAACATGATCTTGGACACTTCTTTGCCACACGATAAAATGATTGTAATTATTAAAAAAAATCAGTTGCATCAAATAAAAGGACTAAGACAGTAAGACTCAAAAAATTATATTTCTAATTTATTTTATAATTCTATTTCAATCCACAAAATTTGAGGGATCACAGGCACAAGATTTTGGACATGGCACGTAAATTTTCAAATATTTAAATTTAAGAGGAATGAATTTTGTATTTAACATAAAAAATTATTGAAGTTTGGCACATAACTAGACTGAATATATGCAGGTGTTCCTTGTACGTCCGATATTGTGCTTCATAACTTTGAAGCTTCCAAATGCATCCACATTTTACAAGTCATGCATTGTACCTTTTTTCATACAAATATTTATGAACACACCTTTTTAATAGATCTTTATTATTTTATGAGTATATTTTACTAAGCGAAAGACCTATCTGACTATTATGTCTAATATATAAAACATACGACAATATTCTTCTCAAGTAAAAACAAATATAAAACTTATTAAAAAACCGTCAAAATCATCCTCTAATTTTACATATTTTGGTCTAATTTAGTCCTTTATCTAATCGAAATTGAGTCTTCGTTTCGTAGTTTATTTTTTAAAAAAAAATTAGTCTCATTTAATTTTAGCACTAATGTCTGTCACATCGAAAAATGGTGACACGATACATGAAATTAAGATATGACGTCAAAAAATATTGATGATTATACTAACATCATGTCAACATTCCGGTGAATGTATAAACTAAAAGCCAAAAAAGAAATAACTTACACTATTAATATCTAATTTTGATTACTTAGGTCATATTCAATCCAAAAATATATTTTACCGCATAATTAAATAGTGCAATTTATATTTTCGTTGTAATTTCATCCAACTTGTTTTTTTTTATATTTGTATTTCAATTATGTGTTTAAAATTGAAGTTACCAATTGTGTCGTTGCACTAAATATTTTAGCTCTATAAAATTTGTATAAATTACATATTTAAAAATTATATTATTTACTCACTAAATCACCATTCGTTAATTATTAAAAAAAATTAATTATAATAATTTAAAAATAAATAAAAAGCATTTAAAAAAAAAAAAGCTTTTGCACCAAATTTGGCGCAAGAAATTTGGTGGCTAATCAAGGGGGACCTGTTGGAAAGAAAATCCCTTGGATGGTTGGAGTTGCCCTTAGAGCATCTCCAAGGCTGACGTTTTTTTTTTTTTTTTACATTTAAATTATTAAAATTTAAAATTGAAATGTGTGTATTTTTATAAAGTTTGTGAATAGTTGTAAATAAAATGGTAGGTGGAGAAATTGTATTATTTTGAAGTTAGAAGACCTAAAACTCAAAATATAAGATCATTTCAACAATTTTCTCTACAAATTAATCAAGAAAAAAATATTCCAAACATATTATACATACATAAACAAATTATAGCACCAATATATATTATAAACACGACTAAGTTTCCTATTAACCATTTATAATTAGTAGGGCACATTTGATACATTTAAAAGCAGGGTTTGATATCTAGTACGCCCCCGTTCAAACTTATCTTCAAGCGCCAATGTAATATCTGCTCCAGCCAGCTCCCATCCAGATTCATGGTAACTATATGCATCACTGTGAGATGATCTATCCAGGAGTAAATCCGGCAAGTCGAGATAAATGTCGTCTTCACTGATACTTCTACCAGAATTTAATGATTCTTCCCTGCTATCCAACCTTAAATTTGAGGAGTAAGGAGCGGCAAACAGCTTGTCTTGGCTCGGCTCGTCAAGAAACGTGGATGCAGCAGCTTTGGCAGCTGCGGCTTGAATGTCCTTAGCAGAAGCTGATGCCGCCTGGGGGAGCTTACAAGCTAAGTGAGGGAAGTTGAGGTGAGCCGAGGCTCCTTTGATGGCTAAAGCCGCCACATCATGCGCTCGAGCTGCCATTTCAGGCGTGCAATAAGACCCCAGCCATATTCTTGATTTTTTCCTCGGCTCCCGAATTTCACTCACCCATTTCCCCTATTGACGCTTGCGCACTCCGTGGTATCTTGGATGTTTATCCTCTTTACCACTTTTTTTTTTCAATATGAACATTTGCAATGCTTTTTTGAGTTTCGAGGACCTGTACATGTCTCTTTATGTCGTCTACATTGGGCGAAAATTTTGAAGAAGTATCGGAGGGAGAGGATCTATCCTTGTGCAAAGTCGAACCAGCGGAAATTGCCGCGGCGGAAATGGTGGAACGAAAATGGCCTCGAGGGAGACTACTAACGATAATATTTGATTCCATATTAATATTGTCTATATAAAAATATATTTATATATATTTGATTAATTACTCTAAAGAAAATAAAGTTAAGAGAAATGCTGCAGGTTTTCTAGCACAATATACGAAAATATATATATACAAGTACCAGCATAAGAATAAATAATTATGCATGGACAAATAAATATAAAACAAACAAATGTTGTAAGCCCAACAAAGAACAGGATTACTATTACTATTATTTTCCCGAAAGCATGAGAGCAGGATGAATTTGGGTTCCGTGATGATACCCCACTCTCACATAATTCACTATTAACACGTTGTTCTTCTGTTTCTATTTTCAAATTAATATATCAAAATCTAAAGTTTCTTTTTTTAAAAAAAAAATCTGAAGTTAAAATTTAACGAGTGAGTTGAAAACGTAGTTTAAATTTTCGGCATTTATATTATGTAAATAAATTTATAATTTCAAGTTTGAAATGCCGAGCACATTTATTGCATGTTTTTTAGTTTTCATGTAATTATTTTGCATGTTTCGGGGACAGAACTGAATGGTGGGTTTTATTTGCTGTATAATATATATATATATAAATATTCACGTCCCTCAATGTTTTTCATTAAACAAACACGATAAAAAATTCAAAATCCCAAGTTCATGAAACAAATTATTTATACTTGATACCTTTATAATTTATTATTCATTTCTAAGGATATATTTCAATAATTTTTTATCCACTATATGTATTTCTGCTAAAAGACATTACATATTTTTTAACTGCTTATATATTAAAATTAAGATGTGGTTGACAATTTCCTTCGAACTGACGGAGAATCCAATATCAACATGAATGGAGGAGGGTATTAGTTAGATTTTTTATCTCGATTAAATAAATGAATAATCGGATAATGAAATTTTCAAGTATTGGATGAAGACGGTTTTTAAATAATCATATTCATATCCGACCAGGATAATATATATATTATTATTATTTATACTAAAAAAATATTTCATCTCAATCAAATCGGTTTCTGAATTTGAGATGGAAGAAGTGGGCCGAGCATCACGGATTTTAGGGATGGAAATACATTGTGATAGGCAGAAAGGCCGTATACATGTGACGCAGCTAGTATACGTGATGCTCACCAAATATAGCATGTGGCAGGCAAAACCAGTGATCACACCGATTGGAGCACACTTTAAGCTATCTTCAGAACAATGTCCTAAATCAGAAAGTGAAGAAAGAAAGATGGAAAGATTTCCTTATTCGAGTGAAACCGGCAGCATCATGTATGGGTATGTGTGTACTTGGCCAGATATGGCATATGCTTCGAGCCTAGCAAGCATATTTATGGCACAACCCAGGTTAGAACATTGGCAAGCTGTTAAATGCGTGTTAAGGTACCTCGAGGGAACTCATGATATTGGATTCAAAATCAATAAATTTTCCTTGCCAAAATTTCACTAGGATGGCAATGGGTTCGGTCTAAACACGACTTCATATTAAACTCGTCCCGACTTGCCAAAATTTCAGTAGGGATGACAAAAGGTGGGGTCNTATATTTTTTAAGGGTCCAACCCGGATTGGACCCACAGGATTTAAGTAATTTGAAAGATTTTGGTTAACTAAAAAAATTCAAACAGCCGTGTAGTTTTTTGGTATTGCTTTTGTCTTGTTGGTTGTATAAATAGGTCTTCAAAATCAATAAAATAAAAAAATAAAAAAAAATTAGAGAATTTTCCTTGCCGAAATCTCACTTCTACCATATGGATCAAAGGATTAGTCGAAGAACTGCAAGGAATTAAGATCAAGGTGATTGTATGGTGTGATAGCCAAAAGAGTAGTGCAATTGATCCAGAATCAGGTGAATCATGAAAGGACCAAACACATTGATGTAAGACTCCATTTCATAAGAGATGTGATGTCACAATGAAAGGTACTACTCAAGATTGGTAAAATTTCCACGGACGACCATCCTGCGGACATGTTTACTAAGGTAGTTTCTACTGCCAATTTCTTACATTGCTTGGCATTACTTAGGGTGGGCAGACCTCCCTGATAAGGAGTAGAACCGAACAAGGATAAGAGCAAGGAGTGATGATGTTAGGTTGGGTGGAGATTTGTCAAAGACTAGTCAACCTTGACATCACATAGTCACTTTACGTAAAAAGGTGGAGGGGTTGAAACTTGAAGCCTGGAAATACTACTCGTAACGGAGGTAATTGGTATAAAGAAATAGGCAGTCAAAATAGCTATAGAAAGAGTGCCAATATATTATGCCAGTGTGTGTGATATTTGATCATTATGCATTGCAAAAACTCTCTCAAACTTTTTCAGTGAATTTACGGACTTGCTCGAGTCCCTCAAGTGGATGTAGGCTAACGAGCGCGGAACCACTATATATAAATCCTTGTGCTCTTTCCTTTGATTTTGTTGTGTTTAAGTGATGTACATTGCTGTGTGGTTGAGATTATAATTGTGTTTTGATTAACTCATAAAAGAAGAAGATAAATTGGTTTGATTCANGATTTGATTGATATAAGATAAATAAATTATCAAGAGATTAAATATATGAACTTGAAATGGCAACTTATCATCTCATAGATCTCATTGAAAAGTAAAAATTAACATATTATATCTTTTTTTGGGTACAGAAGGGAAGATTATAGAACCTTGACCTGTTACATAATTTTTTAATTAGTTATTTTATTATTATTATATTATATTTCAGATAAGTACAAATAATAATATAAAAAATTTCAAATAGTAAAGGTATTCATATCATACTTGTCCGGTCTCCACGGAAACACTCGCCGCCCGCTGCCACTACGTACATAATGGTTTTGTCTGTTCTAATTAAATTCATATACCCGCCGCCGCCGAGCACGGTGGTAACGGCCATGACAGCGATAAGTTTTCTGTCGATGAGCAACGCGGGATACATGGAGACTAAAGGGAAGCACGTGAAGTATTCAAAGCTATGGTCACAGCCGGAGGAGCAGCCTAAAATCCCAAGTAAAAAGGGAATGTTTATAGCCTACGCCCCGGCGTTTCTTGCCAGTCTTACTTCTCTGTTTCTTTTCCCAGATGAGAATTTCAGGTTCACTCTACTTCGATTCTGCGTCACGACTCATTTCTTCAAGAGGGTTCTTGAGGTAAGAAACATTAACGTTCTATTAAAACTGTGAGGTCCGAATTTGTTTGCGCATCATATTATTTAAGTGAATTTTTACTGTTTACGTGTAAATACGAATAACTGGATGAATCTCTATTTCTGTTTCGGTGTGAGCAATAACATGTGGTGTCATTAATTTGTTGCAATGCAGCAAATTAAAAGTTTTAAAATGCTTTAGGGCCACGTGCCTTGATCTGTTCATAGAAACCAGCGGCCCACAGAGACTTCGAGTATGATTTCACCAGTGGATATGGACCATTTTTGTGTGGACTACATGCCGAATGTCTGGTGGATGTTACACGGATAAAAACAACCTTACACATAGCTTTTTACCATTAACTTTGTCTCCAGAATATCAATATTAATAAAAATAAAATTGTTTGACGTGTATTATCTTCAACTAACTAAAATTTGAGGTGAAATTGGACCATACAAAATTGTTATTTAATTTATCTTTTGATCTCATGAGTACATGCATTTACGATGAATAAATGCAAAGTGGGGGCTATTGCAAATCCATGATCATAGTGCAGCTGGCCTGTCTCTTGTCATGGAGGGTTTGATTGCTTTTTTCCAATAAAAGATTCTTATAATTTCCCACAAAAAACATTAGTTATATATATATGCATTGTGTATTCTATGTTTGTCAGTTAATCATTATACATTAGAAAAGGAATTGAATTCCATTTTTTTCCTTGGACGTGGTTTTGTGATCTTGCATTATAATCAGCCTTCGCCGACTTAGTTCGATCAGACTCGTGGGTCACGAGAATAAAAACTAGAATCGATCGAATAGTTTACATATATGAAACTAGAGTTTAATTGGTTATATGCAGCAGGTACTCTTGATTCACAAGTTTAGTGGGTGGATGGATATTGAAGCCGCCATCACCATTTCCCTAAGTTACTTCCTATCTTCAACAACATTGATTTACGCACAACATTTGACACAAGGGCTCCCTGAACCGGAATTTGACCTAAAATACGTTGGAATTTTAATGTTTCTACTGGGGATTTGTGGTAATCTTTACCACCATTACCTTCTATCCAAACTAAGAAGTGAGGGTGAAAAGCAATACAAAATCCCTCGAGGAGGCCTCTTCGACAAAGTGATATGCCCTCACTATCTTTTCGAGATCGTCGGGTTTCTTGGAATATCTTGCATTTCACAAACTCTTTATTCGTGTTCTTTGACCTCGGGATTGAGCTTTTACTTGATGGGGAGGAGTTACGCCACGAAGAAATGGTATGAGTCGAAATTTGAAGATTTCCCAAAGGATGTCAAGGCGTTGGTTCCCTACATATTCTAACTTGTATGTTTCTAATATATTCGAGTGGTCTGAAATTCTGATGAATGTGTCTAAATCGATTGGGATATTATTTTAGATATGATGAATAAAATAAAGTATATGTTTATAATATTCGACTAATTTGGGTTCAAAATCGTAAAAGATGTCGATTGAGTTCAACTTATCCTTAGAGTATTAGAAAGAAAGAATTGGAAAATTTCAGTTACATATATTTAATATTTGTATAAACAAAATAAAAGCCTTTATACGTTCATGTTTTCTGAAAGAATAGGTCTTTTGTGAAATTGTCTCACGAATATTTATCTGTGAGACCGGTCAACCCTGCCGATATTCACAATAAAAAGTAATACTCTTAGCATAAAAAGTAATACTTTTTCATGGATGACCCAAATAAGATATCGGTCTCACAAATACGACCTGTGAGACCGTCTCACACGAGTTTTTACGTTTCTGAAAACATTTTCCATCCTCTAAAATAAGAACCAACACTTCATCAAAATGTTTATAAAAAAACAAATAAGAACCAACACTATCATTTATATTCATTTTCCTTTAAATATATTTTCCCACTATTTCATATCACTCCCCATAATTATTATTTTAAGTAAATTTTTTATTATTATAAGAATCATTAGATAATTATGTTATCTTATTTTGCAAAGATATTTATTTTATCGCATTTTTCCGCATGTGATGTTACTTTAATTTTATAATTTTCACTAAAATATTTTAAAAAATTTCCTCAAGAATTTCGTTTAATTCAAAATTTTTGCCCGTAACCGTTATTAAAAATTCTCTCTAAACTCCAAATTTCATATTTTCTATTCCCCGAGATGAAATTCACCTTTCCAATTTCTTCTATAATATATGCTTAGAAAAAGAAAACGATAAATCGTAGATTTCTGTACTATAAAAAGTTTTACAAGATGCATCAATAATTAAAAAATATAATTGTTGTATGATACATCGATTAACAATATAAAAAGATGTATCAAAGTTTCTGTTTAATTAATACCTTATATCAGTGAGTTTCATCCTTGAAGTCGATCGGGACGAAGTCGTCTACTATATTTGACGCCTCAGACAGTGGTACGTTTTGCTCAAACAAGTTTCATTTGCATAAATTATTAAAAATTATATTCACTGAAAACCATGGATCAACAAAATATAATTAATCATTAATAAAAAAAATTCGATTAATCTATTTTTAAAAAAGAAATCGATATTCTAACTTCTAAGCACGATAAATGATTAAAAGAAAATATTGATGATTTTTTAATTAAAAATTCAATAATGTTTACTGCATTTAATTTTTAATAATTTTTGTAAATAGAATTTATTTGAGCAAAATGTAGGACGTTTGGAGCACCAACTGTTGTATAGAATTCCGTCTCTCTTTGACGCAAGATAAGTTAGGCTAGAAAAGGAAAATTTTACTACCGAAACGCAAATTAAAATAGGGAACTAATTTTCAGAATTTATATTAATTAAGAATACAATTTTTTTTTACGATTTGGGAATCTATTTGGTGAGCTGTCCTGTCATGTTGTTGGAATAATTTATTAATGATTAATGATTGTAGATAATTTAGTACGACAATTTCCTGTTCATGTTTATGGACAAGGAACTATGGGCTAAAAATTACTCCAAAAAATATATGGACCAAAAATTATGCTAGTACTACAACCATTAAAAAAATATAAGGTTATGGATAGATATGAGGTCTATGCATTTGGATAATAGTTTAATGTTAACAATAAACAATAAATAAAATATTAAATTTATATATTACTTATTTATATATTAGTTACATAAAAATAAATTTGATTTCATATATCTCAATTGTTAGATGAATTTGAAATATATCATAATTAAAATCTATGGATTTAAAATTCATCAATCTAAGCACGACCATATTATAATATACATATGCTAAAAAGTTAAAACAAAAAAAGGACACAACTATTTTTATTTCCGTTAGTTTTTGAAATATTTTAAGACATTATCATTGTAAATCCAAATAATTCAGTTTCACTTGGAATTATTTATTTCATTTAGCAACATCTCAGCTGGATTTTTTTATTTTTTATTTATTTTGTTTTTTAGCAAAAAACATATTGGAATTTCAAACCTTTAAAATGCCGAACTCAATGTGTGTGCATTATGGACCCGAAATTAAGTATCGCATTAATATTTAAAATTTAAATTCCTCGTGAAAAGAATGTGAATGCATTTATTATTGGAATTGCTACGTCGTATTATTGAAATTTAAATAAAGTCGATTGCATTTTCTTGTGGTAAAAATCTTGAATTTCTTTTTCTTCTCTCTCTCTCTTTTTTTTTTCTGTTGAGAAATAAATCAAACAATGCTAGCTAGCGAACATATCAATTTGGCTTGCAATCTATTAATTCTAACAGATTTAATCTAATTTACAGTCGATCGAGTTCATAAAATACATATGAAAAAGTTTAATATATTAAATGTAACAATTGTAAAATCAAAAGTGTGTGTGTTTGTGTGTAAATTGTAATGAAGCTAAAGGTGTACGTAGTCCCAAAAATGTTACATATATGATTAGAAATTCGTTAGATTAGATCTGTATTCACTTCGTATCAAGTAGATAGTAATTAATCAAATGGATACGTACTTCAATTTAAAAGGAAAAAAATTCAATCAGGACTGATAAAAATAAAATCATATTAATTTAATATCACCCAAAAAAAAGGATCTATGTGCTCCAAATAAATCTAAAAAACAATAGATATATATTAAGAAATCGCTGGAACGAATCCACTATAAATTAATTAGGAGGAAAATATAACAAAAAATAATTCTTGGAATTAAATTCGAATACCTTTCCCTCCAAGATAAAATTATATACATTTATATATTAAGAAAAGGGACGACATGACGAAGATATCATGCCAAATACATAACCAGAGAGGTAGGGAGAACCACGAAGAAAGGAGATCTCGACTGTAGAGTACTTTTCACTTTCAATCAAGTAAAAGGGTAATTTCGAAATTAAATTTAGTTTTTTTTTTTGGTTAGTCTTGGAAACGTTTGTTACAATTGATTCTCGAGTATGAGACATCAACTTTAACTTAGATCATATTTTCAGACGAGCCATAAGTCACGAATTTGACATAAGAATTTGACATTATTTTTTATTTTTAACCGACCACTCAAAATGTTGCGTCAATTCCATTTTTGCTTGTCATTAAATGGCCATGACATTGACAGGTTCTGTCAATTCGCGATCAAATGGCCAACTAAACAAATGCTACTTACTTGGCAATATTTTTTCTTGAGACAGCAAAATACAAGATCATTGTATAATACGTACACTTGTTGTACGTACAAGTATATTAATTAAGATCAGTATTCTACGTACTCCACACATGTAAGGCTCGCCCTAGCTAATTGAGTAGTTGACATTGCATGCCCTTACAAACTTTCTTGTTTAACTTCTGTTTTATATAAATACAAAAGATCGAAACTTGGTGAGGTGACAAAACAAAAACGGAATTAGATAGATCAACCCGGCCCTTACCAAATTTTATTAAAAACATGGTAACAAGATACACAAGAAGGGGCAACATGGCAGTGAACCATTTCAGACAAACATAAACATGGAATGCCAAATTTATTGATACTAATCGCAGCCTCAATGTCCATAAAAGTACTTATATAATATCTTATCTTATTTAACCAATATTCGATCACACACTTTTGTACCAAAAGTATCACTTAGTTTGCGCGGCTTGTGGCTACCACTCCCAAGAAAATGCATCCTCGAGCCGGAATATCAATCCGATATCCGCACCAGCCATCTGCGATGAAGAATGATATGTGTTATCCGGGGATAAATCCGGCAAGTCGAAAAATGTATCGTCGCCATTGAGAACCGTCGAATCAGAATTTGATGATTCTTGCAAGTTGTCCAGTTCTAAACCTGAGGAAGATGGCAAAGAAGACGGCTTGACGTGGCTTATTTCGTTGAGAGACGTTGCTGCGGCGGCTTTGGCAGCCGCGGCTTGGATGTCCTTAGACGAAGTAGAGGCGGGGAGGGGAAGCTCATGTGCTATGTGAGGGAAATTGAGGTGTGCCGAGGGGCCCTTGATAGCCAGAGCCGCTACATCATGTGCTCGAGCTGCCATTTCAGCCGTGGGATACGATCCCAGCCATATTCTTGATTTCTTCCTGGGAACTCGAATTTCACACACCCATTTGCCCCAGTTGCGCATACGCACACCACGGTACGTCGGATGGCTGTGGCCGTCATTTTTCATCGGCGGCGCATCTTGTGATTTAGTCTCGTTTTTTTGAGCTTTTTTAAGGCTTGATGATGGCGTAGAATTATTCGAACCACCCGAACAAAATTTACCTGCTTGATTTATACTTTCGAGTATAATCTTTGATTCCATGATAGAAATTTGTCTCCAAGCTATAAAGAAAACTAAAGAAGAGTACAAAAAGATGGGGTTTTATGTCTTCCGCAAGAACGGACTTAATTTGTTCGTACAAAGCAATAGGAAAATAGATGCAAATAAACTTGCGAGTCTACGACAACAATCCACCTATATATCTTTACCCTTTGCGGTATTTTAATAACTTATGCATTGTGCCCATATACTTTGAGAATTGAGATATATACCTCAACTTAATTAAAGCATAATATAATCAGTATATTTAGGCCATGTTTATATAACTAGAACCATTAATTCTAATATTTTTACCATTTGCTATGTATTTAGTTTTAGTTGGCAATCTTTTTTATGACACCAAAGGAATGCTCATGTATACAATTTTATATCAGCAATCCAGATTTAATAAAAAAAAAATGAATACAGAAAACAGAAATGGCAAGTTTTCTACTGTTTGTACTTATTAGATGCGTTCTCATAAAATCGTGTGGTTATTTTCATAATAACTAGGTAACAAATGGTCCACACATACGATAAATGTACGTAACTTGGTTAACTGTGAAACCATTTCTTACCCATTAGGTTTTGTTCATTTATTACATTCATTTTTCGAATCTTTTTTTTTTCATATAAATTTTTAAAATTCTCGAATTAATTTTTTAATATTTGATTAATCACCATAATAACGTACACATCCTGAGAATATACCATCTCCAATTAAAATATAATCCAAATAGTGTGCGAATAGAAAATTAATATTTTTACATTGATAATTGTTCCACTATGTGTTTCGATCATTTGAAAATTGACTATGAATTGATAGGGAAAACCCCGAAAAGGTGATGTATATATATTATATTGTTCGAAATCAAGATTAGGAAAAAAAACACATGTTTTATGTGTTTTTTAGCCACTTGTTGACGGCACTATGTTATACTCATAAATCCTTCAAACTCTAATACTTTATTAGAAAATTTCAAATGAAAATTGGAAGAATTCGATGTCATAGCATAGTAAATTCAATCAAGCCTCGGAGCGTACGGGTTGATGAAGTATGTAAGTGAGCGTTTGGTCAATGATNTATATAAGTGGCCACAACATAAAGGGATGAAATATCCATTCAAAAACATAAAACTCTGCAAAATAAATTTTGAAAACTTTCATCTCTAATAGCATAAAAATAAACGCCTCCCCGTTCACCAGTCAAAACAAAAATAAACCTCAATTCATCTTCAAAATTTGACCATAATGAACAAATAAAACTTCGGCAAGAAATAATCCTCTCAACCAATAACTGAATAAATTTCTGTTTTGCGGGAAGATAAAAAAAGTTCGGATAAATTCTATTGACCCAGACCTCTTATCCTTGTCAGTCAGCACCACTTCAGTCATCCGATCAGCTGCATCAATGAATATTAGTAAGTTTAGGGGTTCAACAAGCTGTTCTGAAAATAACATGATGCCATATAATAAAAAAGAGACATGCATTAACTTTTTCCTCAAATCCTTTAACATATAAAGTATATCCTCACATCAGCATTTTAAAAAAAATATTCATTAAAATTTCATTTACAAAATCTAATTTTTATTTAACTTTTCTTTTTCTTTATCGTTTACAAAATTTGATTAATTTAATTTAATTAATTAATCCATTGTATTTATTTAATTTAATCATTTATTTTTGTTTTCTTAATCATAATTTATACTTTTTCATGTATTTTTCCAAACATCATTTATCATTTACTATCATTTACCGTTAAAAAAATAATTAATTTTAAATATATATATATATTTATTTATTTATTTATCATTTATTATTTATAATTTTCATTTACAAAATTTAATTTTTCATTTATCATATATAATCGTTAATTATCATTTACAAAATTCATTTAATCTACTTATTTTAATTAAATTAATTGAAATCATTTATCATTAGTTATCTTTTTATTGTGTTTTTCCTATCATCGCTTATATATCGTTTAATTACAATTCCCCAATCAGTATAGTTTTTCCGGTCATCGTTTATATTTTTTTAAAAAAATAATTTTAATTTATCATTTAAAATTTACAAAATTTTAATTAATTAATTTAATCGTTTATATATCATTGGCCGACCAAGGCTTAGCAAGAGTATATTTTAGTCCCCGTGGCAATTAAATTATTGCTAAAAAAATTTTTAAAAAAAAACTGACTTCAAATATATATGATTCCATATTTGAATATAATTCGAGTAAAAACAACTTAAAATGAACCAGGGAAAATTAAAATTGAGTTGCATTATTTCTGTTAAGCTTTTAAAGTGTGTGGGGGACTATTTATTATTATTATTATTATTATTATTATTATTATTATTATTATTATTATTATTATTAGGGGGTCATGTGAATTTAATCATTTCTTTTCCCTACAACAATTGAGGGCTGTGGACGCCTAATTTCTAATGAACACACATGTCCTTTTCATCTGGCTACCTTAAAAGACCCAAAAACTTATTGTTCTAAAACGCTAGATTAAAGTTTAATGTGTTTAAGCTTAATCGTTTTATAGAATACAAGATTTCATTTATTCATTTTAGTGAATAAATTTATTTAATACTTTTATGTTATCTAGAACTTGAAAATTTATTCATTTAAGTAATCATGTCATTTTATTTATTATTTGATTTAAAATATTAATTAAAATTATAATAAAACTAAAAGTGTTTTTTAACGTTTAACCTCGTACTAATCTCTCGAATACTTTTAAGCTACATTGCATGTACATTTTTGTTTGTTAATGTACATTCATAAACTCAACTACAAAGTTATGTGTGTCCGTCTATATGTGTTGTATGCATGATTTTCTTGTTGAAATCTAGGAATTTATGCCCAACCGACGGGTAGTTTAATATAACATTACAATAAATTTTGCTCGAAAACTAATACTTCAAAATGCTGAAATAATATCAAAACGTGCGGTCGATTCAATTTATTTTTGAGATAGAAAATAAAAATTAATGAAGTTCACAATTTGCTCGGTTGAGATTAACGATTATTCCAATTTCTTCCAAAGTCGTTATAATAATATATATCAACAAGGGGACATCTTGTCGTACGCCTTTCCAAAGTAACAGTGGAACACTTTTGACGGAGAATGTCAACGTAAAGGCCCCTTGTTAATTGATTGATATTTATTGATGTCTCTGACAAATTTAAACAAGATTTACCACTGCTTTTAAATTAAAAAAAAAAAAACTTGTAAATTTTGTCAGTACCGAAAATTTAGGTTAATAACATTCAACAACATCATATTTAAAAAAATAACACTCATTTTTGAAATGTCTATTCTACCCTCATTTTTTTTAAATATTTTCAAATCTTTTTTTTTTCTTTTAAACATAAACTAATGTTTTCTTTTTTCTTATATGCAAATCTCTTTTACTTATAAGCGTTGTTACCCAAATTCCACTATCTCCCGATTTACCATCAACTTTCCTCTCTTCGATTCTCCCGACTCCGTGTTTGATTTGCTAATTGTATGTATCCATACCTCGGCGACGCGTTGATCATTCATCCAAATTGTCTGATCATCGATTGACGAAAGTTTTGTGTTTCCGAATATTTCTTTTTTACTAAAAGCTGAATTTACCATGCGATTATATCAATGGTGTTTTTCTTCTTTTTTCAGTAAAAAGTTTATATGTTTTTATATGTAACAGTTGCTTAATTATTGGTCCTGATTTATGTGGGGAAAAAATCCGATTAACTAGTTTTTTTTTCTCTTTGTAATTTTTTGATCATTGATGCTTTTTTTTGGTACGATCGTAGTATACAAAGTCGTTTGCTTTTGTTGTGAATACGTGAAGCTTTGTTTTTCAAAGTTTTGTTGTATTCTGTTTAATTGTCGGTTCCTGTTTTTTCACATGAGCGCGACCGAATGGCGACTGAGTTATATAGTAAAAAAAAGTGAGCAAGTTCATGTTTTATATAATACTTAATATATTAAGATATATTTTTATTGATAAGATATTATAAAATGAAAAATATTGTGAAATAAGCTAAAAAGCGATTGAAGACGACCGAATGACGATTGAGTGATATGGTAAAAACAAAGTGAGCAAATTCATGTTTTATATCATATTTACTATATTATGGTACGTTTTCATGGATAAGAAATTACGAAATTAAACATAGTGTGAAATAAGGCAAAAATGACTGATGTCGACCGAATGGCGACTGAGTCATATAGTAAAAATAGTGAGCAAGTTCATGTTTTATATTCTACTTAATATATTAAAATATATTTTTATGGATAAGAGATTATAAAATGAAAAATAGTGTGAAATAAGCTAAAAATGATTGAGGGCGATCGAAAAACAAAGTGAGCAAATTCGTGTTTTATATCCTATTTACTATATTATAGTACGTTTTCATGGATAAGAAATTACGAAATTAAACATAGTATGAAACAAGGCAAAAAAGACTGAGGGCGACTGTAACGACCCTTTACAGGCCCAGTGGACCGCCCATACGGCCCACTGCCCCGATCGACCCAAGGCTATCCCAATCTTGGGCTCCCTCAAGGGGCCTTTTCCCTCACGGGTTTTCCATAGGCGTCGTACGGGTTACTCATAGAATATCCCCCTCCCTACCAAGGGGTTTCTTTCGCCAGCTCAATTGGTACCAGACTTGTGCTGAGTATCTATATATCCATGTGATCTCAGGTTCGAGTCTGGGAAGGTACAAGCTCCAGTGCATGGGCTGGAGAGTTCTATGAGTAACCCGTACGACGCCTATGGAAAGCCCGTGAGGGACAAGGCCCCTTGAGGGAGCCCAAGATCGGGATAGCCTTGGGTCGATCGAGGCAGTGGGCTGTGTGGGCCGTCCACTGGGCCTGTAAAGGGTCGTTACAGCGACCGAATGGCGACTGGGAGCGACTGAATGGAGACTGAGTTATATAGTAAAAAAATAGTAAGCAAGTTCATGTTTTACATGCTACTTAATATATTATGATATATTTTTATGGATAAGAGATTATAAAATGAAAAATAGTGTGAAATAAGATAAAAACAATATTTTATAGTACATCAAGTGGTTTTATTAGATCACTCATATATCATTTAGTCGCTCTCAGTCGCTCTTTGTATTATGACATTATTTTTATATTTTACACTATCACTCCATTATACTATACTAAAATAGAGTAAATAGACCTCAAACGTGAAGTTGCTCGTATTTTCTATTATAAGAATCATATACCACTCAGTCGCTCTCAGTCGCTCTTTGAATTATTTTACGCCACTTTTATATTTTATACTCACACGATTATAATATACTATAATATAGTAAATAGTCCACAAAACATTAATTTGATCACCTTTTATACATTGAATAGTACAAAATATCTTCGATTCATTCATACTAAATCATTAATGTTCAATTACATTTTTTTAAAATAAAAAAAAAACATCCAACCTTCCACTTCCAAAAAAAATATTTTTTAGTACATCAAGTGGTTCTATTAGATCACTCATATATAACTCAGTCGTTTTTTGTATTATGACATTATTTTTATATTTTACAATATCACTCCATTATACTATACTAAAATAGAGTAAATAGACCCAAACGTGAAGTTGCTCATATTTTCTATTATAAAAATTATATATCACTCAGTCGCTTTCAGTCGCTCTTTGAATTATTTTACGACACTTTTATATTTTATATTCACATGATTATAATATACTATAATATAGTAAATAGTCCACAAAATATTAATTTGATCACTTTTTATAGATTGAATAGTACAAAATATTTTCGATTCATTCATACAAAATCATTAATGTTCAATTACATTCTATGGTCAAATTACTACCATCAATGGAAATAGATGTTCATTCTTCGGATAACCATGTATAAGTTCCTTGTTCATCACTCTTCCACTCTCTATTAGAATTAATCAAAATCTGGATGATCGTCATTCCTATACAAAATAAGCAATAAAGATGTCATAAAAATTAAATGATTTAACATATAATCGGATGACATAACATATCAAAGTGGGCGACTGAAAACAGAATTGAGCGACTGAAAACAGAATTAGGCGACTGAACCCATAATGTTTGGGCGACCGAACAATTAAGAATGAAATATATGAAAAATTATATTTACAATATAAACATTGTAATAAAAACCAGTAAATCGATAAAAAAAAATTGAGATGACATTAGAACTTACACCTGATTTAAAATCTCTGACAATGTTGAGAAAAATTGAAACTTTTTTAGGAAACAAATGACTACAATATTCTCTTGCTTAATGTAGAGGGAAAAAAAATTGAAGAGAAGACCAATGAGTGAAGGATGAAGAAAAGAAGAATCGTTGTGAGAAGGATGAGAAGAATGGAGGGAACAAGAATCCATTTCCTTTCTCTCCTTTTTGTTTCTACTCTTCTTTTATTTTTTAATTAATTAATTATTTTTTTAAAGTGGATGTTATTTATCAAATTTTGAATTCTAAAAGGCTAATATTTAAAATTAAAATTTACTTAGGGTTAGATTTTAAATTGCCCCTCTTCCAATAAATTTACGGGATAATTCCGTTATGGATTTCATTTAAAAAGAATAGCGACTAAATATATTTTGCGGGAGTAAAATTTGCAAAAGAAAAATAATACAATTCGTCTTCTATAAGTTTATCTATTTTTGGTTGTGTTTCTTGCTTGTGATTTAGCAATTTTTGGTTTTCAATCCTATTTGATTGTAGTGTTGATATGATGCTCAAAAAATTTTAAGTAATATCAAAAAATGTTGATATAATATTGTTGGCCCTGAAATAAAAACACATTTCGACGTTACATCAACACTCCAAAAAATATGACCAAAAACACAAAAAACAAATTATAAGATCAAGATCTAATTTTGACTATTTAGATTATCAAAACATAAAATAGGTCAACATAGATGATTATTTTGATCATTTAAAAATATTATAAAATTGCAAATTTGTTCATATATATTTATATATTTTAAATTTGGGTCAAATTTCAAGTTTAATATATTATCTTTGTATTTTTTTTGGCGATTTTTATTTGTTTTCGACATATTATATTATATTATATTGTATTGTATGAATAAACAACTACCTAACACGCCATCAAGTCCAAAGAACAGAATTGAAGTACGAGTATGTATGAGACCGGGCTTTGGCTTAAGTGGTATCACCCACTTTCTTCCTGTAAGTGGCTTAAATTTGAGCCCTCTCCACCCCATAGTTTAGGAAATTAAAAAAAAAAAAAAAAAAGTAACAGTATGTATAAATTTCTCATCAAGCTCACAGGTCCAAGCCTCCTCGGGCTACTCATCTCTGTTAAATGCAGAAGAAGGATCCTGAAAAGTTCTTCTTGTATTCAATTGAATAATGAATCAAAAAAATGTTATGTGGCATATACAAATACTACTAACTATAACCGTAAAGTTGCTAAGGAAAAGAAGAACCAAAAACACGTTTCTTATCACTCTCAACACACCCCCCTCAAGCTTGGTACAAGTTTCGTGTACCAAGCTTGGACAGCAGGTTATAATGTTGGTCCTTGCCCAAGCTCTTGGTGAAGATGTCAGCAAGTTGACCATTAGTAGAAATATGAGCAGTTTGAATAAGACCCATTGCGATTTTTTCTCGAACCACATGACAATCGATCTCAATATTTTTAGTGCGTTCATGGTACATAGGATTAGCAGCAATATGAAGTGTGGCTTGATTGTCGCAGTAAAGGGTCGTTGGTTGGAGAAATGTGATGCCCATGTCATCCAGCAAGCCACGAATCCAAACGATTTCACAAGTAGTGGTGGCCATAGCGCGGTATTCAGCTTCAGCCGAAGATCTTGATACCGTATTTTTCTTCTTAGTTCGCCACGATAACAAGGAATTGCCAAGTTTAATACAGAATCCAGTCAACGAACGTCGGGTCATGGGACATGACGCCCAATCAGAATCACAATAAGCTGAAAGAACCATTGAGTTATGAGCTTGCAATAAGATACCCAGACCAGGAGAACATTTCAGATATTTGACCACCCGAAGAGCTGCATCCATGTGAGACTTTTTTGGAGAATGCATGAATTGACTAAGATGTTGAACGACATAACATATGTCAGGCCGTGTGATGGTAAGATAGATCAACCGACCAACAAGCCTTTGATAAGAATCAGGACTGGGCAGTAAGGGATCATGGAGATTACGATTACCAGAACTGTGTGGAGCAATAATGCAATCAAACTCTGTAGTAGTTAACTTCTTATTTTGTTCCATGGGTGTCTCAGAAGGTCGGCTTCCAGCTATGCCTGAATCTGCAATAAGTTCTAAGGCATATTTGCGTTGATTGAGATACATGCCCTCATGTGACCGAGCAATCTCTATACCCAAGAAATATTTCAACTTACCAAGATCATGAATTTGTAAATGACAGTGCAAAAAATTCTTCAATTCAACAATTAAGTCAGAATTACTCCCTGTGATGACAATGTCATCTACATAAACCACCAAGATAGTAATGTGCTGAGAATCACGTCTGATAAAGAGTGAGTGATCATGGTGTGATTGTGTGTAGCCCGCATCGTGCATAATCCCTGCAAATTTATGATTCCACTGTCTCGAAGCCTGCTTAAGACCATACAATGACTTGCGTAATCGACATACTTTACTAGGGCTTTGAATGTGGTAGCCAAGCGGAAGTGTCATAAAAATCTCCTCATCCAAATCACCTTGAATAAAGGCATTAGCTACATCCATTTGTGTTAAAGACCAATTATTGGCTGCTGCTAGACTAAGCAAACAACGGATGGTGACTATCTTGGCAATAGGAGAAAAGTGTCATGGAAATCAATTCCTGGTTGTTGAGTATACCCTTTGGCGACCAACCGTGCTTTGAATTTATCAACCGAACCATCTGGATGATGTTTCACTTTGTACACCCATCGACAACCAATGGGTTTAATATTAGCAGGAAGGTCAACCACATCCCAAGTATGATTAGAATCCAGAGCTGCAAGCTCTAAATCCATGGCTTGTTGCCATCTCGGATCGCTAACTGCTTCATGATAAAAGCGAGGTTCTGAAAATGAAGAAATGGCAGCTGCAAAGGTTTGAAAGGCTGGTGAAAATCTAGAATAGGAAAGGTGTTGAGACAAGGGATACAAGCAGTGAGTAGAGTTACTTTGAGGCAATGTAGGGCAAGAGAAGTCTTGGGTCTACTTGGGAATGGTTTTAGTTCTACAAGATCTTCGAAGTGGTGAGACATGATCACTATTAGGTGATGACATAGTCGAGGACTCATTGGTTGATGGAGATGAACATCCATTATCAGGGAAAGTGTCTGGACAAGAAGATGATGTTGGAAATGGAGGAACAATTGACACATTCTCGGCAAAAGGAAACATATTCTCATGAAATACAACATCTCGAGAGACAGAAAACTTCTTGGTTTGAAGGTTCATGACTTTATATCCCTTTTGAACACTGGAGTATCCAAGAAAAACGCAAGCTGCAGCTCGAGGAAAAAATTTATGCTCAATAGTCGGAGATGTAACATAACAAAGACATCCTAAAATCCTAAGATGATCATAAGCTGGACTTTTGTGAAACAAGATATCAAAAGGAGTTTTGTTTCCCAGTATAGGACTAGGTGTTCTATTGATGAGATAAACTGATGTCATTACACAATCATCCCAAAATCTTAGAGGAAGAGAAGCTTGAAATCTCAAGGATCTAGCTATCTCAAGGATATATCGGTGTTTACGCTCAACCACTCCATTTTGTTGTGGAGTATAAGGGCAAGAACTGAAATGAACAACACCTTGTAAAGCAAAAAAATTGCTGCATTCTGATTTGAAAAAATCAGAGGCATTGTCCGATCGAATGGACTTAATTTTAGCCGAAAATTGGGTATTTATCATGGCGAAAAATTGTTTGAGAATGCCAAATATATCCAGCTTTGATTGCATCAGAAAAACCCAAGTCCCTCGTGAAAAATCATCAACAATAGTTAAGAAGTATCTCTCC